>NW_006160074.1:1378473-1400595 GCF_000334495.1 Tupaia belangeri chinensis | reverse complement strand
GATTGGCCGGGGTTTACGTGTGTGGCTGGCGTGGGAGGCAGTGGATGCAGAAGCAGCCCAGGGGGCTCTGACACTGTCCCCACTGCGGGCGCATGTCCTGGTCTGGACCCACCTGGACCCCACACTGGCCATCAGACAGGTGTCCCTGCTCACCCTGGCCCAGAACCAGTGACTGGCCTGGCATCTCCACATAGGGCCTGTAGCGTGAACGAATCCTGGCTAGCTGTGACCCTCCGTTTCGCCCACCTGTGTTTATTATTTTATGTATGTATGTATGTATGTCTTTAATTTGACCAGAGAGGGAGAGGGAGAGAGAGAGGAAAAGAGAGAGATCAAGCCACCAGGTCCAGGGCTCGAACCATGGCCAGTCACATGGGAGTCCAGTGCCCTTAACCCCCATGCCACCTGCCAGTTCCAACCCACCTGTACATTAAATGGATTTAAAACAGACCCACTCGAGACCTGAGAACTCCAGGTTGGGGTCAGGAGTGATTCGTGTGAAGACTCCCGGGGGTGGTAAGCCTACTCATAATCCTCTGGGGAGCCACAGATTTCTCCAAGCTGGATTGGACTCTCTCTGCGAAGGAGAACTTTGAAGGATTCAGACATATTTATTAATTTTCTCCTTTCTGATTTAGTTATTGCACATGTGAGAGATGAGAAAGAGAGGAAGAGAGAGACAGGAACCCCTAAGGGGGTCTTGCCATGCCTGAATCCTCCCCACAGCCCTCTAGCCAGCCGGGACCTTGGGCGTGCCTGTGGGCACACCAGCAGTTGGGTCTCGGTCCAGGGTCCACACCCAGGCCTTCCCGTGTGGCCTCAGCATCACAGTGACCCTCTGCCGCCCGTGCCACCGAGCTGGGCTACGCTAGCTTTCTCCTCTTCCCTTTCCCAGAGGGCAATGCTGGTTCCGATGCCACAGAGATCTCGTACCGAGTTGATTGGTCCAGCAGGCATGGACCAGAGACGAGGGTGCACAGGGGAGGACCAGGTCATTCAGCCACTGGCCGGTGATGTGCCGACTGCTCTGCCCTCCCTGCCCGCGGTAGGGCTCAAGCCCCGTCTCAGAGCTGGGTCTGCTCCTGCATTTGCAGTGGTGCCGGCACCCTGGCCCCTCCTGGAGGTGGGCAGTAGCAGAGTCAGCCTGAGCCCCTCGTCCACGACCACAGGACTTCGTGGGTGGGGCTTGGCTCCGATGTGGGAGGCGGAGGCTGGGAGCTGAGTCCCTGGGTGCTTCTAACACAGACACGGCCGCCCTCGTCTGCGTTGACGCCTGTGGGAGCCGCGTGGGTCCCGTGCACACACTGGTCACAGCCCGGCTGGCCTGTCCCTTTCTTAGATACCCTAGGGGAGTGTGCCACTGCTGCCGGAACCTGCTAATGAACCACCTGGGAAATTAAACAGTCCTCTCTATTCTGCTCTAAATTAGCTTTGACAATCAGAAATCAAATTCCACTTTGTTTAAGGTGAAGTAAGGCTGCAGCTACGGGATCCTTTCCTCTTATCTGCCCATGGAGAATCTTCCAGATGCAGGCTCCTGGGCAAGGGAGGGGGAGAGGGAGCCGCACTGGAGGTTTTAAGGACTTCTGGGTTAAAGATAAGGGCCTTCACTCGCTCAGCAAGTCTTTATTTATTTATTGAGAGGACTTCTTGCTATAGAGTACCTGTGCTCGTTGGAGAGACAGAGAGAGAGAGACAGAGATACAGAGAGATAGAAAACTAGAAATCACCCCCCAGAGAGGATAGCCATGCCACAATCTCTTCTCCTCCATTCTTCTCTTGGGATTTTGGGCACACATACAACCAGCGTGAGTGTCTTTTTTTTTTTTTTTTTTTTTTTTTTTGGTTTTATTTTTCTTTTTTGCAAGAATATAATGATGCTATAGGGCACATGCACTCACCAGGAAGACAGAGACAGAGAGACAGAAAGTGAGAAATCTCCCCCCGGGGGGATGGCCACACTGCAATCCCTTCTCCATTTTTCTCTCGGAATCTTGGGCATGCACGCACATGTGCCCTGTGTGAGTTTAAGCCAGCAAGTCTGGGACTCGAACTGTGGTCGACAATATGGTAGTCCGGTGACGTAGCCATTACACTATTTGCTGGTCCTCCCAGTGTGAGTTTCAAGCTGCCAGGCCTGGGACTTGAACCACTGTCAGCTATGTGGGAGTCCAGCGACGTAACCACTGTGCCATCTGCTGGTCCATCAGCAAATATCTATTGAACATGTGCTGAAGTCAGTACCCCTGACCTTGCCCCAGCATCTACTCCTGACCCGTCTTAGACCTTTACTCCCGGGGAGCAGGAGAGGTGGGGCTGGAGATGGCCGGCCTGACGCGGGGTCCCAGAATCACACAGCCTGTGACCATTTTCCTTACTGAAGGCTCAGGCCAGGTCCTGGCTAAGAACTCTGCCTGCTTCATTTCGTTTAATGCGCCGGGGAAGGGAAGAGGGACGCTTAGCACGCCCAGCACTGAGTGGAGGAAACTGAGGTTCGAAGGTTCAAAGAAGCCAAGTAACTTACGCAGCGTCCCCGGCGGGGATGCAGCAGGCCGTGTCTGACACCAACCCACGACCTGCCCACCGGGCTGTGATGTCCCTTGAAATGCCACGCCTGTGACCATGGGTGCTGCCCCAGCGGGGCCACGCTTCGGGGCTAGGAAGCTTGGGTTCGGATTTGTGGGATGGGTCCGGAGACGGGAACGGTGTGGTCTGGAAAACGGAGCCCCCGGTGTGGATAGCGGTGACAGCTGTGCCTCTCTGAACAGGTGTGGTGGAGGACGTGTGTGTCATGGAGACCTGGAACCCGGAGAAGGCTGCCCGCTGGAACCAGGCCCCCAAACTCCACTACTGCCTGAACTACGACCGGCAGAAGGCTGAGCTGCTTGTCACCCACCTGGAAGGTGCTGCTCCCGGTGCTGGTCTGGCTGTGTCCCTGCAGGGGAGGGAACACTGGAGTGGCCCCATACCATGCAGATCCCGGGACGCAGGGCTCTCGACACACAGACCTCTCTCCTTCCGTGGAGAGTTCACAGGGGAGGAATCCTGGCTGCAGACATCTTCCCTCCACGCGGTGCTTCCAGCACCAGGTCCCTTCCATGTGTGGCTGCATCGTCCCCTCAGGTCTCCTTGTCTTCTGTGTCCAGCAGGTGGCAGGAGAAAGAGGACTTGGAGAGGACACAGCCATTTCTTAGTACCCCTCCCTCAGTGTAGCATGGGTGACTTCTGCTCACACCCTTTTGCTGAAACTCAGTCCCGTGGTCACACCCAGCTGCAAAGGAAGCTGGGAAATGGAGCCTCACAGGGTGCCGAGTACGAAGAGGAAACGAGTTTTCATGAACAGCCAGCAGTCTCCTCGAGGGGGTCTTTGACTGTGGACAGGGCCTTGAGCTGGACATGAGGGTGTTCTGTTCTCTGCAGTCCAAGAGCAGTCAGTCTCTGAGGGGTCAGGACGCCCGTGGTCTCCCTGCCCCAACAGCTCCCTTACTATCCACGAATCAGGGCTAGCAATGGGGCCAGATGACTTGTACGTTTGTATTTTTTCTTAATTGCCAGAAGGTGCATGCTCTCAACAGAGAGAGATCAGAGACAGGGGGCGGGGCAGGGAGAGGGGGAAGCACCCTCCCCTGGGGCACAGCTGTGTCACATTCCCTTCTCACCCATTTCTCCATCCCGTTTGGATTTGGGGCATGTACACACTTGTGCCTGGCATGTTTTTCAAGCCACTGGGGCCAGAATTCAAGCCATGGTTGGCCATGTGGGAGCTGGCTCCCCTAACCACTAGGCTACCAGCCCAGACTGTCTTTCTTTTTCTTTTTTTTTTTTTTAAGTGGGTTGTCTTTTAATATTCATAAGTACTTCCATATTTTACTGTGTTTGGTGTCTACAGTAGCCCCATTTGGAAACTGAGATCTAGCAATTCATGAAATGTTTAAGGTCACTTCTACAGGTGACAGAGACGGGACCACATAGTCTCTCGAAGCTCTGTGGGAAACGTCAGTGTCCACGTGGCAGCCACGGAGTGCTTCCCGTCACAGAGGGCTGTGCCGTAAACAGCTAAGTGCAGGGCGATGAGGCTCAGGGTCAGCACTCACAGGCACCACGGTAGTAGCCGGCACCTTGGGGGTCTTAGAAGGTGAGGTTGGATGGGTTCTGGGAGGTGCCCAGTTCCACCCCTGTCCTCCGAGGCCGGCCAGCATGTGCGGACACTGGCTCCAGGAGGAACACCTGCTTCTTTTTTGTTTTTTAATAATTATTTATTTAATTTTATTTATTCATTCACTTATTTTCATTCACTTATTTTAATTTGACCAGGCACACACACACACACACACACACACACACACACACACACACACGGAGGGGGGGGGGGCGGGGGGGGAGAGAGAGAGAAAGTGAAAGCCATCAGGTCTGGGACGCGAACCGTTGTCCGCCATGCAGGAGTGTCCTGCGCCTTAACCACCATACCACCTGCTAGTCCCGAGGAGTACCTGCTTCTAAATTGCTTATGGCCAGGTGATTCCATGGTGCCAGGGGAGGTCAGTCCTGGGTCTCATTCTGGACCAAGGGCATGCATCTCTGTCCACTTGTCCTCACAAGGTCCCGTGTCTGTTGCTTTGTCCCACATTGCAGCTGTGACCAGTGACCACGAAGGAGGCTGTGACTGCTACGTCCAAGGCAGCGTGGCCAACAGGACCGGCTCCGTGGAGGCCCAGACGGCCCTGAAGAAGCGGCAGCTACATACCACCTGGGAGGAGGGCCTGGTGCTCCCCCTGGCGGACGAGGAGCTGCCCACAGCCACCCTGACATTGACCCTGAGGACCTGCGACCGCTTCTCCCGCCATAGCGTGGCTGGGGAGCTCCGCCTGGGCCTGGATGGGGTGTCTGTGCCCCTGGGGGCTGCCCAGTGGGGTGAGCTGAAGACTTCTGCTAAGGTAGGGTGGGGATGGGCAGTGCTTAAGCAGCACACTGCAGAGACCTCGGCGGGGGCAGGAGGGGGGTTGGCTGGAGATGGAGTAGGACAGACTCAGGGCCTGGAGCCCAGGCCTTGGCGTTCTGGTGCTCGTTCCCGGCCTGGCTTCAAGCTCACTGTGCAGACTGTCCCTGCACCAGGGAAGGCCACGCTGTGCGTGTGTCAGCTCCGGGGTTCTGCCGACTTCGGCCCACCAGAACCTGGGGAGAGGCCGCGCTCCTGCCATGTGCTGGCACATGGGGATGACCATGAAGGGAGGAAGAGCAGGGCCCCTGATCTCGGAGTTCACAGGCCAGAGGGCCAAACGGCACAGACAGTGGTGGTGACGAGGACAGCGAGGCTATCCGACCTGGGTGGAATCCCAAGACATCTAAGAGAGCCTAACAGAGCTCTGACGGAGAATTCTGGAGGGCCTGGATACAGAGGTGTTCGCACCAGCTCTGATGGAGCGACTGGGCTGGGGGTAGACCCAGAGCCTGGGGGGTCTATGCAGTCACCCGCCTGGGGGGATTTCTTCACCCTTCTGCTGTGAGAAAGAGGAGCGAGATGCCACATACCCTCGGAGGGGGGCTCCTTGGAAGCGGACCACAGCAGGGCCAGGGTCGGGGCTGTGGACCGTATGCGGTTTCGGAGGCCCCAGGTTAAAGTCTCATTCGAGGGGTGCCGCCGTTTTGTCTGGAGGGACCTGTCTGGACGGCAAATCCTCCCAGCAGGCAGGCAACGCCTTACCTAGAGACTACATAACTCACACAGGCCCCGGGCTTGCTGTAGCCCCGACGGAAAGTGCACCAACCCCGTACGAGAGCAATGGAAACACCAGTCGGGCGCTGCTTTTTGTTTGCTTTGTTTTTGTTTTTAATTTATTTATTTCTTCCATGAGAGAGAGAAAGAGAGAGCAGCAGAGAGACAGCATCCCCACTAGGGTCTTGATGACTTGATCCACTCCCGGCCTTGGCCAGACCTGGGCCATGGGCAACTGTATGCCCAGCACTCAGGGAGGTCTCTGGACGTGAACCGGGACCCTTCCCATGGGGCATTGCCTCGGAGAGCCGCGTTTCCCGGAGGCACCACCATCCTGCCTCCTGGTTTTAGCCCTCAGCATACATCCCAGCACTTGACCTAGATTCTGCCTCCTTCCCGAGCCAACCAAGTGGGGAGACGCCGGGATAGTCCCGGTTACACATGGAGGAACTGGGACTTCCCTTGGTTCAGGGACCCACACGGGGTCACCTGGCCCACAAGGGGTCCCAGCCGAGCTTGACCTTGAGGCCGGGACGGTCTGTGAAACCGGTGCTGTCTGCTCCCCGCTGCTGTGCAGGTGTCTGACCAGCGTGACCGCAGGCACCTTGGCCAGCAGACGGCTCCACCGCATTTCTGCAGTTGCCCTGGCCCCGGCTCCTCCTCGCCCCGTTTTTCTCTTTTCCCTGACTTGGAAAACTCAGAGGAAACCAGCTCTTCCAACGCACGCTTTCCAATTAGTGTGTGATTCGGGACTTGCATGAAGTCACAGACGGGGACTCTGGGAGAAGGAGCCAACGCTTTGGGGTATTAAGCCAGGAAATGAGCTTTCTCTGGAGGGCAGAGACTCTCCCTGGGTTTCGAGGCCTTGGTGCTGTCCCCAGCGACTGAAATCCAGCCCATCTAGGCAGAGTCTCGGACACCTGGCCTGCCTCCATCCCCGTCCAGAGCAGTCATTCGTTCCCTGATGCCTTGCCCAGTTTCTACCGTGTGCCAGGCACTGCGCCGGGAGTGGGCGCCCAGCAACCGTGATTAAGATGAGGCTCCGGCCTCAGGGCCCTTTCACCGATCATCATCCTATCTGCTGTAACTGGCACTGTTCTGCAGATAGACTGTCACTTCTATTTTGACCACTGGGCCATTTGCCAAAATGCGAGCAGTCTCGGGGCAGCAGGGAGTCAGAAGTAGATGGTGACACGGGGTGTATGTGGCAGGAGAGAGCCCGAGGCCTGGCCAGGGGGCCCCTCGCCCAGACAAGGCAGGTGGAACCTTCCGTTCTTGCAGCCCAGAGGTGTCGCTTCTCCAGGCCGGAAGGGATTAGCGAAGGTGGCAGCAGCGCCCCAGTTCTAGCCGGAAGACACTCAGCAAAAAGTGGCATGTGCGTCACCAGAGCGACCCACACTGAGGGCAGTCTTGAATGATTCACTGAGAGCCCGGGAGGAGGAGTGGGCCAGAGCCACCAGGGGGAGGACAGACAGGGGAGAGCGGTCGGCAGGGACTCCCAGAGGCGTGCTGTGGGCACAGGTGCCGTGAGCACGCTCTGGCCATGTACCACCTGCTGGGCCGGCCCAGAGCCACACTGTGCACGGAGGTGAAGAGCCTTTCGGGGCTGACGCTCCTGTTCTGGGGCAGCCGGTCACCCTGTGTCTCCAGTATGTGACCTTGAGGAGGGGGCTGCCCGCCCAGCTGCCGTCAGCCCACCAGGCGCCTGGTGCACTTCCGGGCACTCGGGTCCCTCACCGTGAAATGAAAGCCCACTGAGGAGGCGGAGGGAGTTAGGACTTGGGCTTTGCTATCGGAACCGACCCGGGTGCGAGCCTCGGTGTCTCCACTTCCTGGCTGTGTGACCTCGGGCGGCGATGCGCCCTCTCTGAGCATCAGGCTCTTACCCTGAAAGGGGAGAAGCTCAGCCGGCGTATCTCAGGGGTGAGGTACTCCAAGCTACGGCTCAGCTTTTGCTCACAGGTGTTGATCGTGTGCCTACTGTGTGCGACGTGCTGGGGTACAGAGGGAATGGATGTGTCCTGGAGCTCGGGGTCTAGTGACAGGCGGCGGGACTGCACGTCACACTGTGTTCAGGAAGGGCTGGCCACTACCATCCGCGTCATCACCAGGGTGCCTCATGGCGTCCAAAGCATTTAGTCATGGTGGCTAGTTGAATCATGAGGAAATGGAGGCTCAGAAAGGTTATGCCACTTACCCAAGGTCACACAGCCAGTAAGCGGTAGGACTGGAACTCAGCCCACACGGTCTGGCCCTGGAGCCTGTGTCCTTGGCGTTATATAAACTAGTTCTAGGTTACTAGTGATCATTGGAATGATCATTTATGACCTTTAGTGAGGACTCGTATAACATACGCACTTCCTCATCTGACCGGCTGCCATCGTTTCTTCCTCGCCTTTAACACAGCCCGGCGTTAAGTACTTAATTACTCCTTGTCTCTCCCCCTGTGACTGCGTGCCCCCCGAGTGTTGCCTTCTCTGCTGTAATTAAAGCACCTGGAACATAGTAGGTGCTCTAGGGATGCGGGGACTTCAAGAAGTTCGTGGAAAATGGAATTTAAGTATGACTTTCTCTTGGTGCAAAAAAACCCTGAAATCCATGCCTAATACACATTGTTCACGAACTTTAGATAGATCCCTCGTGTTTGTTGACTGGGCAAATCCCCCTTTTTGTTCTGACCAAGGAACTAACATTTGGAGAAGTAAAATACCACGCTCACATCCCAGTCAGTAGCACAAGCTCTCAGAGGAATCTCCGCCGGGACGCTCCGTGAAGCCGCACCTGGGGACGGGTGTGTTTGGGTGTGTCACGGTGACAGCAGCACCCCCTCTGAGGGGCACTGTCACCCTCGCCCCTGCATCGTTGCTGTTCACTGCCCAGGGTTCTGTCCACACCGCTGGCCCGCCTGGCGAGGAAGCCAGCCCCATTCAGAACTGTCCTGGTGCTTTATGGACTCTGTTAGCTGCAGGGGCTGGAAGGAACCGTCTCGAAGGAACCGTCTCGAATAACATCACACGTGACAACTCCTGCCCCAGAGCCTGCTGGGTGAATGCAGTGAGGTCAGACTGTGTTCCCTGGGGACTCCAGTTCCATGGCGTTGGCCCAGGAGTCTGGGGAAAAGGGAGTGGAGGCGATGGGGGAGGGGGAAAGGGGCTGGCTTCCCGAGGGGCCAGCAGTTTGCTCTGCTTCTAAGCTGGGTTTGATTGCAGGCTGGGCGAAGTCACAGTACGTGGTGAGCAGTCCCCGGCGAAGCCCACGTCAATGTAGTCCCTCCGTGCCCTGCTTCCTCCTGCGAGGGGGGACACCAGCGTGTCCAAGGGGACATGGTTTCTAGGAGGCCTGCTGGGGACAAGCCCAGCATGGCCTCGGCCTCAGCATTGTTGGTTGGGGTCAGAGGCCACCCCAAACGATCCCCCTCCTGGTGTCGTCCACTGCAGGAGCCATCGGCGGGGACCGGCGAGGTGCTCCTGTCTGTCAGCTATCTCCCGGCCGCCAGCCGCCTGCTGGTGGTACTGATCAAAGCCAAGAACCTCCACTCTCATCAGTCCAAGGAGCTCCTGGGGAAGGGTGAGTGGGGAGCGGCAGGGAGCCGTGTGCAGAGGGAGGTGACACCTGGGAGGCCCAGGGACAGGCGAGCAGGGAGGTCCAACAGAGGCACATTCGTGGAGCCCCTCAGCTGTGTCCCTGCCCGAGGCTCACAGACTGACTGCGAAGGCCACGCCCACTCTCTGCGCTTGCCTCCATTCACCCTGGCCAACCCGCTCAGCAGGACGGCCATGAGGACCTGGCTCCCTGCCATGGGGACCCACCCGGAACTGGCCTTAACCATGGGTCAGGCTGATGCCTTGTCTCAGACCTGGCTGGACCTTCCCTCTCAGGCAAGTGTCAGAAATCCTAGGTTCTTGGACCAGCAGATGGCGTAATGGTTATGTCACTGGACTCCCATGTAGTCAACCACAGTTCGAGTCTGGGACCCATGACTTAAAACTCAACGCCAGGCACATGTGCGAGCGTGCCCAAGATCCCGAGAGGAGAATGAAGGAGAAGGGATTGCGGCGTGGCCATGCCCCTTGAGGGGAGGATGATTTCTCACTTTCTGTCTCTCTGTCTCTTCGGCCAGTGCATGTGCCCTATAGCAAAAATCTCTCTCTTAAAAAAAAAAAAAAAAATCCCGGTTCTCCTGCCGTCTCAGCCAGCTGCCTCTGCACTCCCCGCCCCACCCCAGTCTCCTCTCCTCTCTCTGCCAACTGCCACCCGCACACCAGCTGAGCGTGGGTGACAGCAGAAGGTGTGTGGGTACGCGGGCTGAGGCAGAAGGCCCAGGGTGTCTGTGCCCCATATACCCAAGCAGGCATCTCTGCCACATTCTGGAAGCCTCCGTCCCCGCTTCTGGATACCCCAGCAGGGGTCCCAAGTCTGGGGGACTAAAGCAGCCTCTCCTCTCAGAGCAGCAACACCGCCTCGGTTAACCAGACAACGCCTGAACAGGAACCCAGGTGTTCGGAGCAGGGCATAAATAAATCTCCATTTCTAGCAAGGCAGCTATCAAGAGTTGCCACGATAGTCCGGATCTCAGGGCAGACGATGGGGTCAAGAAAATCAGGAGTGGCCTAGCTGGCAGGTGCAAGAGCCAGAGGTCAGAATTCAGGGCCTTGTCCTGGCAGCTCCGGGTCAGTGTCCACCTCCTGCCCTTTAGAGCTCCAGCCAGGACGACTGCAGTCACAACCGCTGTCCCTCAGAGAGCTCTGAGCTGCCCAGGGTGACAGTTACAGCCATAAATACAAAGTAATTCTTCTCACATCAGCTTCAGGAACCTTGACTAACGGAAAAGTGATCCGGTCCAGAGTCTGGTCACCTGATGGGAAACTCTGTCTAGTGACCCACCTGTTTGTGAGTTTCCCGGGGGGCAGTACTATTGGAGCAATGTGGGGGGTCAACCTATCCCCTCCCCCAGCAAAGTGGGGTGCTCAAGTAAGACTTACGAAAGAACAGATGAGAAGAACACAAGCAACCACCAGGGGACCGATTATGTTAGTAACACAGGGCCAGCCCCGTAGCTCCGTGGTTAGGGAGCTGCACCCCACATGGCAGCTATGGTTCAAGTCCTGGCCTCAGTGGCTTGAAAACCAGTGGGCACGTGTGCCCCAAATCCAGACAGGGTTGAGAAAGGACCTTGCCATGATCATACCCAATTGCGGGGTGCTTTCTCTTTCTCTGTCTCTGTCTCCCTCTGGTGAGTGGATGCATTTCTGGCCATTAAAAAACAAAACTCTAGGGGCCAGCAGGTGCGTGGTGGTTAAGGCACTAGACTTCCAACATGGTCAGCCATGGTTTGAGTCCTGGACCTGGTGGCTTGCTTTCTTACTTTCTCTTTCTGTTGCTGTCTTTCTCTGGTCAAATTTGTAAAGTAATAATAATGACAGATAAAATTAAATACATAATTCTTTAAAGAACAACTCTAAAAAGATAATAATACTAGACAAAAATGCTTGGACAGAGAGTCAAGGGGATGAAGAGATGGGATTGGCTTTTTTGGGGGCGGTCTGAGTTTCAAATCGAGCTGCGGGGACACCCGAGCCATTGTCCTGGGCTTGACGTGGGGATCTGGGGTTATTTGGAAGGGCTCAGGGCCAACCGTGGTCTCCTGACGGTGCCCTGACCATGGCCCCCTAATGCCCAGCCTTGCTGATAAGGAGCGGTGCTCCCCACGCTTCAGCACAAGCTCTCCAGGGTCAGGACCTTTCACTGTGCCCCATGGCAGTGGCTGTCACATGGTAGACACTTGGTAACTGTGGAATGAGTACACGCCCCAGCGAGGGGTACTGGAGAGCAATTCTGAATGCGAATTTCGAGCCAGAGACACCCTTTCCATCCCCAAGAGAAAGTATCATCATTCTGGGGACCAGCAGATGGCGAAATGGTTATGTTGCTGGACGCCCACGTAGTAAACCATGGTTCGAGTCCCAGACCCAGCAGCTTAAAAATTCACGCTGGGAACGTGTGCATATGTGCCCAAAGCCTGAATGGAAAATGAAGGAGAAGGGATTGCAGCATGGCCATCTCCTAAGGGGGTGATTTCTCACTTCTGTCTCTCTGTCTCTCTCTCTCTATTTCTGGTGAGTGCACACACCCTATAGCAAAAACAGAGAGAGAGAGAGAGAGAGAGAGAGAGAGAGAGAGAGATCGTCATCATCCTGGGCCCCACCAGGCTCCAAAAGCTCACTTTTGACCCTTTTCTCTGTCTCTTTTCTCTCTGTCCTTCCCCAGATGTCTCTGTCAAGGTGACCTTGAAGCACCAGGCTCAGAAGCTGAAGAAGAAGCAGACCAAACGGGCCAAGCACAAGATCAACCCCGTGTGGAACGAGATGATCATGTTCGAGCTGCCCGATGACCTGCTGCGGGCCTCCAGTGTGGAGCTGGAGGTGCTGGGCCAGGACGAGGCGGGCCAGAGCTGCGTGCTGGGCCGCTGCAGCCTGGGCCTGCACGCCTCAGGCTCCGAGCGCAGCCACTGGGAGGAGATGCTCAAAAACCCCCGCAGGCAGATCGCCATGTGGCACCAGCTGCACCTGTAGTCAGACACTGGCCGGCCTCCCTGCTGGGGCACGGCCCTGCCTCCGGCCACAGCTGTCCTCTGCCACCTCCTCCTTGTGCCCCATCATCCTCACCTGACACCAGAAGACAGAGACAGACTTGGTCACAGCAGCCAGGACCCTGATCCTCTCCCATCGTACTCCCATTTCTGCAAAGCCGCAGAATAGGGCTGGGCAGGGAGATGGGACAGCAGGTCCCACTGCGGAACGCAGTGCCCAGCGGTGTCACCGACAGAGACGCTAGTCAAACACAGCTCAGCGCCAGTTCTACAGAAAGCTTCATTTAGGGAGAATGGCTGCAAAGAGGAGTTGGGCTTGTTACCAATAAGCATTTTAAAAATGAAGAAGGAAATACAAGTGTCTCGGACCAACGCAGAGAATTAGCGACCGTCCGGGGTGGGATGAAACCTCAGCCAGCATCCAGTCAAGCTCCCCTGCGAGGGAGCAACCCAGTGGTCTCAAATCGGAGCGTGTGAAAAGTCACCAGCAGACTTCTGGGCTGGCAGGTGGACATTCCTAAACAGCATTCCCGCCCAAGCCCAGGAGCCGCCATTCTAAATAAGCCCCGGGCAGCCTCGCAGAGGTTGGGGACCGCACTTGGAGAAACCTACAACATGCCAGACAGGTTTTCACCCCCAGTCCTTGATGGAACCCTAACCTGGACAGTCAGCCCAACACCGGCCAGCCCCCCATCAGTGCGAAATGTAAAACCTCTGTCTCGTACACACTTAGTTTTAGTTCTTAACATTTTAGATGCATTTTCAGATGCTGCTCCTGGACTGGATTTTGTGCTCTTTCTTGAAGAACTTTACTGTTTGACTCAAAATCAGCTTGTATTATCCTGGGGAGACCCCCTCCTGACAAAATACGGGCAGGTCCCCTGCTAGTCATGGGGCTGGATTCTGAATGCTAGTTGTCACTCACGTTCACCAGTGTCAGCAAAGTGACCCTCTGAGATAGACCCACCCCTTCTCAGCATCCCGCCACTCCAGGAGGAATCTGCTTGTTCATTTCGGCAATTCCACCTAGCTACTTGGAGCTGGGGATGGGAGATACCTTACAAAGGCCATGGAAGTCTTCAAACCTGCCTCCCTTCCTCGGTTTTCAGGACCTACCACTTTAATCAGTAAAGAACCAGCAACAAGGCTTTGGATTCCTACCCTGTTATTCCAATAGGTGTTGTTGAGTACATTTCAGTTATCAGGGCCAGCCGGTGGCATGGTGGTTAAGGCACTGGACTCCCCCATGGTGACCATGGCTCGAGTCCACACCCGAGAGCTTGGCAGTCATACTAGGAGTGTGTGTATGCACGTCTAAAATGCCGAGAGGAGAAGGGAGAAGAAGGGATTGCAGCATGGTCGTCCCCCCCGGGGTGATTCCTCTCACTGTCTCTCTCTGTACCTCTCCAGTGAGTGCACACACCCAATGGTAAAAAAAAAAAAAAAAAAAAAAACTTTGTAAAAAAATACAATGATGAGCCTTGCTGAGTGGATATGACACTCCCCTGTGAACAGGACTCCTGGGTTCTGTTGTCACCCTTCAGCAGCTCGGTTTGGCTGCCTGTGAAAGTAAGATTGTCGGCATGGGAGTCGCTCTGTGAAACAGTGTTTAAAAGCTGCAGGCGACCCCTGGCTCAGGGCCAACTCCGAGGCCACCGGCAGATCACTTTCCATTTGGTTCTGCCATTCTCTGCAAGTTGGCGGCTGAGAATGCCCAGAAAGTGCCGGAACCCTCCCGGGCATTTCCAGAACCACACATTCTGTGTTTGGACTCCTTTATGCCGACATCGGACTGGGTCCTCAGATGTCGCCCCTGTCCTCTGATGTAAGGGAGAATTCCTAGCCAAAGTGGGTAGGGTCTTCATTCCTCCAGTAAGTCAAGTCACACCGGCCTGTCGCTGAGACCCAGCAGAGGCCTTTATTTTCATTATTTGCCCTTTCCGTATGGAAATAGCAAAGCGTTATCAATAACGTTGACGCTCTCTGAAGAAATAGAAAAAAAAACAAATCCCTCTTTCAGATATGGAAACCTCGATCTTTCAGGTTGCGTGAGCCTGGCCAGGTGTTCCAGGTGTAGCATTCACTCGTGGTTAGAGAGTTAACGTCTCTGAGATCTTTTCACCACTCTGGTCTCTTCTTTTTGGTCAGCATGGTAAAAAGAGAGCAAAATATTACCTGTGTAAGCTGACTGCCATTCTCTTCCTGGCAATATCGGCAGCTCTAACCCAGGGAAGTTTGGATTCTAGACTGAAAATCAAGAAACATGGGTTCTCCTTCCTTGTAAATCTGTGTGCCCACCTTACCGCCCCACCAAACGGTGTTGGAGGTGGCGAGGCAGGAGCTGCTCCCACCATGTGAACTCCACCCACAGCTGTTCCATCGTGAGACATCCGTTTTGTGGGATGGCAAAAGTGTAGTCTTCCAGAATTCAGACTGAAGGTTGTCCCTGCGAGGGGTCAGATTCTGCCGCAGAACATTCTGGGTGTCGGTCATCTTGTCACTTAGTGGGGACGTCCGGAAATGAGAGAGGTCTGCAGGGGGCTTTGCGTGTTCCGTTCTCTGGTGTGTTCCAAGTGCCGAGGATAAAGCTGTCCCGTGGGTGCTCCATAAATACACGTATGAGGGACTAGACTGAGAGAGACAGTGCAAATGCGTAAAATGAGGGCCCTCGCTGTTGTCGGCGGTAGAGGTAGCAGACATCTTACAGCTGGCCTGGGAGTCCGTGACATGGAGGCACTACCACCCAGCTAATGACTATTCAGTGTCCCTGTCAACGCAATGAACAGAAGAGCGGATGCCTGCTGTGCTTCGCCGCCGAAATTCCATCTTAGTGAATTTCCAAATACCTCGAGATGTCAGACCGCGTCCCCACACAACTCCAGCGATGTTCTCGGCGGCTTCGCCTGTGCCAGACATACTTGCAATTTGCTACCAAATCAGAGCCCTTGAGTCTGTAAGAATGCATCTGATCGTTTTCAAAAGGAACGCCACGTCCTTTGCCAGGGATCGCTTTCTAAGAAGGGTGGGAAGCGGAGGTGAGAAGAACACGGGAGACCATTTCAGACTACGCTGTTGCCCAAAAGGTGGTCTGGGTGACAATGACATGGGGATAAGAATTAGTAAGTCACCCTCACACACCTGTGGCTCCACTGCTGCATCTAATCAATATCTACTTGTTGAGTGTCTATTGATCAAGGCCTGGCACACACCTGCCCTTCTGGGTTTCAGATAGGACTCTCGGTGTGGACTGGACGACAGATCGCCCCAGAGCTCGGCGGAGGGCAGGCAGGAGCAACGTTCTTCAGGGTGAATTGTCTCACATATGAATGAGTTCTGGGCAGAAGGGGGTCATAGCCTAAGCCAGCTTGAGGTGAGGTCCGTCAAAAAAAAGGAAAGGAAGGCCTAGTCCTTGTGATTTGTCGCTGCCTCCTTGTTTCCTCTTGTCAAATGCTCAGTGTGTGTTTATTTTGCAGTTGTGAATTGAAGCACAAGAAGTCGCATGAGACACTGCAGTCCTATGTCTGATGTCACACTGTGGAACAAACCTTGCTGTGGTAAATAAATACTTCCCAACAGGGTCAGTTGCCTGCTGCTTTCTTTTTTCCCTTTATTTAGTCTTTTAAAAATATACGATGCAAAACAATAATCTGATTCGTATTCATAAACCGCTGCCGAGTTTAATCAAACTGGACAACTAGAGCTGAATTCTCCTACTTTCCACAGGAGACCACGATCCTGAATTTGGGGCTGATCATCCTAAGCATTCTTTTCCTACATGGATATGTAAATCCTCAGCTCTATGGTGGATTTTTGTGTGTTTTCAAACACACATTTATTTAAACTGTATCATGGCATTTTTGTTCAACATTAAGATTTGAGTTTCAGGGACAAGTGAATGGCATGGTGGTTAAGGCATTGGACACTCTCACATGGCTAACCACAGTTCAAATCCTGGACCTGGTGGTGTGTTTTCTCACTTTCCCTGTGTGTGTGTGTGTGTGTGTGTGTGTGTCTGGTCAAATTAAAATAAATGAATAAATAAATAAATAAATAAAATTAAATAAATAATTCTAAAAAAAAAACATTTGAACTTCATTCATGCGCATACTCACATCTTTAGTTCGTTTCTTTTTCACTGATGCATAATATTCCACAGTATGGATATGCCACAGTCCATTCCCTTGTTGATGTACTTTAGCGTTCCTTTCTTTTCTCTCTCCTCTCTTCCTTCTTTCCTCACTTCTTTCCTGTCTTTTTCTTTTTATTACAGGAAATGCTGCTATGGACATTCCCATGCATGTCTTTTTGTGAAAGTATCTTTAAGCTATATGCCTAAGAGTGAGTGGAAGTGTTGGGTCATAAAATGCTCTGAGTGTGTGTGTGTGCACACGTGTGTGTACACACGAGTATCTTGGTGGCCTTGCTGGAGTACTGAACCAAAGGGGTTAGACACAGGGGGGATGCAAGGGCTTGGTACGGCCTCTTGAAGACTTCGACTTCATTGCTAAGAAGAAAAAGGAGGTGGAAAATAGTGACTACTCTTTCTTTAACATTCTCCAAGGGGACATTCCCATCAAAGGAAGGGTCAGTGTGGAGACCGGGGGAACTCTGTACTCCAGATGGCAGGCAGAGACAAGGGAGTCCTCGAGTCCTGTCAGCCTAGGCCCCCCTGATAGCCACTGTCGCCCTGGCTCTGGAGAAGAGGCCCTGACAAGAAGCAGAGCCTGAGTCCTTTTTCTTTCTTTTTCTCTTTCTTTCCTTCTTTCTTTCTTTCTCTCTTCCTTCCTTTCCTTTTCTTTTGTTCTTCCTTTCTTTCTTTTTTGGCTGGAGGGCTTGCATACTCTCCAGAGAGAGACAGCGTGAGAAGAGAAAGCACCCTCGTGGGGAATGGCCACACTGCAATCCCTTCTTCATCTCTCTCTCCTTTTGGGATTTTGGGCACACACACACACACACACACACACACACACACACCTGGTCTAGGACTCGAACTTGCATTCGGCTATGGGGGGGGTTCAGCTTTAACTACCAGGTCTAAGAGGCAGCTCAGTGTCTGACTTTTAAAGTCAGTAGGAAATCAGCCAGGTCACATGGGATTAAGGTGGGATGTTCTTAAATAGGGTAGATGAACCATAAAGCAAGGAGCCATCTCTGCTTTCCAAATCTCTACATATAATTCCCTAGTCTATTCTATACATGCACATCATTCAATGACAACCAGAACTTTTACTTTTATAATAAAATAAGATCAATGAAATGGATTTTTTCCTCCATAGCCAAATATCATGTATCTTTTTTCTTCCTACTTGCCAGAGGGTGGACGTGCCTGCTGGAGGGATGAGGGGAGAACACTCCCGATGAGGCTTGGCCATACCACAATCCTTTCTCCTTTTCATCCTGGTGGGACTTGGGGCACCTGTGCACATGCACCCAGTGTGTTTTTCAAGCTTCCAGGGCCAAAATTCAAACCATGATTGGCCACATGGAATTGGGCTCCCTAAACCACTAGAATATGGGGCTGGCTGGGCAGAGGCCAGATATTACGTACCTCCGGTTCACAGGTGACCTCAATATGACACGCTAGAGGCCCAAACCAATATGTAAGAGGCTGGATTTATATGAAGGAGAACCAGCAGAAGGAAAGAGAGTTCATCACTAGACAAGGGCTTTCTGCGGGCGTTCCTTAAACAACCAGCTCTGCTCCTTCCTGTGTAAATGACTCGCACTAGAGCACTGCATTAGGAGCTGAGATGCTGCAGGCCAGCTGGGCTTTGTCTCTGGTCACCTTGGAGGCCCTGCTTCAGTCACTCATCCCTGGGTCTTAATTTCCACACCTGCAAGATGCATTGGCTGAGGCTCCTTCCAGGCCTAGCCTTTCTCTGCGGTGGAGGTAGAGACAGGCAACACATTAGTTTCCATGCCTTTGGCTTCTTATCTCATGCATGAACAGACTAAACCATGCTCCAGGACACCTGCCTGCCTGGTAATGCTCTGCACATGCACGACAGTCCCTCCTGACAGCCCCTCCTGACAGCCACCCCCTTCTCTAGACAATGTGATGGCACCTGAGGCTCTGAAGCAGCCTCTCCTCATTTGCTTAATTGCTAATGGGGCCGGTGGTAATTTTCCACCCTAGAGTTTCTATTTTTTAGAGCCAATTGAAGGCGCCGTTTTGGGAGCTCTGAACTCCAGCATCTGTTCTGTCTCCCTCCCGAGGTAGGCACCTTGGCAAGGAGAAAGCCATGGGATTTAGGGAGCTGGGTATTCTTTTAGCACAAGCACCGGAGACCTGCCCCCACGCTCTCTGTCTCCTGCAGGTGAGCCAGCACAGATGGCTCCTGGCAGGGGCCTCAGCAGCTTTCCAAGACAGAGACGGGCGTGCCTACCTGGGAGCCGGAGGAGTCTGGATGGAAGCCATTCTGGTGCCGCAAGGTGTGGCCAGCTTAGTGCTCGCCGCAATGTCACTAGGGCCCCGTGGTGGCTCAGCCCCAGCCAGATGTGGTCTCCTGTCCACACAGCCCATGCAGAGATGGGCTTCCCATTCCAATTTCCTTGGTGTTTCAGAAAGGCCTATTGGGAAATGGGTGATGGCAGAAAATCCTGTCTCGAAAACCCAGGGATTCCAACCAAGGCCGAGCAAGGAGAAACCTGTCTTTGTAGACAAACTAAACCTCTTGAGTCCCTTTCCCCTCGGGGCCAGGGAGAGGAGCTGTTGGAAACAGACAATGCCTTGAGGATACTTCTTTCTTTGTATAAAGTCTATTTATGTATTGAGAGGACCCAATATTTTTACTGTGAGTGAGAGAGACAGAGACAGCACCCCACTAGGGTGTCCATTGGAACGTGAGCATCCACGTGGCTGGTGTCCTTAGCGAGCTCTCCAACATGAACCCAGAACCTTCCCAAACCTCGCCTCGAGGGAGGCTGTGTGTCACAGTCGCACCACAGCTCAGCCCCACCCCGAGGGTCTTTCTGACACGGGAAGGTGACCCACACTCAGACACAAGTGTCCACGGCAGCTGCAGGCACAGGTGTGGGTGGCTCTGGATTGAAAGTCACAGACAACCCCTTACCCAGGGTAGCCATGGGAATTCTAGGTGAAAGGGGTGGCAGCAGGGAACCCCAACTCATCCTACCCCTTCCTCATGCTGATCTGAGGTCCCAATACCGATGATTAACAATCTGCAAGGTGGGAACCACTGCTTGATGCTAAGCATGGAAGAAATAGACTAGGATGAGTGACTGGTCCATGGTCTCCTGCCTTTTAGGAGGCAAAGAGGACTTAAACCTGGAGTTGCCTAACCCTGAAGCCCCGTCTCTGGGGCATAGCCAGTGGCCAAGAGATCCTTACTTACTCGGATGCCTCTTAGTGGCGTCAACATGCTACCTGGAACCTCGGAGTCCGAGACCCACTAGGTTGGATGGGGCTGGGAATTAGGGTACCCTGGGTGGGCTGAATGAACCGACATCCGTTGAGTAACAGGAAGTTGGAGTGGAGGGGACTCAGCAAACCCAGAGGACATCTTCCAGCTTTGCAGAGTAGAACTGGACGAAGGCCAGTGTAGCTGAAGTGCATGGTCCTTCGGGTCGAGTGAGGAACTCAAGTCCCACAGGCCAGGTAGGACCCAGGACTGCGTGGTACCTGTCTACCAGGCGCCACTCAGATCCACTCATCCCTCAACGCTGGGTAAGTCCCACCCTGCGACACACTGGGATTAAGCCCCCACCTTTCCCTGGTAGGCATCGCCATCTGGAGGGGAAAGACAGACAAAACGACCACATGTATGAGTCACCAGCTGCAGACTGAGATGCGGGTTAGGAAGGAAAACGGGAGGAATAAGTGCGGTGAGGGCGCCTACTCAGGGCAGACGGTCAGGGAAGCCCCTTCTGAAAGGGCGGCATTTGAGCTGAGACCTGAACCAGGAGAAAAGCTCCATGTTGCAGCCCTCCTGGGGAAGGTCACCCCAGGCAGAGGGCTCAGGGGCTTGGAAGACCTGAGCTAGAAGTGTGTGGCGCGTTGATAGACAGTGTGGCTGGAGCCCGATGCAGGGGAGCATGAGACCAGGTCAAGAGGGGAAGGAGAGCTGGACCATGCAGGACCGAGGGTCACAATTAGAACTTCGGGTTGAATTCTAAGGACAATGGGAAACCATCCTCTGGAGAGGACGCCATGACTGGTTCTGCTTTTGTTATCCTTTTTTTGGGGGGGTGGGGGTGGGGGTGGCTTTTGCAATAGGGCACATACACTCTCTGAAGAGAGACAAAGAGAGAGGGAAGGTGAGAAATCAGCCCCCTGGGGGGATGGCTATGCTGCAATCCCTTCTCCTCTATTTTCCTCCTGGGATTTTGGGCACATATACCCAGCGAGATTTGGGGCACATATACCCAGCATAATTTTTCAAGTTACCTGGTCCAGGACTCAAATCACAGTCAGCCATGTGGGAGTCCAGCACCTTAACTACCACACCACCCACTGGCCCTTGGACCTGCTTTTTAAAAAGACCATTCTAGGCATTGCTGCATGACAGCCCTTTAACAGTTGGTCAGTCTCCTGAGCCTTCTCTCTGGGGTGAACTCAACTTGTTCTCGAACCTTAGGGAAGGTGCAGGGAAGAGGAGGGGATAGAAGAGGAACAGCTCTAACCTCGTCCCACAAATCCCAAGCCCTACTCTGGGAAGACCAGCTTCACGGCCAAGTGCAGGAGGTGGGCGAGGGTGGTCTCCCCTAGCTTGCTGGCTAGGATTTCATAAACACGTTCCCAATGGTTCTGCAAATGTGAGTCCCAACTGGGTAGCCAGGCAGTGGGAGTGAGGGCTGCCCCTGGTCCACATGGGCTGTGTAGACACGAACAGCTGTGCCTGTTTGCCCTTTCCCCCTTCTTCTTTGCAAAACAGAGAACTAGTACATTCCATGGGGACTGCAGAGTGGCTCTTGGCGTGGGGTACTGAAGGGGTTGAGAGGGACATGGGAGATGCCAAACAAGCAGAGGAAGAGAAAGGAAGAGACAAGGCCACTGCGAGGGTCAGGCCTTTCCGGGGAGCTGAGAGTAGAAGGACTTAGCATCTCAGTTTTTTTTACACATTCTGTAAGTTTACTGGGGGCATGCCCTCTTCTTTCTAAACAGTCTGGGCAAAGTAGCACGCTTCGCCCATTGCCATACCAGTGCGGTGGCGACCTACCTGGGCAAGGCCGGTCTCTAGGGGCCAGGCCTGTGAGTGGAGTCGGGCAAGGCAGTTAGAGGGGGAATAAAAGCTGCCCTGTCACAGTCCTGGTGTGTCCTCAAAGCGGTTCTTGGGTGACACGTGTATGCTGGGGTGATGTATCTACTTCAAGTGGTCTCGGTCACACCTCTTCTGGCCTGCACGGTGGGTGAGGCCTGTAGGAAGGGAACTCCTGAGGGGGAAATTGAGAGCAGCAAGGAGCTAAGGGGCCCTCAGGCGGACTCCCAGCCTGGCACCAGGGCCCTCGCAGTGGGGCCCATTCTCAACTGTCCCGAGCACAGGCCTGAAACAGAGGCAAGGAGGCAGGGATTCGACCTTGGAGAGTCAATTTAAATGCTTTTATTAACAATCTTCTTACATTACAAGGAGAATATGACAAAAGGCAAGTTTCTGCGTCCATATTATGATCCCCAACATAGCTCTATTTGTATCCAGTGTTTAGGCCCGTCACACAGGTACTATAAAGCGTAGTCTGCAAAGTAATCACACGGAGAGTTTCATTTGTTTACGAAAGAAAGTATTAACATATTAATATGTATATGATAATAGACTCCTAGATATGCCCCCACCCCCACTTTATTTTTCCTTTATGATTGAAA
>NW_006160074.1:1377196-1378250 GCF_000334495.1 Tupaia belangeri chinensis | reverse complement strand
GTGGGGGTGGAGAGAAGGAGAGAGACGGGGCTGACGAGACCCAGTTAGACCTGCTGGTTCTTCCGGAGAGACAAACCGAAGACCGAGGGCTGCCTGGGGGGCAGCCTGGCCTTTGTCTCCTGGTGAGCAGTATTGGAATGGGCTGTCCTCCTCTGGACGGAGGGTCCGGTCCCCTTGATGCCCCATGGCATGCTCTCTCTGAGGTACAGTGCATTGTGGGATTGCTACCTGGGGTGCCCACACCTGGCCATAGGGTGAGCCACTGCAGTGGGAGGAGAACGCCCACCGGGCCTGGTGTCTCTTGAACCAAGCACTGGAGGGTGTCCAGAGACCCAGCTGGCAGCTAGCTGTGACTCAAGGAGGTGGGCACTGGCAGAGCAGACCTGCGCCCAGGCTCTGGCCCAGGGCAGGTGTGCCGGAGACTGAGGTACATTGTAGGATGTGGAGGCAGAGTGGGCAGGAGTGGGGGAGGCTGGGGGAGGTGGCTCTGGAGAGCTGAGGGCAGAGGCTGGCTGGAGAGCAGAGGCTGCAGCTGCCTTCTGCCTCCCATCACCACACCCCATCAGACCCTCCTCCCTTACCTGCAGGGGAAGGGAGCCGGGAGAGGACTGGAAGCCACAGCTTCTACCTCCTGTCGGGGCTAACCGCCCGGCCCACTGCCAGCTGCACCAGGGCCCTGTGGCCCCCAGTCCTCCCACACAGCTCTGTGGGAACTGGGACCAGCTAAGGAGGATGCCCTCCCCACCAGAAGTGCACAGGCTTGGAGCGCACAGGACCAGAACAGTGTATGTGAACTAAACCTGCCTGTTACGGCAGGGGTGGGTGGGGGCCCCTAGGCCTCCCTGCGGGAAGAGGGCGACGGCAGAGTCCTGAGTACGGCCAACAGCCGCAGTCGGGCAATGGGCTGGGCTGAAGCCCTGCTACTGAACTTGAGTTGCCATTGAATCTGTGAGTGCGGATAGGTCTCTCCCACCCTTCCCTGTTAGCCGCTGCCCCCTGCCCTGCCGAGAGAGCCTCTGGCTGGGGGGCGCGCCCGGCGGCTCCATTTGGACAC
>NW_006160074.1:1365826-1376309 GCF_000334495.1 Tupaia belangeri chinensis | reverse complement strand
CGTGTGCCTGTGGCCAGCGCCAGCTGCTTCATTTGGACAGTGGTTGGGTGAGCGGGTGATGGAGGCCAGGACGGCTGTACTTACGAGGCTTGGCCTCTAGGGGGCAGCTGAAGCATCCAGAGGGGGAGGGGCGGCGTGGGTCCCAACCCACCCCTTTCCTATTGCCACCAAAGCTGCACATCCCTGTGGGGGCGGGTTTGGGGGAGTGCGTGCAATGGTCCCTCCACCCGGGACCTCCACCCGGTGCCTCACTGCTAGGCAGGAGGCGTGGAGGGATGGGTGGGCATGGCAGCTGGGGCTCAGGGGCTTTCTCCTTCCAACCTCAGACCAAGCCTGTGGGTGGGAAGGGAGAGGGAGTGCACGGAGAGGCTGGGACCCAGCTACTCTGACCTCCGACACTCTGGCCCCGGCCAGCAAGCCCTGCCCACTGAGCTCCCATCTCTCCCCCATGAAGGCTCTGCCTCCTCCCCCTTCGCCACACAGCAACAGGCCTCCCCACTGCTCTTCCAGCTCTATAGACTATCTTTAAATCTATTTCAAACATAGAAATGTATAAATATATAGGATATTATTTATAGATATATAGATGTGATTTACTCTCTCACTCTGTGTATAGGTGCTATATATGTCCGTATGTACAATATACATGCTGTACTGAACACTGCACACACCCCTGCTTCCTCGCACCCCGCCTGGGGAGACTGGATTGCATAGGTATTTCCAGGGCGACACCGTTCGGAGGGTTGGGAGGTGCCGGATGGAAGAGGACGGTGTACCATTTTCCTCCCAAAAGGGCACGTTCTCCCTCTGGCTAACAGGCAGTCACCTCAAAGGCTCCTTAAAATATGGCTGCTCCATCCCCTCAGCTGAGGCACAGGGACCAATAGAGCAAGAGCAAGGCATCCCTGCAGGTGGGAGGGGCATGCTTCCCTCCCAGATCCCTCATCAGTGGATTGGATGCTTCCCTTCTGAGGGCTTAGGGAGGCCACACAGACCACGGCTGACCACCACCTCCCCAGGAGACTGGTGCCCGGATGGCCATTCGGAGCCCAGGTGCCCTCGGAGCACACCTTTCTTGTCTACGGCGGCTGGTCTACCTGCCTCGGCCGTCTCAGCCTGACCTGGCTTGGGCTGTGGGTTCCAGTGCGACCAGAGCCTTCTGCCCACATTGGACGTGGAGGCCAAGAAGGAGCACAAGTTCTACTTGGAAATCGACCTAGATTGGAAGCCAAAGCAGGTGGGATCCAGGCTTCCTATTCCAGGGTGGGGAGGAGGGAAAATGAAAAGCTAGGGTAGGGGAGATCCAGAAGAGAAAAGAAATTCTATTCCAACTGCCCAGGCTGCCTCACCAGGCCCGGGAGCGGATACAACGAAGGTAACCTCGCAGCCGGGGCCGGGCTGAGCCTGTAGTCTGTCCCAGTTGCCTCGTTGCCTCTCTACGGTTTCCACTTCTCACATGCTTATCTCTCCCCTCCCTCCCGACCTCACCTCCAAACACACGGGAAATATTTAACCGTTACCTTAAATCAGTACAAGGTCCTTTCTCCGAATTAAAGGATTGACATAAGCAAGTCGGGGGGGGGGCTCAGCAAAATAACTCAGTGTGGACACATGCAGACAGGGCTGGGTCTGAGGCCCCAAGTGCCATGGATTCAGGGCTCAAGGCCCAGCACGGAAGCCGGCCATGCAGGGAACCTGGAGCTCAAGCCTGCTCCGGTTCTCAGGTGAGGGCAGAGAAAGGACATGCCCGGCGTCACAAACGTCACAGGCAGTTAGAAAGCGATAATAATAATAAAACCACAACGAAGGCTGTTTCTGATGCCTCGCTGCTCAACCAGGCAGGCAAAACTCCGACATGGCCAGTGTTGCAGAAATGCTGGGCTGTCCTCACGCGCCATAGATACCAGAGAGCCATGGGTCTTTTTCTTTTCCTTTTTCCTTCCCTCTATTAAGGAAGAGTAGGGCTTCCGGTTCCCAGGCTCTGCCACGGATCTTCTTGCACAACTGGCCACACCTTGGGCCTCAAAGTTCATCTTAGCCTCCTGCCCTCTCGATAAGCCAAAGAAAATCACTAATCAGTTAGCCCAACAGAGACGAGCCTCAGCCCCGAGATGCAGTTCACTCCAAGCCTGTAGCTGTCACTCCTAAGCCAGAGGCTCTGTCTTACCTAAAGCAATGACCACATGTGGGACGCGAGGACCACCTGTCCACTGCGTTTTATACCCACCGGCTTAGGCAAGCATACAGTTCCCTGGGGCCAACTCCACTCATCCCATCAGCCCAAGCCCTTCTCAAGGAGGCAGAAGAGTGGGAAAGGCGTGTGCAGCTCATAGGACCGAAGCCTGGAGCCTCGCGCGGAGCATCCAGGTTGAGGAAAGACCCCGTGCACACTGCTGTGGTGTAGCACCCTAACTGCTCCCCGGTTACCCCCTGGCCCAAGGCAGTGGCCCACACAGTGTCTGCCACAGCCCAGGCCTGGCTGCATTCAGCAGAAGTCATGAGCACACAGAGTTTCAGACGCCCTCCCTACTCAGCCCCACCGAACTCTGAGTCCACCTGAGAACCCAGCTTGTCTGAGGTCTCGAGGCCAGTGCTGGAGGTGACTGCCTGCAGCCACGCACGTGCTGCGGGTGGCAGCTCATTCTTCTAGGCCCAGAGGCGGGCCACCTGCTGTCAGCCCTCTTAGGACATACAGGGTAGGTGCTGGCAATGGCCTGGAGGCTCTCTTCCCCCTTTGGCTGAAGTCCTGAGCTTGTTTTGGCCATGTTCTCGCTAGAAGAAACAGTTGCAGACCTAACCAGGTGCTCAAGCAGATGCTGATCCCCTTCCTGGTTTCGAGGGGATGACCCCCTCCGGTGGAGGGTCCCAATGTGGTGGGTGGGCAGGGGCAGAAGGAGGAGGAGTAAGGCAACTGCTGGCTAGAAGAACCCCAGCTGACTGGCTCCGCCCCTCCTGGAGGCCCCCCTAGGGCATCAGCTGTCTCTCCCTCCACTCCTTGTGGTGTCTATGATGGCCAATAAAACTCCCCAGACAACCGTGGTCCGTGTGTGAGGGCAGCAGCTGGCAAAGGTGGGCCCTTGTGCTCTGCAACATCCCACGTGACCACAGAATGGGAGCAGCAGGTGGGAGGAGCTACCAGCTTACGGTGGGGAAGCCTAGCAAGGCTGGGAATTTCAAAGCATCAGGCGGGGACTCTCCATCATTCCGTACTAGTTCCCACGAACTCTCTCCCTGCTCATGGATGGTCGGGGCAGCATGTGTGCGACTGGAGTGGGGGGCGGCGGGAAGAGTGGACGTCAGGGGTGCATTGATCTGTTGACGAAGGCAGCATATGACGCCTGGCAGTGGGACAGTTGGAGGAACCCAGTTTTGTAGTTTTTTGTTTTTAACATGCTACATCACTGTTGAAAACAAACAAAAACATTTCAAAAATAATATATAATATATATATATATAATATATTTATATAATGAAAAGCTATTGACTAGCAGCAATGATTCTAAAGTTATCTTAGCACCAAGACCATGGGGGTGTGGGGAAGGGATCTGTGGGGAACGAAGGGGCTGGCAGGACCAGGAAGGGGTGACAATGGGTTCAGTGTTGATGACATTTCCACTACGGTTCTCAGCGGTGGCATGAGGCCTCGGAGACCAGACAGACCAAGAAGGAAGGAAGCCACCACAGTTTTCTAAAGTCTGAGCCAAGTAGGTTGAGGATACGGGGGCCTTGCCTGGGGCCTGACCCCACCACCCTCTGTCAACGGAGAGGGGCTAGATCTCAGCAGAACTGACCACAGATAGGAATCGGATCTTCCTCCCTTCCCCAAAGATGGCCTGCACCCACGTGAGGGGGTCTCTGCGTATAACGTATGCATACATCAGGTGTGGAAACATGAACAGAAGGTTGGAACGGCTCACGCACACTTTGTAAAACTCCCTTGCGAGGTATACCGGTAGTTAAATGAACAAAAGAGCACTGATCAGACTCCTCTAGCTTAAACCACTCCTTGCCTCAGGGAGTAGGCAAGTGGCTATTTCTAAAGCTTATATCACGGTTGTGTGTATTTGTGTGTGTGTGCGTGTGTGTGTGTGTGTGTGTGTGTGTACGTAGTTGCTGCCTTGAGAGTCCTGTCTTAACGTCATCTTTTTTTTCCCTTTTCTTTACATCTCTACCCTGTTCACAAAAGGAAGGTTTCACAGGCATAGACAGATGCGGTACCCAGGTGCCCACTACCTTTCTGCCAGGCTGGGAAGCCTGGTATCAGCCTCATTGGAAAAGAAGGATCACGTGTCTAGAGATTCTCGTGAGAGTTCCGCACAACCTGGGTATGATGTGCACTGACATCTCCTGCCATGGAGCACAGCGGGCATCTCTTGACTATTAAAGGAAAAAAGAAGCCCCCAACGCAACATATGATTATAAAGACAGAGTATAAATAATTCATGTAAATTGAATATATACCTTTCTTCTTACTTGTATTTAGCCAAAAATCGCTGCCCTGTTTGGGTCTGGATTTCTTGGTTCTTTGTCTCCCTGGTAGCCCTGGATTTGAATAGAATTCTATTATTTTCCCCTCTACCACATAAAAACAGGAATGCAAAAAGTTCACCCACATTGCCCAGGATTTCAAGCTCGGTTGTGAGGCAAGTTTGCCTTCAGTATAGTTGGTAATAATATCTTTAGTACCCAGGCAGCTGGAAGGAAGGATTGACAACCCAGGGGTAGGGAAGGGGACAGAGGTGAGAGGGGGTGGTGTCATAGTTTGACCGATACTTTTGTTTCTAGGACAGTGAAGGAACACACATCAGGAAATGGCTGGAAGACCCCCAGCTGACTGGCTCCGCCCCTCCTGGAGGCCCCCCTAGGGCATCAGCTGTCTCTCCCTCCACTCCTTGTGGTGTCTATGATGGCCAATAAAACTCCCCAGACAACCGTGGTCCGTGTGTGAGGGCAGCAGCTGGCAAAGGTGGGCCCTTGTGCTCTGCAACATCCCACGTGACCACAGAATGGGAGCAGCAGGTGGGAGGAGCTACCAGCTTACGGTGGGGAAGCCTAGCAAGGCTGGGAATTTCAAAGCATCAGGCGGGGACTCTCCATCATTCCGTACTAGTTCCCACGAACTCTCTCCCTGCTCATGGATGGTCGGGGCAGCATGTGTGCGACTGGAGTGGGGGGCGGCGGGAAGAGTGGACGTCAGGGGTGCATTGATCTGTTGACGAAGGCAGCATATGACGCCTGGCAGTGGGACAGTTGGAGGAACCCAGTTTTGTAGTTTTTTGTTTTTAACATGCTACATCACTGTTGAAAACAAACAAAAACATTTCAAAAATAATATATAATATATATATATATAATATATTTATATAATGAAAAGCTATTGACTGACAGCAATGATTCTAAAGTTATCTTAGCACCAAGACCATGGGGGTGTGGGGAAGGGATCTGTGGGGAACGAAGGGGCTGGCAGGACCAGGAAGGGGTGACAATGGGTTCAGTGTTGATGACATTTCCACTACGGTTCTCAGCGGTGGCATGAGGCCTCGGAGACCAGACAGACCAAGAAGGAAGGAAGCCACCACAGTTTTCTAAAGTCTGAGCCAAGTAGGTTGAGGATACGGGGGCCTTGCCTGGGGCCTGACCCCACCACCCTCTGTCAACGGAGAGGGGCTAGATCTCAGCAGAACTGACCACAGATAGGAATCGGATCTTCCTCCCTTCCCCAAAGATGGCCTGCACCCACGTGAGGGGGTCTCTGCGTATAACGTATGCATACATCAGGTGTGGAAACATGAACAGAAGGTTGGAACGGCTCACGCACACTTTGTAAAACTCCCTTGCGAGGTATACCGGTAGTTAAATGAACAAAAGAGCACTGATCAGACTCCTCTAGCTTAAACCACTCCTTGCCTCAGGGAGTAGGCAAGTGGCTATTTCTAAAGCTTATATCACGGTTGTGTGTATTTGTGTGTGTGTGCGTGTGTGTGTGTGTGCTGGAAGACCCCCAGCTGACTGGCTCCGCCCCTCCTGGAGGCCCCCCTAGGGCATCAGCTGTCTCTCCCTCCACTCCTTGTGGTGTCTATGATGGCCAATAAAACTCCCCAGACAACCGTGGTCCGTGTGTGAGGGCAGCAGCTGGCAAAGGTGGGCCCTTGTGCTCTGCAACATCCCACGTGACCACAGAATGGGAGCAGCAGGTGGGAGGAGCTACCAGCTTACGGTGGGGAAGCCTAGCAAGGCTGGGAATTTCAAAGCATCAGGCGGGGACTCTCCATCATTCCGTACTAGTTCCCACGAACTCTCTCCCTGCTCATGGATGGTCGGGGCAGCATGTGTGCGACTGGAGTGGGGGGCGGCGGGAAGAGTGGACGTCAGGGGTGCATTGATCTGTTGACGAAGGCAGCATATGACGCCTGGCAGTGGGACAGTTGGAGGAACCCAGTTTTGTAGTTTTTTGTTTTTAACATGCTACATCACTGTTGAAAACAAACAAAAACATTTCAAAAATAATATATAATATATATATATATAATATATTTATATAATGAAAAGCTATTGACTAGCAGCAATGATTCTAAAGTTATCTTAGCACCAAGACCATGGGGGTGTGGGGAAGGGATCTGTGGGGAACGAAGGGGCTGGCAGGACCAGGAAGGGGTGACAATGGGTTCAGTGTTGATGACATTTCCACTACGGTTCTCAGCGGTGGCATGAGGCCTCGGAGACCAGACAGACCAAGAAGGAAGGAAGCCACCACAGTTTTCTAAAGTCTGAGCCAAGTAGGTTGAGGATACGGGGGCCTTGCCTGGGGCCTGACCCCACCACCCTCTGTCAACGGAGAGGGGCTAGATCTCAGCAGAACTGACCACAGATAGGAATCGGATCTTCCTCCCTTCCCCAAAGATGGCCTGCACCCACGTGAGGGGGTCTCTGCGTATAACGTATGCATACATCAGGTGTGGAAACATGAACAGAAGGTTGGAACGGCTCACGCACACTTTGTAAAACTCCCTTGCGAGGTATACCGGTAGTTAAATGAACAAAAGAGCACTGATCAGACTCCTCTAGCTTAAACCACTCCTTGCCTCAGGGAGTAGGCAAGTGGCTATTTCTAAAGCTTATATCACGGTTGTGTGTATTTGTGTGTGTGTGCGTGTGTGTGTGTGTGTGTGTGTGTGTACGTAGTTGCTGCCTTGAGAGTCCTGTCTTAACGTCATCTTTTTTTTCCCTTTTCTTTACATCTCTACCCTGTTCACAAAAGGAAGGTTTCACAGGCATAGACAGATGCGGTACCCAGGTGCCCACTACCTTTCTGCCAGGCTGGGAAGCCTGGTATCAGCCTCATTGGAAAAGAAGGATCACGTGTCTAGAGATTCTCGTGAGAGTTCCGCACAACCTGGGTATGATGTGCACTGACATCTCCTGCCATGGAGCACAGCGGGCATCTCTTGACTATTAAAGGAAAAAAGAAGCCCCCAACGCAACATATGATTATAAAGACAGAGTATAAATAATTCATGTAAATTGAATATATACCTTTCTTCTTACTTGTATTTAGCCAAAAATCGCTGCCCTGTTTGGGTCTGGATTTCTTGGTTCTTTGTCTCCCTGGTAGCCCTGGATTTGAATAGAATTCTATTATTTTCCCCTCTACCACATAAAAACAGGAATGCAAAAAGTTCACCCACATTGCCCAGGATTTCAAGCTCGGTTGTGAGGCAAGTTTGCCTTCAGTATAGTTGGTAATAATATCTTTAGTACCCAGGCAGCTGGAAGGAAGGATTGACAACCCAGGGGTAGGGAAGGGGACAGAGGTGAGAGGGGGTGGTGTCATAGTTTGACCGATACTTTTGTTTCTAGGACAGTGAAGGAACACACATCAGGAAATGAATTAAGGGATCCCTCAGGCTGAATCAGGTTGGGGAGGGAGAAAGATCAAACACCGGGCAACCCATCCTGTCTGAAACCAGAGATCGGATTCGGCTGGATCAGAATACCAGTGAGGAGGCTAGGAAACACTCCCACCACAACACTAAACAGAAATAGAAAAGACAAGAACATAATCCCAAACCCAACCCTCTCAACCCCCAAATGAAAACATCAACAAGGTGAGCTACCTAGAAGTGATGACCGAGACCCGCCACTTTAGCTTAGGCTGTCGACTGGCTGGTGGGTGGGAACACGTGTGGCCTCAGCACATGCTTCTGTGAGTGAAAATGAGTTGCCACGTATGTTGCAGCTGCCAAACTTTGTAGACAAGAGTCGTTTTCTGACATTATTCCTCTCTGAAAGCTCCTAGTAGCTTCGGTGGCTACATCACCTTGGCTTTTAAAAATTTTCAGTTTTGGTCTATATATTTATATATATATAATATAATATAATATATATTTATATACTATATCAAAGCTTATGAGTATAGATTAAAAAAATATTCAACAGCTTCGTGACCTCTGCGGCGCCGGCTCCCTAAATGTCGGGGTAAAACTCCGCCCCGTGGTCTGCGATCTGTAGCACCGGCTTCTGCTCCAGCGCAGACATCCGACTGAGGACCTCGGCGGACAGTGTGTAACTATTGCCTGATTTCTCCTCGAACCAGCTGTCCAGGGCTCGCTTGGCGTCAAAGCTGGCGATCGGCGGTCCATTTACGGCGATTGTCAGCAGGTCACTGAGCTGCTCCAGGGTCAGGCGGGAGCGGTGGTTTTTGCGAACTCGCTGGAGGGCGTTGCGGCCTTTCTCGCAGCAAGCAGTGGAAGTGGGGAGAACTTTAAGAACCTGGATGATCTTGTTCAAGAGCGGGAACCTCTGTTTGTACTTGCAAATGTGGCTGATCAGGTCTTTGAAGCCGTTTTTGGTATAGTAATCAGCCTTGAGTTCTCGCCACTCCATCAACAGACTCCCCCGGGGGTCCAGCCCTTCCCTGCAGACATCCCGGGAAAAAGTCGGGATGGCTTCCAGGTGATCAAATATCTGCACCATGTCCTCCTTGCCATAGCTCACGAGCTCCTCGCTGCTCCTGGGCCAGGCGGCCAGGTCGAACACCTGGCAGGCCTTCACGAATATCCGGCTACGGGAGTCAAACCTCTGAGCCAGGATGACCTGGGTCTTCTGACAGATCTTCTCCCTGATGGACTGGAACTTGGCTTCGGCCACCCTGAGGTTCTTCATTGCGACCCCGTTGAAGCTCTCTCGGAAGTTCTCCTCGAACTCCTGCAGGTACTCTCCCGGGGAATCGGCCAGCCGGCTGATCTCTTGGATGGCTTCCTCGATCTTGTCGTCCACCTGGGACACCAGGAGGTACTCGCCTTGGAAGACGTAGGCCAGGCGCGAGAGCACGGCGATCACGTCCAGCAGGAAGTAGATGAGCTTGATGGACTGGTAGTCCATGAGGAACTGCAACAGGGCCAGGGCGATGGCCGAGGCGTCTGCCCGCTGGGTCTGGCTGCTGACGTCCTTGAGGTGGGCCACCACCTCCAGGTAGTCCTTGATGAGGGCGTTGAGGACGTTCTGCTCGCCGATGATCCACCGCACGGCCCGGATGTCGCCCAGGAACTCCGTCTCCTCGCAGAGGGTGGAGGCGGTGGACCGCAGCTCGCACATGAGGCGCGGCGAGTAGCGGTAGAAGCTGAGCAGCTGCTTCAGGTTGTTCTCCAGCTCCTCCAGGCAGGGCAGCTCCTTCCCGCTGATGGCGTCCAGGATCTCCAGATGGGGCCGGTGCACCATGAAGGGCAGGCACAGCAGCCAGGGCAGCGTCTTGCGGATGGTCATGAACATGTTGGCGCGCAGGCTGGCTGTGACGTTGGCCCCGTCGATGCCTAAGCCAACGGTCGGCTTCTCATCCTGCAACCGGATACCCAAGGCCGAAAAGGCCCGGTCAAGTGCCTGGAGATAGCTCTCTGTGCTGCAGAACGCCAGCTCCTGCAGGGACAGAAACTCCGTGGCCGGAGGCCCGTCGCTGCTGGTGTACTGGACGTAGACGGCTCCAGGATGATGCTGAGACACGGCGACTGGCGGATGCGCTCCACCAGGTCCTCCCGCAGCGCCCGGGCGATGTGGTGGATGAGGATCTGACAGTCGCCCTCGTTCATGTACTGGTCCACCACCTTGAGCTCGCACTTCCTCAGCAGCTCGGCCAGGGGCCGGAAGTCCAGGTATGGCCTGCCCTCCAGGGCCAGGTGGTAGGCCGTGTTGAAGAGCAGGGTCATGTTGCGACACATCTCCTCCGTCTTCTCGGGGTGCATGCGGAGCTTGTAGAGCTGCAGGCACTTCTTGTGCAGGTTGCTCTGGCTGTGCAGCTTGATGGTGTGGATCTTGAACTGCTTGGAGCCGACGATGAAGGCCGAGGTGCGCGAGGACTGCACCGTGTACTGGCGGCAGACGTGGCACCACATCTCGTTCAGCGTCGGCGAGTACCGCAGGAACCAGAACTTCTTCAGCCACTCCTGCTTAAAGCGCCGGATCCGGCGGCCGGTGGCGGGCGACATCTTGG
>NW_006160074.1:1357968-1365567 GCF_000334495.1 Tupaia belangeri chinensis | reverse complement strand
GACTGCCCGGTGTACTGGCGGCAGACGTGGCACCACATCTCGTTCAGCGTCGGCGAGTACCGCAGGAACCAGAACTTCTTCAGCCACTCCTGCTTAAAGCGCCGGATCCGGCGGCCGGTGGCGGACGACATCTTGGAGGGCTCGTCGGTGGCGGTCATCATGTCATTGGAGACGGATTCGTCTGCCGAATCGACCTCCTGGTCGTCGTCTTCCATGATGGCGGGGCCGGAGACCATGCTTTCTGAGGCTGGAAAAAAACGAAGAGAAACATTGACACCTGGTGAAAGAAACAAAGGCGTTTCCGGAATGAACAGGAAACACTGCCCGGAGGTCGGTGCCACCCTGTAAAAAACAGGAGCCCACCTAGGACAGACCGGACCCCAGCCCAGGACTGATTTATAAGCACTCTCGCTCTCTGCGTGGCACTTTTCTTCTTCGTAGACTACCCCGGGGGAGGCTTTGTCACCACCTCCCACGCTCCGAGCTGCCTGCCCTCCTCTGCTGTGGGTGCTCAGAGACGGGGGTACTCCACGTCAACTGGACAGCACAGACTAGGAGCAGAGCCGATGGAGGGAGGAAAGTACATCGAATGTTCCACAGGTATACATGGAGGCCTTGGGACGCCTTTGCCCACCACGGACGTGAAGGAAGCGGCGAGGCCATGGCCCTGCATGTTGGGATCAAATGTGGTTCAGTTCAGATGCATGCATTGAATGTCTGAAGCACCCCATTCTGAGCTAAGGAGGTGCTGAGTACACGATCTAAGTCAGCTGTGGGTGTGCAACGAGACCCTCCCAAGTTGTCAGTCGACTCTACGAGATGCAGGCAGCCAAGAGAAAGGGGCAAGGGCAGGTACCTAAATGCCCTGGATCCTTGATCGCTACCCTTCTGACACCCGAGGCATGGGCCACGTGGGACAGGACCTCAGGAAGAGAAGAACAGGGCTGTGTTCCTGGACTGAGTTGGGGAAGCCATGAGAGCTCCCAGCAGGACACCCTGCTTGGGACTGGAGAGACGGAAAGACTAGGTTTCGAAGTGGGGCTTCAGGGCAGGACACCAGCAGGACCATCGGAAAAAGGCAACGGGTCAAGAACACAGCACACACCCCGTCTGCGCGGAACTTCCTTTATTGACAAGGAGGGTACAAGGGCAACACGAGAAGCGCCCCACCAGAGCCGGAACAGGCCTGTCAGAGGCACCCGAGGACGTGGGCTCCCACCCACGGAAGTGGCCACCTCTGTGTTACACTCCTCAGGTCTCCCCGAGGGCGGCTCCAGCGGAGAGCTTTAGGCCACCCACTACACAGCCCACCGTGTGCTGGCTTCCCGACAGTGACCTCATCCATACCAACTTACCTGCAGGGTCCGAGAACTCTGGGAGCTCCAGTACCTGTGGTGGCAACTCGGGGGGCTCAGGAAGCTTCCCAGACTTAAGCATGTCTAGTTCCGCCTGGAGTTCCCGCACCTTCTTCTTTAGGCGAATACAGTTAGGGCAAAAGGAGGTGGTAGGCAGCTCATGCGGGTCGGACGCGAGGGAGGCCTCTGCCGGACTGTCGGCCTGGAATGATGAAGGCTCCTCTTCCTCATCCTCCAATGGGCCTGGCTCCTTGGAAACCCCATGGGGCATCTTCCAGTTCCCCTCCCCCTGGGTCCGGCTGACGTTCTGCGTGCCATGGGTCATGGCTGTGGCACACCGACTGTAGGCATCGTCCTGGTACTTGGGGACTTTCCTGATGACCAGCGAGGTGCTCAGTGCCAGCTGGTGTGCTTCCACTTTCGCGGATTCCAACGAAGCCTCCAGCACATCCTTGAAAATGAGGTCAATCTTCTTCTTCTTGGCCTGGGGGTGCATGTCCCCCTCATCAAAGCCACGTTTGTAGGAACTTTTGCCCTGTCTCAACACGGGGAGATGAATGGGACCCCTCAGGTCTTCTGGGTTATCCAGAGCCTGCTCAGACTTCTCCCTCTGCAATCTCTTCTCTCCTAGGAAGGAAAACCAGGGCGTAAGGAAGTGGGGACAACCCCCGAAGTGGAGAAATCAACAGAAAACATAGCAGGCCTCCTGTTAGGAAGTTGCCTGGCACATCCCCCTGGGTATGGCCTCGTGGGCCACTTGGTGCATCATGGGAACTACAGTCCTAGAACCTGAAAAGCGGAAAGACCTTTTTTAAAGACATAATTTTGACGAAGCCTCATGTATATAAGCTCTATCCTTCTAGGCTGAGAGAAATCTACAGGGGAGGGTAACTGGAATGTCTTCCAAAAGGACTTGCCGTCCTAGGACCCTGTAAGACTGACATCCCACCTGATGAAGTTGGGTGGGTGGTAACGTACCTCAGAGCCAAGTGAGTACTGATTCCCCCAGCCTTTGAGGCCTCTCCTCGGGCCCTAGCAATTAGAAGATGGCTGCTTCGACTTGGTAAAAGGTACAGGTGAAATAGGACGAGCCGTGCTTTCTCCCCCCGGCCGCTCTGGAGATAGCCCACTTAGGGAACCACGCTGTAGCAACTGCCCTGTGTAACTCCCCCAGCAACCAGAAGTCTAGGAATGTGTGAGAAAGTATGATCTGAACGTCTGTGGTTCTAGCAACGAAGGTCTAGAAGGAAAGGCAAGACAGGTACCTCCAAGATGGTGGCCTCCGACAAAATACAGGACAAGGTAGCCCATAATGACCCACGGCAGTCTCAAAAGATAGCTGCTTCCCGACCCGACAATTCAAAAGAAGTTTCCTTTTCTATTTATCAAGTGAATTACTTTAATTCACTTTGAATTACTTCACATACTTTGGTGAACTCCCTAACAAGACATTAGTTTTGCCTTGATTCTTAAAGATGGGTGACATGGTTTAATGAACTGTTACCCCCTGGGACAGAGATGCCAAGAAGGCAGAGGAATCTCTTTAGCCCTCAGAAGCTCCTATAGTAGCCTGTGGGCTCAGAAATCTCCAAGGCTTCCTAGAGCAGATCTGGAGCCCTGGGTGATGACTCTGACCAATGACTTGACCTGCACGGACACTGTAGTAGGCCTTTGCTAAAGGCCTGTAAATAAGGGCCGAGGGATCTCCATGAGCAACCCGGATGCTTCATACTTTGTTCCCTGCGTCAGGCCTGGGTGCTATGCCTGTCCTGTCCCGCGTATGACTCCAGTTTTGTATGGTAACAGCACAAAAGCAAGTCATCTATTCAGGATGCCCCTCTGCTGTCCTCACATGAATAGTTAAGGAACAACCTTATCTCCAAGGCTTCTGGAATTCAGGCCGCTCCCCCACAGCCTGCATATCTATACCAGCTAAGCTGCAGAAAGGGAAGAGATTAAAAAAGAACTTTAAAAAAAAATGCGACACGTTTGTCTCATAGCTCAGAGCTTGCTCATTCAGGAGCTCTAAAAATCAAGGGCCACCATTTTACTTTCTTATGGGTCAACCAGACAGCAAGCAGCTGTGGACAGGGGACTGTCATAGCTACAAATGACCAGAGCTTCATCATGCCTTTCTACTTAAAGAAAAGTTGTGAGAAGTTCTTAGAATGAGGGGGAGACCTTTTTGGACCTTTAAGTATTATGAAATTGATTCCAGAGCCTCCTATGTGCAGTATGAAAAGAAAAACCAATAAATTCTTAAGTCATTGAGGTAGATCAGATAACCTTTTTTTTTTTTAACAGCATAAGCACTAAATGTATCCTATTCTTCAATGAAAAGCCCAAAGGAAAAATTACAATCTCTTTGGAAAGCAGTTTGGGGTTTCCAACCTATACTTCTACTTAATAAGGATTAATAATTCATACTGTGGGCTTCATTGGGGTGCCAGTCTCCAATGACAAAGACAGCTCCTTTCACGTAAGACCTTAGTAAGTGCACGTAGGGGACCTGTCTTTGAGCAGAACTGGCATGCCAACCTAAGACACCACTGAAAGCACCCAGCATCTGCTGAAGCTCCAGGCTGCCGAGACACACACTGGCCTCCATGTCTGCTCGCAGGCCTTCAAGGCACAGACTCCCCACAGCTCTGGCACTGCCCTGCTGCAGCTTTCAGTTCTTTCCTATTTCCTACTGCTCAGCCTGGCCAGGAATAGATACTCCTTCCTCTGTGTCTTCACATGTCTCAGATGCTCTCCTTTCAAGTCTGTCTGCCACGTCTCCTCTGAACCACTCCGAAAGTTCACTCCCTTCTCTAAGCAGGCCTCATGGATCTCAGGGCTCCTCTCTGAGGATGATGCAGTTTGAGGTGCTTTGGAGAAGACATAGGGGGGAAAAGAGACATTACAAATCCAGAAGAATTCAAGAAGATTATGGCCAAGGAATGACACCCGTATCCTTAGGTATGACTTCTCTTGGTTTTCTTTTCTTCTGGTGGTATGTTTGTTTTGGAAACGTCTTGGCTGTCTTCATTCATTTCTTCTTGTATCCATTCAACAAAGATTTATTGAGCACCTACTTTGTATTACACACTTTTACATGAGGCATCTCCAGAGGTCAAATGGGAACCAGTGCAATCCCGTCATAGAAGCACGCCTTCCCAAGTACCATCAGCATGAGCCAACCCCCAGATCCGAAGGAGACAAGAGATGAGTATGTCTATGGGTCTCTTCTCACTGCTCATTCAATCACCAGTTACCTTTTACCAAGCCAGGCAGCAGCTGTCACCCAATGTCCACAATTGGCTTTGTTCTGTCTTGTTTTTAAAAACAGTTTAATTTCAAAAGGCCACTCCCATCCCCCACCCGCCGTTTGATCTTCTCTGTTTGTGTTCCAAATGAAGATTTATTTCCAATAAGTTGGCTGGTCAGGAACATGACACAGGGGGACTTGGGAAAAAGCCATGCTTCCTGGGACCACATGAACACTGGGTATTTGGATATGTGGTTTCAATGCAGAAAAGATCCTATTGAAGAAGGACCTGGACTTACCAGTTCACCCCGGCGAGGCTGAGAAGGGAGTGAAGACGTAAAGGACTGGGGAGTATTTGAAACCATTTGCAAAGGACTCATTTAAAGGGAACCCCGGGTGGACACTCAGCCCAGCAGCCTGCCCATCACCTGCCCACCTCCTGCCAACCATCTTCTTCTGATTGAGATTGCTCTTTCACATCGTATCATTAGGGCTGCCAGTCATGAGACCAGGAGGAAGAAAGAATAGACTAGATTTGCCTGGAGGCCATAAAGCATTGTACGCTAGCTCTTAGACTCCGGAGCAGAGAGCTGTGGGTTGTTGGGTTGGCAATGCAGCACAGGCACTCACCTCTGGCCAGGTTGCGGTGGATGGTCTCCTGGGACATGCTGTGCAGGCGCTTCATGTAGTCCTCGCTGTACCAGACCCGCAGCCGCTCCCCAGGCCGGATGTCCCTGCACGCCCGGAAGTAGATGCGCTCACTGTGCTGGAACGCCAGCAGGTTCTGCTCCCTCTCCTCCCGAGAGATGACCACGTACCTGGGGGCGAGGGGGACAGGTAAGAAGGCCCGGGCCACCTTTGCTGAGTGCCTGCAGGGGCCGGTACACTACTGGGTGGTAGGAGGATGAGACACCCACAGCACATGGGCCCATACGAAAGGCCATGGAGCAGCTGCCCTGTCCAGGGAAGGCACACCAACCGGGGCAGTCCCTGCCCTGATGTTTTCTGTGGCCTTGAGCAAGTCTCAACGTCTAAGAATCGCTGCTTTGTCAGACTGGAAACGACAGCTGCCCTGCCTGCCTCGGAGGTTATGGAAAATACAAGGTTCAACACCAAGTCATCTCCAAGTGATCGGAGAACCGACCGGTCATTTCATCTACTCTTCACTCCCACTCTACACTTCACCCCTTTAACCGCGGGGTGTCCAGACGCCTGCAGGCCTCTGATGGTGCTACATAGGATGGGGTCCTCCAGCTGCGTTTAGTATTTCACAAAACCCAGCAGCAATAACTCATGTGACAAGAATGCCCAAGAGGTCAATTCATAAGCACTAAAGATCAAAATCTTTAAAAACAGAGGGTCCAACGGGGCTAGGGAAGGAGGGGAACTAAGAGACAATGAAAAGTTGGCAACCACTGGTTAACCACTGGTTAACTAAATGGTTTTAAGACAAGGAAACAGAGGCTCAGAGAGGCCAGTATCTTGCCCAAGGTCACACAGCTAATACATGGGAGATGGACCCTCGAGGCCTATGCTTTTCCATTACCACTCATGGCTCCTATAGAGACATGTAAAACACCCACCCAGCAATGCCCAGAAAACCCTTAAAGTTCTGTCAGAGCCTCAGAATCTATGGCTTTCTCCAACCTGCCACATGCCCCACCTCCAAAAGGTAGGATAGGTACAATGTATGCCAGGAAACAGAGGGAAGGGCAAGAGAAATGATCTGATGTTTTAGGTTCTGAGCGATCCGGTGTCTAGAAAATGTGTCATCGAAACTAAATACCTTTTCCTTAAGCTGTAGTTTGTCTCAAAGGCCAGGAGGGAAAAATCAAGTCCGACGGAGTCTAAGGATTTATATTTAGAACCGTCTGGAAGAATCAGTAATTCACAGAAAAAAAATTCAAACAGGTAATAAACAAATGAAAAGTATTCGGTATCATGAATAAGAAATACAACACCGCACGCTGCTTCATTGCACAGAATTTTTTTTTTCTTCGTTTTTTGCCATGAGGCATGTGCAGTGATTAGAGAGACAGAAACACAGAGATGGAAAGTGAGATGCTCCCAGGGGGATGGCCATGCCTCAATCCCTTCTCTCCCATTCTCCTCTTGGGATCTGCGGCATGCACACACGTGCCCAGTGTGTTTTTCAAGCCACTGGGTCTGGGACTCAAACCGCACAGTTAGCCATGTCTGGTCGCCTTCACCATTGGCACAGAGTTTATTTACTTATTTATTTATTTAGGGTTTTGCCCCAGGGCACATGAGCTTGCCAGAGACAGTGAGAAGAAAGAATTATTCCCCTCATCCCCAGAAGTTAGGCCACATCACAATCCCTTCTCCTCCACTCTCATCTAGGGATTTGGGGTGCACACACACACACACACACAGCCTGAGTTTCATGCCACTGAGTCCAGGACTCGAACTGTAGTCAGCCATGTGGGAGTCCAGCACCTTCGCCACCATGCCACCTGCTGGCCCCAGCACAGAGCTTAAGAAAATAATATCCATATTGGTAAAGGTGGTGAGAAAGGTACCTCCCACACGGCTCGTACAGGGGAAACTGGTACAACTCTTCAGGAAACAAAGTGCCACTATATACCGAGAAAGGAAGAAGAGAGGCCCAGCCATTTTGGCACAGGTGAAAGTTACTAATCAACAGTGCTGGAAGACACATGGCCGACCGTGGGTTCAGATCCTGAGTGGACCGGAAACATGTCATGTGAGGGTGCAAGTGTCCAAGATGCTGAGCAGTTGAAGGGCTAGGGAAAGGGAACTGAGGTCTGTCAAGACCCTGTTGTCGGGGGCGTCCAGCAGGTGATATGGTGGTTAAGGGGCTCTGGAGTCCTACATGGCAAACCGTGGTTCGAGTCCCAGACCTGGCAGCTTGCTTTCTCACTTTTCCTCTCTCTCTCTCACTCTGTCCCTCTCTGGTCAAATTAAAATAAAATAAATAAAAATAAATAAAATAATTCTTAAAAAAAAGACGCT
>NW_006160074.1:1348689-1357957 GCF_000334495.1 Tupaia belangeri chinensis | reverse complement strand
TCCCAATAAAAGAAATAAATGTAAGAAAAATGTGGATAAAGTTTGCAAATCCTGCATACAACGATGCTGACTCACTGTTTGTAACAGTGCCAAAGCTAAACACTAGAAGTCATGTAATAGGTTATGGCATCTGCGTATGATGGAACGTTAGTCACCTATAGAAAAATGTTTGCCAAGAACTGTTCATGCCCTGGGAAATGGTGCAGATATGAAGCAGAGCGAGAACAGCAGGGTGGGCACTGTGGACACTACAGTTCCAGACAGACCTCAGAGACAAGCCTCGGTGCACGACTGAGGGAAGCACACCAATGCTTTAACGACGCTTATCCATTCTAGGGGGGTTTTCCTCGGAATGTTCTGTACTTGCCAAGTGTTCCTCAATACGCCGAATACTGGTGTTCCCACTCACCTCCTCCCCATGTACACGGAAAAAGACGAGAGACACGAAGGCGCATTCTGGCATGAGGTGCAGGGAGGGCAGCAGGCAGCTTTGAGAATGTACACAGAGACGCCCCAGAAACAGCCCCAGCCGCCCTCACACACATCCTGCCCTTCCAATCAGCGGGGACCCTGCCGAGCTGGCCTGGCCTTGCAGAAGGGCCTCCTGGAGTTGGAGACAATCCATCCTGACCACGGGATGTAGCAGAGACCCCAGGGCGAGCAGGACAAGGAGAAGGCAGAGCGAACACTAGCTCTGGCTGCCTCACCCCTTTGGAGGAGGGAGCCATAAGCTCTACTCCCAGAGTGGGGAACTTGTGAAGTTCATGGCGCTCAGACACTCGGAACTGGGGCCACGTCCAGGATCTCAGCCTCCGTGTACCTGTGTTCTCGTCAGCATGCAATACGAACGATGGTCTCCCTGAGCTATGGGGACAATATAGTAACTCCCATGCCCCTGGCCACAATGAGATTAACCAGGAATTTAAGGGAAGAAGACCCAAAGGAGTCATTCCAGATAAACACTCCCCCATCTCAACTCTCTGACAGGACACCTGAGATTTCTTCGGAATATGCAAAATATCGTCGAGTCCCCAGTTTACCGAGCCTTGAGGATTTGACATCCAGAAATAACCAACCCAGTGGTTAGCACAGACTGGGCCTGATCCCAGGTTTTCTGCTCCCAGATACAGAAGGCAAAGCATCCATACATGTCTCCTCACAAAAGTCCCTTGACCCACAGAGCACGATGGAAGAGAACACGGTCTTCTCCCACTTGTTCAGTTTCTAAACAGCCATCAAGCTCTAAGGCTAGAATCGTTTCCCTGGCACGCAACTTTAAGAGAAAAAGAGAGATGAGGAACACGTTACTATCTGGGATGTATTCGAAGAGCCACTTTGAGAGTGTTTCCAAAGGTTCAGAAAGATTCTCAACTTCCCTTTCCCTCTGGTGCTTTTCTACCCCACAAGGATCAATATTTAGAAAGAGGCCCCCGAGATCCCAAGTATTTTCAAAGGCAGATCCAAATTCATTTAGCATTTGGTTGTATCTGGTTGTGTGGAAGCATGGCGCTTGAAAGATGACACATACGGCAATTCTCAGTGAGTCACGACCTCCCCACTTCCCTTTCCCTATTCTACACCGTTTTTGAGATAAAGCCAAAGCAACCAGCTAAGTCCTAATGCCCATTACCTAACTGGGTCTCTCCTAAGTATTTTGCAGGAACACTGATGGCTTGACCCACTCCCAGAATCCCCCTGTCCCCACAGGACAATCCCTTTATGAAAAACAAGCCTGTCCAATTACACAGCCGCAGGTAAGCAAGAGCCCGCCCTAAGGAGGAGAAGGCCTCCAGGGAGTGAGGAGCTTTTCTAACACGGTGGCTCAGCAGCTCTTTGCAAGGAGGTCTGAGAAGTTCCCAGGTCACTACCTCGTTGGAGGGAAGGCACGGGGTACTTCAGAAGAGGCTGGTCTGTGATTGCTGGTGCTCATTGGACAGCATTTCACACCCAACGCACAGAATTAGGGACCTTTGGGATAGTCGAGGGGGTGGGTGGTGGGGTGCTGCTGCGGGTGGAGGGCTCTGGATGGAAGCTTTTGGGTTGATAACCGGTCACTTTGATTCTAACCGGCTGGCTGATCTTAGGTACTGGATAGCTAAGCATTAAGATGAAGATTCTCAGACGTTGCCCACTCTGTCTTCTCAAGTGCACTACGACTTCTAGCTGGGTCAGAAGATGATGATCAGTTCTGACTCGGAACAGAAAAGCACTCACTGGCATTGTTTTATTAGAGGGACTGACAGGTCCTACTGCCCAGTGCGTATCTCTGTGATGGAAGGAAGCTGCCTGTCATGGAGGCAACAATGGAAGATCGACATGCAGTCAGGGCTCGGGACTGGGAGGGACTCTGGTCATGCAGCACCTGCAGGTGCTCACTGGGTGTCTGACGGACTACCCAGTCAGTCCTCGGCATGGCCACAGGCTTCCCTTAGAAGGCTTGGCTAATCTAAGTTGAAACGGGCTTCCATTCATTTCCAGCCTCAGGCCCCAGAGTCGTCTTCCTGTTTTATACGCTAGCACTGCAACCCCCACTAGCACGACAACCCCCACTGAAGCCAAGGAACAGAGCCTGAAGTCTTTTCCATCCTAAATTGACACATCTCTTCACCTCATTGCTCCTTTGGCCTGATCTCTGTTTCAGTTTTACTGCTTCCAACTAGGCTCCTTCTCTCCCCAGGACGAAGAGAGGGCCATCAGCCACTGCTCTGTAATTGACCTGGAGAGGAAGACCCGGGGCCCAATCTCATGGCATCTTTGCATGTCTCGGCAACTGGATACTCTTGATTCCCATGACCGTGCTTTTTGACCAAGAACTGCAAAGGATGGCCTGGATTATAAGAGGCAAGGGTAGGTTAGAACCTTACAGAAAAGGGATCCCTTGGTCATAACACAGAGACTTACTGCCCAGGAGAAGCTCTCTTCATGACTGGTAGGAAGCCAGAGCAACGCACAGGGGAGACTTCCTCTCTACCGAAGAGACGCCCAGTGATAGCGGAGGCTGACGCTGGGAACCTCAAACCTCACTGAGAATCCTCACCTGGATCACAGGAAGGTATCCCAAAAAGGCCTGTGCCTCGGGGTGGTCCCTAAAGTGCATTTGCAAATGGATAGCCTCAGACCCTCTAGTGTTTCCTGCCAGAGTGGAAAATTTTCTTCCCCCAGCACTCCTAGCTTTGAGGAAAGCCAAGATAAAATTTATTCAGTGGCATCTCACTGTGATGTGGCAGAGAAAGAACCATATCTGAACGGCTTCGCCTCCCTCAGCTGTCCTGCAAGGGCCTTGCCTGCTGCTGAGGACAGGGCATCTGTGAGCTTGCAGAGACCGGGGAGATGCCAGGGGAACCTGGGCCCTTGCGGCCAACATGCATTTCCTAAATGGTCTAACTCCTGCGGTAGGGGCCTCGAGGTTTCCCAAGGAAACAAAGAAAGAGCAGACACACCAAAGAAAGATCCCGAGACTGGGTGTGTTCAAAGTGTGAGATCGATTTCTTTTTATTGCCGTCTTAACAAAAATACTCCGGAGGGCAATTTTGATTCAGCGCAGGAGGGCAGAGCAATTCCAGGCAAAAATCAAGCCATCAGGTTGTTGGACACGAGCGTGTTCAATATGGGGAGCAGGAACCCCAAAGAGCCACAAAATGGGGAGATGGAGCCAAGGACGAGGGCCACTGCGGCTGCCTTCCATGCTCCCTGTGGGGGCAGAGTCGGTCTGGATTTATAAGCAGAGTTCCAGGAACAGCCTGAGCAGACACTGGGTTCAGCAATCCTCCGAGGCCCTGCTATGGCTCAAGGGGGGCAGGATGGGAGAATCGGGGGCTGACTGGGAGTTTTCTGGGGTCAGCCTCTGGCCAGGGGGAAAGAGGGCACAGGGCTGAGCTGGTCCAGTTCTGAGCCAAGCTGGCACCTGCCCCCTCCCACCTCCCTCCCTAACGCTAAGAACCCAGCTCTTCTCCACACTCCAAACCAAACCTCAAGCTAGAGACGTGTAGCTAGCGCAGCGGACAGGGCCCAAGCAAGCAGAGGCGAGGCATGCTGGGACCTGAGTGGACACGAGCCTGCTGGGCTGTGGGTTCTTCCAGAAGCCAGAGGAGGAGCTGCCTTCCGGTCCCTGAGCCCTGTGCCCTTCCTCTCCCAGTCTCTGAGCCTTAGGACTAGGATGGGGTGGTAGATGCAACTCCTAAATGTTGCTGTTACCCCTCCCCCCAGGAGAGCTGAGGCAGGGGTGGAGTTGCAGGGGGGCAGAGTCAGGCAAGGGGCAACAGCCCCCTCCTCCTCCTATTCCTGATCCAGTCTCCGACAGCAGTGCCGGAAAAGTCCACGGTCCTGGCCTCCCACTAACTGGCTGTGTTGTTTGTCCTCTATGAAACGCAGACGATGATGATAATGACCAGAATGACTGTGACCTGCCTGCCTCTCCGGCTGTCCTGAGACTATACTGAGACCACGCACCTGCCAGGGCAGGGACAGGCATGAAGTGACCTCTCTAAGAGTGCAAGTTGTCCTCTCCTGCCTCGACGCCATCCCAGTCTCCTCCCCACTCAACCACAGGCAAGCACAGCAGCTGAGCACACGCAGGCACGAGGGCAAGCACAGGGCTAGGGAAGGGGCCCCACCCCCGGGCTGTGAACCCTTCATGGAGCGCGTGAAGGGCCGAGCCCCCTGCCCATCCTCAGGCCGCGCCCCCCTTTGAAAGCAGCAGAATCAGGGCTTAGAAAGCCAGGTCTGGGAGGCCGGCACGGTAGCCCTGAGGATGGAAAGCAGATTCCATTCTGAGGTTCCCACCCTGGCGCCCTTCCCCGCGAGGGATACAGACCCGGAGGGAAATGATCCTCCAGACCAAGCAAGCATGGCGCAGGCAGCTTTGCTCGCATCCTGAGCATCCGCCAGAGACGAGGGGTGGGGCGGAATCATGCTGTGTCTGGCACAGGGTGGTCGACCGCATTGGGTACGGAGACGACAGCACCCTAGTGTCCTATAGGGGTCACCAGTCCTGTTTCTGGATGCAAGAGGATGGCCCTTGTTTCCAGGCTGGACACCTCCTCCAGCTCTCTTCCTCCGAGCAGACTGGTCGGATCAGACATTGTGCTTTCTCTTCCGAGACCTGGTAGTCCGCGTGGGGGCTGGTGCTGGGGGAGCTGGAGGGGGCCCTGATGGGGGCACCTGGGCCTGGGGGGTGGAGCCCATGGGGGCTGCCCCATCTGGGCCTCGCTGAGACGCCTGAACGCCATCCCGGATCTCCGTCAGCGTCTGGCACATCTGAGTGACTCGGCCGGTCAGCTCGGCCATGGCCTGGCCGACGACGTGCATGCTGCTGGCCATGTCCCTGTGCACGGCCACCAGCTCCTGGCAGAACTGCCGGAACACCTCGGTCTGTTGGGCGTGGATGTGGAGAAGCTGCCAGTCGAGGCCTGTGGTGGGCGGGCTGGGGTGCACCCGAGGGGTCCTGCAGGTAGCCTGGGCCTGGGGCGAGGGATGTGGTCCCTCTGGTTTGGGGCCCATCTCAGACTGGTCTGAGGACGAGGAGGAGCGGAGCAGCACGGGCCTGGCCAGGTGGGCCTCTTCCTCTGGAGGCTGCCGCAGGGGCACCCGGAGAGGCTGCCGCGAGGGCCCAGGAACCTCCTCGTCTTACTCATCTTAGGGGGCAGAAACAGAGAACAAATGATTACAACAGGGAGGAGGGGCACAGCCTTGGGCCTGGCTCCCCCAGGATATGCCCGAGCACACCCTACCCTGGGGGCCCTCAGCCTCCAGAACCCACCCCTGGGGAAATGTGTTTCCTAAACCCCTGAGGGCATAGGCCCGGCACCCTGGGGAAGTTGCCAGCTGCCCTTCCTCATGGGAACCTCTGGTGGGAAAGACCAGCTAACCCCTGGCCTGTGACCTTGGCCACGTCCTCATCTCTCTGCAACTCACTTTCGGCTAAGATCACCATCGCCCTGCCGACCCACCTAAGTATTGGCTTCCTAACTGGGCTGCTGAGATGAGGAGACAGAGTAAGACACGCAAAGGCTTTTGGGGACGTTGAGAGCAACGCCCGCCCAAGGGTCCTAGCTGTCTCCAGGCTGGGAGTCTGGCCTCCTCAAGGTCATTCCTGAGTTGCCTGGGGCCCCCTTGTGGCCTCGCTGGGATCTGCAGCTTTGAATCACTGCAGGGGACAGGGAACAGGTGGGATGGAGGAGGGAGACAAGCAATGGCAGGATGACAGTCACCTCTGCAATGGGTCCTGATGTCCCCTAAGGTGGGTGCCAGATCAGGCACATCACACCCCACCCATGAGTGCTTGAGTGAGTAGGGACCATCAGAGGAAGGGGCCCAGACCCGGCACACATGGCTGGTGGCTTTCTGTGAGCGAGGTTACAGAGGGACGCCCTTGCAGGAGTGAGGAGTGTGAGGGGCTGACGCCCCATCCCCCACCTACCTGTGGGGCTAGACTCAGAGCCACCCCTGGGGAGGTCTGAGGGAGGACAGTTCATCCCCCTGGGGCCTGGGGGTTCCGTCTAGGCCAGCGCAGTAATAACCGGGGACCTCCCGGCCCTGCTCAATGGTGGCGGCCTGGATCCAGAAACCCCAGGGCTGGAGGGAGAGAGCCCTGCCAAGGTGACGTCGCCTCCTCCTGTCCGGGACCTGGCTGTACCACGCCCTTGGCCCAGTGAGTGCTGGAACAGCTGGTCACTGGCCTGCGGTGGTGTGGGAGGTGCTCTGCCCCACACGTGTGCCCGGGCTCCCTGCCGGCCCAGGTTAGCTCCGGTCTCGGGGAGACAAAGGGGCGAGCCGAGCAGGATTCGGAGAATGTGATTTTCTGGGCGCTGGGCTCCCTTCTTTTCCTCATCATTAGGAATCACCCTTAGACTGAGGAAAACACCGACTTGTCGGAGCTGGCAGACCGGGTTCGAGTTCTGGTTCTGCACGGACCTCTGGGCCACCTCTGTCTGGAGTGAGTGTCCTCCTCTGGGTAAGGAGGAGATCCGACTAGATGGTCTCCATGTCCCTTTCCAGTACTAGAGCTCGGACTCTGAGTCGCCACCTGTCAGGAGCCCCGGCCAAACAGGAAATGAGCAGATCCAAGGCCAGGGGCCCGAGAAGGGGAGGCGAGTCTCTGAACCGCGGTCCCTGGTCTGTGTCGGCCTCTCTGGAGGCCCTCCGGCCCTGCTCGGCTCGAGCAGCTGCCTCCAGTGGGGACTGAGGCTGAGGGGGAGGAGGGGGGTGCAGCCTGGCACAGCACGGCCTCGCTGGCCCCCTCGGTGGCCCCAACTAGAACTAAGGCCCTGAAGGACCAGGCCTGGGCTGCTGGGCCCCTGGTTCGAAGTCCATCTGAGACCCCAGAGCAGAGAAAGGCAGGGACAGACAGGAGGAAGAAGCAGAGTTGGGGATACGGGGTGAAGATAGAGAGCGTGTGCTTCGAGACGGTCTTCGGGCAGGTAGTAAGCGACTGGGTGACAGCAGGATGGCACAGGATGGGAGGAGCCAAGGGAGGGCAGAAGGTAACAGGAAATACAGCAGTGAGCAGATGCAGGCAGAAAGGAGCTCGATGTTCCGCAGCCCGGCCCTGATGACTTGGCCGCCTGGCTCCCACCCACTCCCCCTGGCCGGCTACACCCTGGACTTCCCTGGCTTCTGGCTGTCCCTGGAACGTGCCAAGCGCCTTCTTGATGCGGGGCCTTGTACATGCTGTTCTCTGCCTGCGCCTCTCCCCCTCCTTCCCCTCCCGCCCCTCCCCTCCCCTCTGCGCCCTGCGCTGCCGTCTGGCCTGGTTAACTCTTACTGAGCCTCCATGTCTCAGCCACTGTCACTTCCTCCGGGAGCCAGCCAGCCCCTAGTGGGGCCAATTCCCACCCTCTGCTCAGACAGGGCCGCTACATCATTGCAGGGCCCCATGCAAACGAAAAGGCAGGGTCCTGGGTTCAAAACCCATGAAAAACATCACAATGATGACAGTGGAGCCCTAAACCCTGCACGGCCAAGTGACTGCCCAGATCCCAAGCCTGTGAGGTCAGTCTGTTCTCTGGGCTGCCCTCTGGAACTCCCTGACAGCAGGGCTGGCGTGGGTCTTATATGGAGCTCTGTCTTCCCAGGCCCCAGGCTCAGCAAAAGGACACTCAGCTAATACTCTGGAGTGAATGCACAGAAAGGGGTGGAGCCAAGACAGGAGCAGGGAGGTGGGTGGGATGGAGAGGAGTGGGAGACGGAAAGAGATAGGGAGTCCTGAGAAACCACCCGGGGCAGGCAGGGCGGACGGTGGTACTCACAGCTGGTCGAAGGGCTGTCGGTGCCATCCGGGTCTGCCCTGGGGAAGCCGTGCCCGGCGCGGGCGGTGCGCAGCGCTGACTCGATGGCCCTCTCGCGTGCAGTGAGCATGATGGTGGGGGCCCGGCCCCCAGCCCCGGGGCCCGACAGGGTCTGCTGCATGAAGGCCAGCTTGTCCTTGGTCCGGCGCTTCATATCGTCCCATCTGTGCTTAATGTCCTTGACGGAGCGGGGGACCTGGCTGGCGGAGGTGACTTTCCGAGCTATGCCTTCCCAAATCTTGTCCCTGTCGGCATGGGACAGCCGCATGGTCTCCCTCCCAAAGAGAACCGCTTCGTGGCGGGTCACCTCCGTGACCAGAATGTCCAGCTCCTCCTTGGAGAACTTGGGCTTCCTCTTACGCTCGGCCAGGGGCGCCGTGTTCCTTGGGTTGAATACCCCACAGAGCACAATTGGGTAAATGCCCCTGAAGGCGGGCGGTCCTCCTTCCGCACCTGGGGCAGCCAGCCCCACCGCACCCTCCTCGGGGTCCTTCCGCTACTCCTCGGAGGAGAGGTGGGAGGGAGAGGCGGGAGGCCTTCGTGGACGCAGGGCTGGAATCTGATCGCCTTCCACGGGGGCCCTGCTCTACCTCTCATTGGCCCTGAGGGCCAAGTTCGAGTGCATTCCACCAAAATTTCCCGCCTCACTCTCCCCACCCCACGTGGGGGTCACGGCCACCGCGCCCTCCGGAGCTGTGACTGACCGGGAGGCACGATGAGCCCGAGAGGAACAGGGACCCTTACTGGGGTTGGGGTCAGACCGCCATCTGCCATGGACCGTTCTGGCAGAGCCACAGAGCCCAGGGCGGCTGGGAAGAAGAGTGCGGAACAGAGAGGCTGGGCCTGGGCCACTGGGTGTGAGGTGCGGTGCAGACGGCTGATTCTGTCACATGGCTCCCCGCCCGTCCACCCCTCTGTGTGTGTGCAGGAAAACAGTCCCCGCCCCGGGGTGGGGGGGGGGGCGCGGCCAGCACACCTTTTGG
>NW_006160074.1:1320114-1348202 GCF_000334495.1 Tupaia belangeri chinensis | reverse complement strand
CTTTGGGTAGACCTTGAGAAGCCCATGAGGGTTCGGCGGGGGACAAGTTCCCTTTTGATGAGTGCCAGGGTGACCCTGGTGTCGGTCTCCACAGAGCGGCCTGGGGCAGCAGTTGCCCTAGCTACCTAGCTCACTGTCCACACTGCGATTCTGCCCACGTTTTAGTGCTAGATGGTTCAAAGATCCACCTGAAGGGGACTCAGGGTGTGGAGGGCCTCACTCCTCTGACTGCTCTGCAGACACAGGGAGTGGCTGGCAGCACCAGGACCCTTCAGGCCTCACTGCCCCACTCCCCTGCCCCAAACCAGGCCCTGGAAGATGAGGAGAGGAGGACTGCTAGAGCCTGGGCCCTGTCTCACCCAGACCTGGGGCCTGAGGCTGAGTCTCCTTGGGCAAGCCACGGGACCTCTGGACTCTCTGCTTCCTCCACTGAAAACGAGGCCAATCACTCCCAGGGCTGTCAGGAGGATTTAACGCAGGTTTCTGTCTCACCTCTCCCAGCATCTGGGCTGGAAGAGTCTTTGCCTCTGATAGAGCCAGTCGTGGTCACCCACGGACCTGGGACAGCCACAAATGTCTCCAGGCATTGCCAAACACCCCAAGGCACCAAACAACCCTGGCTGAGAGCCCCCTGCCTGCAGAAGTCCTAGCACAGGGCTGCGCTAAAGTCACAGCTCAAAATGCAAGTGTGCGAGTGACTGTTCCCTTCGGAACAGACCCTGGCTGCTCCCCGTGACCACTGCCCAGCCCCTCTGCTGAGACAGTACAAGCAACACCTGCCAAGCAGAGAGCTGGGCACATGGAAGGACTTCCGGGGTCAGCCGGCTGCTTGTGTGTGTGCTTTGTCTTTGCTGTAGGGTGTGTGTGCTCACTGAAGGGAGACAGAGACAGAGAGGGAAGTAAGAACTCGTGCCAGGGAGGAAAGCCACACCTCAATCCTTTCTCCTCCATTCTCTTCTTGGGGTTCTTCACGCACGCGCGCGCGCACACACACACACACACACACACACACACACGTCTGGAGTGATTTTCAAGCAGCTGGGACCTAAACTGCAGAGTCGGCTCCGTGGGACCCAGCGCCTTACCCTCCACGCCATCTACCATCTACTGGCCCTAAACTGGCTTCCCTCCGCTCCCCCCAGTAACTGCCCAAGGGGCACCTCTATGGCAACGAACCACAGCTCCGGCCCCAACCTACTTCTCACATCTTTTTTATTTTTCTTCTTAGATTTTTTTTTTCTTTTAGCCTTAGGGCACGTGTGCTCGCCAGAGAGAGAGAGACAGAGACAGAGAGGGAGAGTGAGAAATCATCCCTCAAGGTGGATGGCCATGCCACAGTCCCTTCTCCTCCATTCTCCTGGGATCTCAGGCACACACGCACACATGCCTGGTATGAGTTTTAAGCCACTGGGCCTGGGACTTAAACCGCCATCGGCCATGTGGGAGTCCAGCCGCATAACTGCTACGCCACCTGCTGGTCCCCTGGCTCTCACTTCTTTATGAGATGTGGGCTGCCAGCAGTGACCACTCAGGTGCCATCTGGGGTCAGGACAGGGCTGGGAGCAGGAGAGGGACAGAGCTTGTGCTGGTAAGGTTGGGGCTGCAAACCTACCCCCCAGTGCCCACCCAAGGCCCAGAAGCCAAGCTCTGTCAGGTCCCTTGTGAACGAACAGAAAGAACTCTCTGGAAATGCAGAGCCTGGGTTCTAGTCCTCGTTCTGTCACTGCCTACATGACCTCGAGCAAGGCCTTGGCCTCCCTGGGCCTATTTGACCGCGTGGTTGTATTTCAGACCTGCGCAGCCATGCTCGTCCCAGTGCAGAATCACTACGGAAACTTGGTTCACCTCACCCAAGTAACTCAGAATCTCTGAGGCGCCGGGGGAGGGTTAGGTCAGTTCTGATGATGAATCTCCTTCTTTAGGATTGTGAGAAAGCCTGGTCCCCAAGGTGGAAGGCCAGACAGAGATGAAAGGGTGCACGCAGCCCATGGGCTCCTGCCAGTGTAGACACGGGGTCAGCTGGGACTCAGCCACGTCTCCCCTACTCACCCAGAGCCAGACTGAAGCCACAGGAGCAGTGTCCCCAAACAAAAGCCTGGCCTCTTTGAAGGTACACATCAGAGGCCACTTCCTCTGCACCCAGGCCCTTGTCACCACCATGCAGAGCCATGGAAGGAAGAAGAACTTCTGGATGGGGGGGGTATGAGCCCTGGGAGGGCCGGGAGGGCAGGGCCAGGCTGCTCCCCGTGGTGCCCAAGACAGGGTGCCCAGGACTGGGTGACGGATGGCATGCTGAGCTGACCTGGACCCAGCGAGGGCAAGAAGGCAGCTAGGAGCTTGACCCCACCTTCTTGGGGTCACTTCCAGGGCACTGTCTGACTGGACTGTGTGAGGGGAGGAGGTGCCTGTCCCCAGCCACAGCAAGGCAGGATCTGCGTGTCCCTGGGGCCTCTGCTCCTGTGTCTGTGAAATGGCAGTGAGGACAGCGGCCCCAGCAGGAAGAGGACGGAGCCTGCTGTGCTCTGGGATGTGTAAGCTGCAGTTGGACCATATAGGGCACTCTGGTGGGAGCACAGGTGGGCAACGAGGCCACCGGGGAAAGCACAGACTTGTCACCAACTCCCGACCTCAAACCAACGTCTCCTGACTGGTTTGGAAAGGCTCAGAGTTTAAAGCAGCAAACTCCCTATTGGCAGTCCTGGAGTGCCCTCCCTCCCAGCACCTCTTCTGCCCTGCCCCGGACCCTGGGGTCTGGCACTGTTATAGTCAGGGACAGCGGGCCCTAGGTTCAGGTGCACTGTGCTCCGGGGCTAGCCATCTGAGCCGCCTGTCCCTCCCAGCCATGATGCACATCCCAGTCACTACTCCTGAGTCCCAGAGAGAGGCCACCAAAGAAGTCACAGGATAGGTCTGGTCCCTCATCCCAACCACAGACCCCACTGGGTGGGGCACTTGGCACCCACACAGTCCTGTGGCCCCGTGCTGAGCCACGACCCACCCTGGGCTCTGCCACCTCAGGTGCCCTGTGCCAGCCCCTGGTCTCTCTGGCTGGCCTTTAAGGACCCTTCTGGTGCAAACTTCTGCCCCAAACATCAAAACAGGGCAAAACTCTGTTTCAAGTACTCTTGAGAGTACTCAAGCCCAGGGTACTCGACGCTGTCAAAAGCCGAGTTATGGACTTTGGCAGAAGCTCCTCTTCCATGGGGGCCATTCCAACAACCACTGGGGGCTGTGCTGGGGTGATTCCTGCCCCGCTGCAGCAGGTGTCTACCCTGTGAGGAGGTGTCACCGTCCTGGGGGCAGGAACCTCTCCCTGCTCTGTCCGGGAGCCTGCAGACGGCACAGCAAGGACGCGGCCCCCAGGGCTCCCTGTATCCCGCCAGCCTGGCCGCAGGGCCTGTCTGAGGCCCCCTGCTGGAAGCCTGCGGGGGCAGGGGTCTCCCAGAGCTAGACACGTCCCAGACCTTGCAAATGCCAGTCCCAGGTCCTTCGGGGCCTCCATTACTGGAGATGCCATAAGCCCAACACACCCTGGACCTCCTTTCTGAGGGCCGAGAAGGTTCCAGGAAACCCGCCCGAGGGCAGGACTCACCTCATCCAGTTGGCCTTCGTCTCGTCCGACCCGTCTATGGACTTGTAGCGGTTGTTCTTGTCCACGATCTGGAAGACAGGGACCGGATCTAGAACGGGCCATTCTGGAGGGGCTCCATGTCCCTGGGCTCCTTCCCAACCCAGGGCAGGCCTGCCCCACCTGCTACCTCACTTCCCTCTCATGTCCCCTCCCCTCACCCCATGTCCCCACTGCGACGAGATGGAAACCCACACTGGGGTCAGGAATCCCTGCCGCTTCCCCCCACCCATGCCCATTCTCTGGGAGACACTGGGGGTGCACAGAGGCCCTCACAGGTGTTCTGAATCCTAGGAGATGGGAGGCAGAAGGTGGGGCCACCTTCTTCCGCCATCTCCATGGAACGCCCAGCAATGCGGCCAACAAGTGGCATTTCCAAGAGCCTCAAATTGCAACAACAAAAGTTCAACCCAGTCCTCCCCATCTCTCCACAGCTTCTGTGGGGGACAGAGGAGGACCCTGGGAGATGGCTTCTGTGATATGACAGGGTCCCCCTCCCTCCAACCTCTACATGTTCATGAGCCTCGGGGGCTGGGCCTGGGCTATTTTCTCTTCTGTAAAAATGTCTTTAATGGGACAGAAGGTGTGGTGAATAAGGCGCTGGACTTCCACATGGCTGACCATGGTTCGAGTCCTTGATCTGGTGGTTTGCTTTCTCTCTCTCTCTCTCTGGTCAAATTGAAAAATAAATAAATGAAACTAAATAAATAATTATTAGAAATAAAAAAGTCTTTATTTCCCATCCCTCTTGAGTCAGTTCAGCTGAGTATGCATTCGAGGCTGATTCAGTTTTTTTATTTTTTTTTTTAGCACTTTGAAGATTGCCAAAAAGACTACCACAGCCTCCAAAAACCTCTCCTATCGGTCCACCTTTGTTCTTTGGCAAATAGTCTGTCCACGGCAAGTTTTAAGGCTCTCCCTTTAGTCTTGACTTTCTGCAGTTTTACTATGTGGTTTTAAAGCGAACATGTTTTAATTCTCCTTATTACTTGATGAATCCTTTCAAACGGAAGATTTATATATTTGTTTCCCAATTCTGGAAAATTCTCAGCCACTATGCTTCTGAGCACAGCTTCTTAAGTCATTTTCGCCGGTCTGTTCTGGTAGAATGTCTATGAACGAGCGAAGAGAGCAGGGCCGGCTTCCCTTCGCGTCTTTTAATTACCCTTTCATATTCTCTCTCTCTCTCCTTTCTGGCAATCTCTGGGACAATCTCTCAGAACTCTTCCAAATCTCTAATTTCCTCTTCCTCTAATTTCTTTCCCATTTACTGAGGTTTTTCCTTTCTCTTTTGCTTCACTTTTAAATGAGTACCTTTAATCCAACGAATATTTTTATTCCCCAAGATTTTCTTTTTTTGGAGAGGTGTTTCTTTTGTTGTTGTTACAGGGCACGTGTGCTCGCCAGAAAGACAGAGAGACAGAAAGTGAGAAATCACCCTCTGGGGGGATGGCCACGCTGCAGTCCCTTCTCATCCATTCTCCTCTTGGGATCTTGGGCACGCATGCACGTGCACCTGGCGTGAGTTTAAGCCACCGGGTCCGGGACTCAAACTGCGGTCGACTACATGGGAGTTGTAGCCGTTACGCCATCTGTTGGTCTCTATTCCCCGAGTTTTTAATTTGGTGTTTTTAATTTTTTAGATCCATCTTGTTCTTCTCCTGCCTCTTTTGATTTCACAATGATGTGTTCCTCATTTTCCCTTTTCTAACAGTTTTGTGCAGGTATATTTGACGTATAACATACATTTGGATAAACTGCCAGAGGGCTGGGTCCAGGTCGGCTCTCTGAGGACTTAGTGAATCTGGGCCACCTCACCAGGCCCAGAATGCTAACTAACCTCCCTGCTGCCATTCCTATCTTCAAAAAGTTTTAAAACATTTGTTTATCTATTTGTTGTGATTTCCACACTGCCGGGTCTGGGACTTGAATCACAGTCGGTCATGTGGGAATCCAGCACCTCAATCACCACCTGCTGCTATTCTTAACTCTTAGTTGTCCTCACAGCAGCTGAGCAACCTCTTATAAATGCAGATCAGATCACACCACATGCCAGTCCGAGACAGCGTCTGTGGCACCTACAGTAGTCTGTCCTTGGGGACATGGGGTGCAGGCGTCACGCAGTGCTCTGTGAGGACGGAGCCACGTGGAAGGTCCCTGGCTCATGCCCCGGGGCCTCCCCGTGCACGCCACGCATCACTCACGCTGTGGTCCTGGCTGACTGAGGCAGTGGACCACAGTGTAGGGATCCTGTTGGAGAGCTTGTCTCTGCCTCACTCTCGTCATCTCTCTCATGAAACAAATAAATGCAAATACTTAGAAAAAATAGCTGTACTGTGGTCCTAGCCTTCAAGGCCCAAATGCTCTGGTCCTGGCCTACCTCTCTAACTCACCTCGGGTCCCTCGGGTCTCTTGTTCTCCCTTCACTTACTTACTTTCTTTCTTTCTCTCTCTCTCTCTTCCTTCCTTCCTTCCTTCCTTCCTTCCTTCCTTCCCTCCCTCCCTCCCTCCCTCCCTCCCTCCTTTCTTTCTTTCTTTCTTTCTTTCTTTCTTTCTTTCTAAGAGAGATTTTTGCTATAGGGTGCATTCACCCCCTGGGGGGATGGCCATGCCGCCATCCCTTCTCCATTCTCCTCTTGGGATTTTGGGCACACACACACACGCCTGGCATGAGTTTTAAGCCGCCAGGCCCGGGACTTGAAACGTGGTCGACTACATGGGAGTCCAGCAACATAACCATCATGCAATGTGCTGGTCCCCCCTTCATTTTTCTAGCCCACAGTGTTTTGAGAGTGAGCCTTAGCACTGGTCGGTTCCATTGCCTAGCGCCTCCTTTCCTCATCCTTAAAGAAATAATAATCACAAAATAGTTTGAGGCTTGAGAAATTGTAAAGAATAACGCAGCGGACAACTCTGCACCCATCGGCCAGAGCGAACAGAAATGAACGCCAGCCGTATCTGTCCCAGACCTCACTTTCTTCTCACTTCAAGAAAACACAAGGTGCAGCTAAGTCCCTCTCTGCCTCCAGCTCTTTCTCCTTCCTTTCCTCCCTCCTGAAGCTGGTAGGAAGCCTCCTGATTTCACTCCACGAGGACTTCTCTGAGAACAATGCACGGAACTGTCTGGCACTTCTGTAAAGTTTACAGCAATGGCACCCAAGTGAATGTACCCCTTTCTAGTTTCTTCTCACTGAGCTTCAGATGCTTCATCCTTTTCCTATTTTTTCTCCTCTTGAGATTTTGGACATGTACGCACCTACTTTTCAAACCTCCAGGTCCAGGACTCGAACTGCAGTTGACCACCTGGGAGTCCAGCGCCTTAATTGCCACGCCACCTGGGGGCCTACTTCACTTCTTAGCTTTAGGGTCTCAGAAGATGTCTTCTCCATGGAAGCAGCTGTTCTGAACCCGAACCTGGAGTCAGTTCTCCGCTGCTACACCCCAGCCCTCAGCCTGTCTCGGTGCCCTCATGACGTTACGTCCTTTTCCAGCTGGGATTGCAGTGAGCATGTCTGCTGTGGTAGCGTTCATTGAGTTGCACACGTGATAACTAGCTGTCTTGCTCACTAGACTGCAAGCTAGCGAAGGCACTGCACACGGCCACCCCACCACAATGGCTAACAGAGCGCAACGGAACACCCGATGGATGAATAAGCGATTACAGTGAGAGCCTTTTAAGTAAAGAGCCAGCCAAAGAAAGAAATGGTAGAATGTCAACATTTTTAGTAAAACAAAAATGAAGGTAATCCTGGAGCCAGCTTATGATGGTGAAAGCTGACGGTGAAATTTTCAGAAATTGTGTGAATGAGCCGTTACACCCAGCCATGAGTAAAAATTAAATGGTATAAACTTAATAATTCAAGAAACTGTGTAGTTTTGCAAAGTAATACATATTCAAAACCAGCCATTCCCCAGTGTTTCACTACACGTTGCTATTACCCATCTGTGCCCCGACGGTGTGAGCATCTGCAGCCCCTGAAACCCCGCATCACAGCTGCTGCTCTGCCTCTGCCCATTCCACATTCCACATGAGGTTGGTAGCGCCAGCTCCCCTGTGGTGGAAGCATTGACACCAGGGGAAGCGGCACTCGCAGCACTGGCACCCGCCCCTGGCAGGGTGGTCAACATTCACCAGTGCCACTGTGCGCATGCTCACACGAGCATAGAAAGTCTAGGAGACACACTCTCAACTCCAGTTAGAGAGGACGAGGGAGGGAGGCGGAAGTAGGGATGCTGGGGCTCTATTGATCTATTGATGAGACTAGACTGGGTGTTTTAAAAATCCCAGAAAGAAGAAAAGAGAAAACATACAACGCAAGCTTCTCCCCGGGAGTCTCCCCAGATGAGGCTCCAGTCTGCAGGGCCCCTCCCACGGAGTCTCATAGAACCCTGCATTTTATCATAACACGATTCACCCTGTATTAGCATTTCAGATTGCTTCTCTCTGTCCTGAGGCGAAGCATCTCCTGGAAGCATCGTAGGCCCCGTAGCCAGCATGGGGGCACGGCGTGGGTGGTAAGAGCCGTGGAGCTGGGGAAATAGCCAGAATCTCTGCTTTACCACTTGCAAACTGAGACGCCTTGGGCAGCTACTTCACTGGCATGCCTGAGTTGACCTATCTGTGAATGGAGTGAAAACCAACCTTGCAGCATTGCCATCATGACTGGTAAGAAGGCACCCAGGAGTGGTCACTGTTTTCAGAACTGTGCCTATTACAGCACTGAATGATGGATAGTATCAATTCTGGGTGGTGGGAGGTCTGAGGGTCAACAAGGCCGTGTGATCTGCCTTCTGCAGCACTAGCTGCACTGGTGGCAGCACTGAGGGCCACGGGAGCTGCCAAGGACCCTGCTGCTGGGCTTGGGTCCAGAGCTTTTTAGAGGGATGATCCCCTGCTTATCTCTCCCACCAGTGAGGATTTTCTCAAATCAACCATGCGTTCGCTCATTCATTCAACAAGTGCCACTGCGGGAGCAGATGCGGCGACAGGCTCTGAGGACACCATGGTGACCCAGGCAGTATCTTTGCTCTGAAAGCTCACTGTCCCTCAGGATACAGAGAGGCCACTGAGACACTGTGGCCGGGACTGCTGTGGGGAACTACTGGATATGGGAACTCAGAGCTGGAGCCTGTTCTGGGAGTCCATCGAGAACCTTCCTGGGAGACACAGACTCAAGGCTGAAATCCTGGAGAAGAGGACAGCGATGGTGTCCTAGGTGGGGAGGAGCGGAGGGCAGGAATCCACAAGACCTGAGACCACGTGACACCTCACTGCGGAGCCCAGGCTCGTCCTAGTAGAACGGTCTGCAGGAAATGGATCCAGGAATGGCCAGCCAGGGCAGATGATCGGGACCAAGCCCCCAGCCCCAGAAGGCTGGTTTCCCACCATCCTCTTGGCCTGATACCTCAAGGTCAATGCTTTGGCGCTCTGTGCGCAGTGCTTCTGGGATCAGCCCAGAAGCTTTGAGCACTGTGATGCAAGAACGATTTGGAGAATCTGCACCTGCCCAGAGACGGGCATGAGGAGGGGGTTCCTTAGCGTGGAGAAGGTTAGAGGCAGCAGAGCCATTATCAAATGCAAAAGGACCATGGTGGGGGGTGGGACCAGGACCAGCATGCATTCAGAAGAACAAGGGTGGGACACAGCACAAGAAGTAACTACCTAACATGCAAACAGCCCTAAGCTAGGATGAGCACCCGGTGAGGTGGTGAGCTTCTTGTTTCTGGGAACATTTAAGCAATGAACAATGTGCTATCAGGGCTAAAAAAAGGATCTCCCCACTAAGTGGACATCTGCCCTCGATGACCTCAAAATTCTGTCTGAAACTGTTGGTATGATTCTACCTGGACAGATGCTCAGAGAAATAGAAAGGCATGAGCTTTGGCCCTCTGGGCTGAGCACAGTCTTGGATCACAGTAATGACAAACAAAAGCAACGGTAATGAAACATCACACTGCCGCTCATGGAGGAATCTCACTGTGCCCAGGACTCTGACACACTAGCTCGTTAACTGTCATAGTCGACTGAGCAGCTATACTTGGGTCTCCATTTTACAGTGTAGGAAACTGAGGCTCAGGTCCCCAGGTAACTTGCCCACGGACCCAAGAGAGATCCATGGGGTGGCAGGGATGTAATTTCAGGTTTCTGCTGGTGCAGCTTCAACAGCTCTGCACAGTGCTGGCTGAGGGACCTGCCGCCCAGGAGTCCCCTAATGACTCCATTAGAGTCAGCCAGCGCTCTCCTGGAGCATCTCCGAACCTCCACCTTTGCCTCTGGCTTCAGCAAATTTGCTCTGTGCACACAGGCGTTTTAAGAGGGAAGAACACGCCTCCAAAACAGAACGTCTGCAGCAATGGAGGAGTCACTGCTGGGGTCCTGTAAATGGTGCCATTCCAGATGTTGCAGAGATTGGATTTTCACGAAGCTGATGGGCTTGCAACTTTCCAGGAACCCATCGAACCCATCAAGCAGCTCATTTTCAGCTCTGCATCTCTCTACAGAGCAAAGTAGTAACAAAAATGATTTGTGAAGCCATCTGCAGTTGACAGAATGTTTTGGCACGCCTCAAATGATCCTCCCCAAACTGCTGGAGGTGAACAATATCATGTCTCTCTCTCGCCTCTCTGCAGCCAAGAGATTGAAGCCCAGGGAGATAAAAAGGCTGGCATGGACTTGAACTCTGGTCTGTGCTACACCCAGAAATATGGAGTAAAGAAAACTGAGGCTGGACAGAGCTCTCTGAAATTACGCAGGACCTGGTTCCTAACCTGGTGTCCAAGGAAAGGCTTCAGGAGTGGCCCCTTACAATATCTGCAATATTCTGGATGTTGGCCAGCACATCGAACTTTCTAGGTGATTCAAGGAGCTCACTAACCATGATTTAACCCATCTTTCCTGATTTAACTGATAAGGAAATCAGTACTTCCTTTCATTGTTCTAAAACTACCTTTCATCAGATTTCTCCTCTAAAACCACTTTATCGATGTATTAGGTTGTCAGGAAGTCATGACGGATTTTTTCTACGCAAAAATGCATCACAACTTTGCAGACAACTCATTATAACTGATGTACCGAAGCTGTCCAATTTAATGTCTACAACTCGGTGAGTTTGGGCTTCAGGATACACCCATGAAACCGTCACCTCCAAAAGTTTTCTCTGGCTGTTTTTATGTGTTAATGTTATAAGAGCACTTAATACGCCATCTGCCTTCTTACCAAATTTTAGTGCATGATACAGTATCGTTCGCTCTGTGTACTGTGCTCTATAAGAGAGGGGTCCCCAATCTCTGGGCCACGGAGCAGTGCACGTCCATGTCATATCCTGTTGGAAGGCTGGTCTGTGGCCTGTCGCCCTGCCCTGCGGCAGCATGCAGTGGGCGGTGGGACGAGAGCCAGGCTTCATCTGTGTTTGCGGACACTCCGCATCGCTCGCACTGCTGCCTGGGCTCCGCCTCCAGTCAGGTCAACGGCAGTCCTGGATTCTCACGGGACCATGAACCCTAGTGCTTTGTGGCTGTTTCATTCTAGAGTGCAGTGTGTTGGTGGTGGAAATGGGGTGCGTGGTGGATGTGGTGCACCTGACAGCTGGGACCACTGCCACCCCTCCCCCTACTCCTATTGTGTCCAAGGGACCGTCTTCAACAAGGCCTGTGTGTGGTGCTGGAAAGGTGGGGACCACTGCTGTAGGAGAGCCTGTGGACGTATTCATTCTGCATAACTGAAACTGCACCCTGGACCAACGTCTCCTCTTCCCCCTCTCCTCCTAGCCCTGACACCCTCCACTCTACTCCCGGCCTCTGAGCCTATTCCAGACATCTCCAGTGGGCGTGTGGGTGATATCTGCATACTGTCTGGCTCACTTCGCTTGGCATAATGCCCTCCGGATTCATCCATGCCGTCACAGATTCCAGGATGGCCCCTTTCTAATGCTTAATAAGGCCCTGGAGACAGAGCCAATGAGGCATCTTTCCATACGATCCCGACTGCCACTCCAGGTTTTATTCTTTTCTTTCACTCCCCTAACTCCCATCCTTTCCTGAATCTCAGGTGCCTACCTGGAGATAAGCTGGCTGTGATCTGCCCATCACAAGGCACCAGGCACGTGACAAGCATTAATATCCACAACAACGCACGCACAGGGCATGTTCCCTTAGACTGTGCACCCTCATTTTATGGAGAAGAATTCTGAACCTCAGAGAGAACAGGTGACTAGCCCATAGCCACACCTCTGGCAGGTGGTAAGGCCAGGATTAGAACCCGGGAACATTTTGGCCCAGAACACTATAACCAGCTCAGGCAGCTCTTCCCTTCACAGGGCCCACTGCTCTGCCTGGATATCAGCCTCAGAACTGACCTACCCCAACCCCAACCACACAGAACCTCCTGCTTCTTGGTCACAAATCTGGCTCCTATTGAAAGTAAAGAGCATCGTGGGACCAGCAGTTAGCGTAATGGCTATGTCACTAGACTCCCATGTAGTCGACCGTGGTTCGATTCCCAGACCCAGTGACTTAAATTCATACCGGGCATGTGTGCGTGCGTGCCCAAGATCCCAAGAGGAGAATAGAGGAGAAGGGATTGAGGTGTGGCCATCCCCCCTGAATGGTGATTTCTTGCTTTCTGTCTCTCTGTATCTCTCTGTCTTTTTGGTGAGCACACGTGCCCTATGGCAAAAACCTCTCCAAATCAAAAAACAAAAGAAAGAAAGAAAGTAAAGAGCATTATGAAGTCCTAGAAGGGTCCTTGGGCAGAACTTGGGGAGCAGCCTTCAACGAGACTGGCTTGAGTCCTGTCTCCTCAGTTATGCCTTCTGGGAAGGGTCCTGAAGCAAGATCCAGGAAGGTCTACCTGTCCATGAGGCAGCAAACATGTAACTAGAATGGGCTACAGCCAGGGAGAGAGCGGAGCCAACCCTTAGCTATCATGCTGCAGATGGGGAGAGTCTGTCAAGTTTACACCGTGGCGGGAGGCAGCTAATAGGGTTCAGGTGAGAAACCGCCATGGAGTCATTCAGTACACAACCTGCATGTCCATCAAGGGCCTCCCCTACTAACAAGTGAAATGAACAAGAGAGAAGGAAAGAGCAGAGAAAAACACCCCGAGAGCTCCACAATGAGATTCCACTTCGTACTCACGAGAAAGCTGAAATCAAAAAGTCAGATAAAAATAAGTGTTGGCAAAATGTGGGGAAACCAGGCTGGCTGCGATGGAGCGGTGGTAAGGCGGCACTGTGGTGCTGGGCCCGCAGGGGAGGGTCCAGGGCGTACATCCAGGGGCGTCCCTGTGCTCACGGGTGCTTGCGCACGCCTCTGTGATTTGGGCTGGTCTGTGGCTGGGGGTGGATTGTGGCATGAAGATCCAACCCTGTTGGATCTGTCTCTGTCTCTCCCTTCTCTCTCATGAAAGAAAGAAAATAGAACACAAGAGCGTGGAGAAATCAGAGTCCTCATACGTTGCTAAGTGCGAGCATCAGATGGTGTAGCCACTTGGAAAACAGCCCGGCAGTTCCTCAAATGGTGAAACAGAGTCGACATAAGGCCCAGGATGGTGCTCCTGGTTATTATTCGAAGAGACGTGAAAACACCTACCCCAGGCACTCGTACCTGAGTGTTTACAACAGCATTATTCAAAACAGCCAGCAGTTAGAAACAACCCAACTGTCCATCAGTAAATGAGTGGAGAAACCCAGCATGATTCATCCTCAATTGGAAGGTTACTCGGCCATAACGGGGAATGGTACATGCCTTCCACGGATGGACCTTGAAAACGTTAGGCCACGTCAAAGAAGCAGCCAGGAAAGCCCACACTACAGGACCTCATCCCCATGAATGGCCAGGAGGGGGAGATCTAAAGGGCAGTCATGGTTGCCTAGGATCGGGTGGGGCCAGGGATGGCACGACAGCTAGAGGACACAGGGTTTCTTCCTGCAGAGATAAAATGGGACCTAAAACGATGCTGCACGGAACCATGAATACAAAGGGCCTTCAGAAAGTTCATGGAAAAAATGGAATGCTAGGAGCCAGCAGGTGAGGAGGTGGTTAAGGCGCTGGACTCCCACATGGCTGACCACAGTTCAGGTCCTGGACTTGGCAGTTTGAAAATCATACTGAGTGCATGTGCACGCATGTCTAAAACCCCAGGAGGAGAATGGAGGAGAAGGGATTGTGGTGTGGCCTTACTCCCTGGGAGGAGTGATTTCTCACTTTCCCTTTTTCTGTTTTTTTCCTCCAGGAATGTGGTGTGGCCTTACTCCCTGGGAGGAGTGATTTCTCACTTTCCCTTTTTCTGTTTTTTTCCAGTAAGTGCATGCGCCTTATGGCAAAAACCTAAAAAAACAAAAAAGGAATGATGATGCCAGTCTATTTTTGGTACAAAAAAACCTTTGAGATAATACATATTTTCTAGGACTTTTTGAAGACCCTCCCCTCCTATCATAAAAAACCACTGCATTACATACTTTAAATGAGTGAATCATATGGTCTGTTAAGTATATCTCAGTAAAATTGTTTCAAAAATAAAATCTGCCAAACATTTTCAGCAGCAATCAGACAAGGGGCAGGAGAGAAGTTTATGCCATATACCTGCAAAGGAGTCCCTAAGGAGACGGGAGGGTTTATGTGAGCATAAGGTGGAACCGAAGAGACGTCACGTGGGCATCTGGACATTCACACCGGGGTTTGCAGATGATGAGGCTGAGCTATGCTTTGCAACCCTGATACTATAATTAGCTGTATAGCCTTGGATAAGTAATTCGGCTTATTTTTTTTTAATTTTTTTATTTTTTGCTTTTACCACAGGGCACAGGTGCTCAACCAGAGAGAGAGAGAGAGAGAGAGAGAGGGAAAGTGAGAAATTACCCCCCCGGGGGGGATGGCCATGCAATAGCTCCTCTCCTCCATTCTCCTTCTTGAACTTTTTTTTTTTTCTATAAGGCGCGTGAGCTCACCAGAAAGACAGAGAGACAGAGAGACAGAAAGGGAGAAATCACCCCCCAGGGGGGATGGCCACGCCGCAATCCCTTCTCCTCCATTCTCCTCTTGGGATCTTGGGCACGCACACACACGCACCCGGTGTGAGTTTAAGCCACCGGATCTGGGACTCGAACCATGGTCAACTACATGGGAGTCCAGCGACATAGCCATTATGCTAACTGCCGGTCCCCCTTCTGGAATTTTTGGCATGCACACACATGCGCCCAGCATGATTTTCAAGCGCCTGGGTCTGGGACTTGAACCGCGGTCAGCCATGTAGGAGTCCAGTGCCATAATCACTACGCCACCTGCTGGCCCCAGCATCTTGACCTTCTAAGCCCCAGTTTCCCAATCTATAAAAGGAGGATAATCGCGAAGACCCCACAGTGCTGCCGTGAGAACACAGTGAGCGAAGACACACGAGTCAGTGCTCGGAAAAGGGCAGCAATTACTGCGATTTACTGCTGTGGTGATGTATCAGCCCAGCCAGCATCTGCTGCAGACCCCAGGGACTTGGGGTATTGACTTAGGTCCAGGGAGCACAGGTGCAGTAAGACCCCTCCTCGGAGAATTTTCAGACACCAGCAAATCCAAAATCCTTTATTGTCAAGGCCACAAAGTTGACTAAAAATGAGTGCTTCTCCAATTACAGTCTTTGACATTTTCTCAAGATCTGTACATTCTCGCTAATATTTTTTTCTTGCTAAAATATTCATTTTTAAAACAATCGGGATGTGGGAATCACCACGAGTCCCACGTCCACCAATTTCCACAGAAGTCCATGTTTGCGACTGCTCGGCACCTGGATCTGGATTCCTGGCCCGTTCTCATCCATCCCATGACGCTGTGTCATGTGACTACACTGGACTCTGTCTCACAGGGGCCTGTATTTCTTCGCTCCTTGATCTTGGATTTAGCCATGTGACGCACGTGGCCCATGGGATGACAACACAGTGCCAGGAAAATCCAGAAACGTGGAAGAGCTTCCCCAGGTGCCCCTGCTCTAGCCCAGAGCAAACATGCTCTAGGTCTCTCGAGCAGACCTGACTGAATGAACCAGGCTCACCCTGCACCTTGAGGCCAAGCAGCCCAGCGAGCCCAGCTAACTCCGCCAGAGTGCAACCAGCAACGCATGTGTATGCATGAGGATCTGCACAACCAGCAACGCATGAGCACATGCAAGGATCTGCAGTGAACCGGTGATGCATGAGTATGCACGAGGATCTGCACAACCAGCGACGCACAACTGTGCACTAGGATCTGCAATGAACCAGTGATGCACAAGTATGCATGAGGAACTGCTGTCAACCAGCAATGAACAAGTATGCACGAGAATCTGCATAACCAGCGATGCACGAGTATGCATGAGGATCTGCATAACCAGCGATGCACAAGTATGCACGAGAATCTGCACAACCAGCGATGCACGAGTATGCATGAGGATCTGCACAACCAGTGATGCACGAGTATGCATGAATCTGCACAACCAGTGATGCATGAGTATGCATGAGGATCTACACAACCAGCGACGCACAAGCGTGCATGAGGATCTGCATGACCAGCAATGTGCGAGTATGCACAAGGATGTGCAGTGAACCAGCGATGCACAAGTATGCATGAGGACCTGCACAGTGAGTATCTGCACGAGTATCTGCACAACAGCAGATCTTATGCACGAGGATCTGCATGACCAGCAATGCTCAAGTATGCACAAGGGATTGCACAACCTGCAAAGCTCAAGTATGCATGAGGATCTGCATGACCAGCAATGCTCAAGTATGCATGAGGGATTACACAACCAGCAAAGCTCAAGTATGCATGAGGATCTCCACAACCAGTGACACACAGTTTGCATGTGAATCTGCATAACCAGTGATGCACAAGTATGCACGAGGAACTGCTGTCAACCAGCAATGAACAAGTATGCACGAGGATCTGCACAAACCAGTAATGCTCAAGTATGCATGAAGATCTCCACAACCATCGATGCACAAATTTGCACAAGAAACTGCACAACCAGCAATGTTCAAGTATGCACAAGGGATTGCACAACCAGCAACGCACAAATATTCACAAGGGGTTGGAGTGAATCAGCGACGCACAAGTATGCACGAGGAACTGCTGTCAACCAGCAAAGCATGAGTATGCACGAGGAGCTGAGTCAGCAAGCAATGCATAAGTGTGCATGAAGAGCGCACAACTAGCGATGCACAAGCATGCACGAGGAACCGAGTTGACCAGCAGGTGCAGGAGCCAGCAATTTCCAAGCTTGGCCTACAGCTAACTCCAGCCCACCACCTACTTACGTACGGTCCACCACCTACTTACGTACGGTCCACCAACCAAGAGTGGTTTGTGCATTTTTAAATGGTTGAAAATAAATCAAAAGAACAATGTTTCAGGAAGTGAAAACTACATGGAATTCAAATCTCAGCAGCCATGATCAACTTTGATCAGAGCACGCCACTCCTATGGCTGCCTTTGCGGGGATACAGAAAATCTGGTGCTTGCAATAGAAACTGCAGGCTGCAAAGCCTAAACCGCGCCTGTCCCAGTAACAGCTTTTAACCACCAGTCACCACCACTTGCCGTGAGCCAACGAGTACAGAACACATGCAAACCTAACATGTAAATGCTGCATTTTGGCCAAGGAAAGGTCAAGGGGCATGATGGCAGTTGCACTAACAAAAGATTACATAGTATTTCAAAGAGTGACCAACATGGGAAAGCAAAAATTTTGTGTGGCACACACAAGCCTCGGGCATTTCAAACACCAAAGAATTCATGTGTCTTGGAAGTCCCCCCGGGTTCATTTTATGAACAGCAATGGAGTGTCAGTAGAACAGCCATCGGGGCCAGCAAGTGTGTAGCGGTTTAGGCACTAGACTCCCACATGGTCGACCACAGTTTGAGTCCCGGACCTGGTGGCTTTTAACTTATGCTGAGCTGCGTGCTAGCATGCCCAAAGTTCTGAGAGAATAGGGGAGAAGGAATTGCACTTGGCTATTCCCCCTGGGGGGTGATTTCTCATGTTCTCTCTCTCCATCTCTGTGGTAAGTACATGTGCCCTATAGCAAACAAACCAAAAAACCCCACAAAAACAAAAACAAAACTCTCAAAAAAAGGTCATCTATCACCTTAAAGTGATTTTTTTTTTTTTTTGGAGAAGTTTTTGCTATAGGGCGTGTGCGCTCGCCAGAAAGACAGAGAGAGACAGAGAGACAGAAAGTGAGAGAGAGACAGAAAGTGAGAAATCATCCCCCAGGGGGGATGGCCACACAGCAATCCTGTCTCCTCTATTCTCCTCTCGGGATCTTGGGCACACATGTACATGCTCCCGGTGTGAGTTTAAGCCACTGGGTCTGGGACTCAAACCGCAGTCTACTACGTGAGAGTCCAGCGACATAGACATCACACTAACTGCTGGTCCCATTTATATTTTTTTAAGAGAGAGATTTTTGCTATAGGGCACGTGTGCTCACTGGAGAGACAGAGAAACAGAAAGCGAGAAATCCTTCCCCCGGGAGATGGCCATAACGCAATCTCTTCTCCTCTATTCTCCTCTCGGGATCTTGGGCACACATGTACATGCTCCCGGTGTGAGTTTAAGCCACTGGGTCTGGGACTCAAACCATGGTCGACTATGTGGGAGTCCAGCGACTTAATCATTACACCATCCGCTGGTCCTGAAGCGATTCTTTTCATCTGGATTATGTTGGAGACTTTGAAGTTCTGTTCGAACTCTGTTTTTAAGTTGGTTTTACAGCTGTTTAAAAGTACTAAGCATAAGAATGTTGGTGTTCACCTAGCTTTATGTTCCTGCATACGAATCCCCTGAACACGCGACCGGACACATGCTCGGGGCTCAGGAGTTAGGGGAGGCCAGTTAGTGGCCCATACTGGGGATGCTGGGCCAGTTCCCAGTAAGCCTCTACACTCTACTTTTGTCCAATATAATAGATTTGGAGAGTTACAGACTCAGCGCCAGCCAGAACTGGTTCCCTAGCACATTATATTTTCAGAGAAAAACCTCTGTTTTGGCTTATGATTCAAAAATCCAACTACCAAAGGGCCAGCAGTTAGTGTAGTGGACTCCCATATGGTCAACTGTGATTCGAGTCCCTGACCCGGCAGCTTGAAAATCACACCGGGTGCATGTGTGTGCATGCCCCCAAGTCCTAGCAGAAGTGGGAAGAGACTGTAGCATGGCCATACCCCCACCCCCCAGGAGGGTGATCTCTTACTTTCCCTCTCATTGCCTTTCTCTGGCAAGCACATATGCCCTATGGCAAAAACCTAAAAACAAAACCAAAAAAACCCAAAACTACTACCATTTATAAAGCAGCTACACAGACTAAGCCCGCTGAATGTTCTTCTGTGAATTCACTCCTGGACAAGCTGCTAATGAATCAATAGAGTTTTACTACCCCTCCTAGGTGAAGACACAAGGAGACGACTTATTCTAGCACACCATCCACTTTCCCCCATCAGCACTCTCTGCATCCTCCCTTGCAGCGCTGCGCCCACTGCCTGTGTGTGTCCCCGCACTTCTGACTCACTAAGCCCTTTGCTTCAACTCACCCCTCAAACCCAGCTCAGGCTTGGGAAGCCCCAGCGGCCAGTGCGCACCTCGTGCTCAGAGCATGTGGTTTCTAAACACCATGTCCTTCCACGTGGAAGTGAGCATGCAGGGCAGAGAGCTAGAGATCTTTTAGTGCCAGAAGGCAAGGAGATGCTAACGTAATGATGGGGACATGTGGAAAGATCAAAGGGCCAGTTGAAAAAAAGCTCCCATTGGCCAAGTCTAGGGTAATTCCAATACCAAGAGGGATGATGATAGGAATTAGCTAAAACAAACTGGACAAAATAAGTTCAGGAGTCCACATGGATACTAAACATAGTTTAAAAATGAGGACTGGGGTGGAGAGGAGGTGGAACATTTTCTTTTCTTGTTTTTGAGAGGTTTTTGCCTTAGGTTGCAGGCAATTCATTGGAGAGAGAGAGAGAGGGAGAAACAGAGTGAGAGTAAGGTGAGAAATCATCCTCCAGGTGGGGTGGCCATGCTGTAATCCCTTCTCCTCCATTCTCATCTCGGGATCTTGGGCATGAACATACATGTACCTGGCGTGAGTTTCAATCCACCGGGTCCAGAACTCGAACCATGGTCAGCTATGTGGGAGTCCAGAGACGTTTTTTTATTTTTTTAACAGAAGACTGTCAAGTAACAAATGTAGAAGGAATGGAAGACATAGAAGAATTATTTCAAACCATGGATAATGATTGAGACAGGCAAGAATCATCAATAGTTGCAAAAACACTGAGTAAGAGACGAGACAAACGGACATCACGTGTCCCCTGACGGCACACGCGAGGAAGACGTAACATCACTGTCGCCAAAAATTCACAATACGAAGCCACCATGAGGAAACCATCAGGCATATCCAAACGTGGCCCACTCGGCGAACGACTGGTCTGAGTTCTTCAAAACTGTCAACGTCGTGAAAGAGGAAAGACAACGGAGGGGGACGCTTCCAGAGGGACGGAGACTAAAGAGCCATGATGTTAAATGCAACGCATGAGGCTTGAGCGAGTGAAGGATGGGGAAGCTACACAGGACATTACTTGGGCAACCGGGGACACGTGAACACGGACTACACATGAAACAGCACAGAATCCATGTCACATGTCCTGGTGTCTGTCGCGGTCATAGAGGTAGGAACCAGCCAATTACTGCGGGCAAGTGGGATCCAGCCCCCTCCCTGATTGGGGGTGCCTGGCTCTCTTTCTCTCTCTCATGGAAGAGATAAATACACAAAACATTAAAAACATGCCTGTATGTGTGCATGTGTGCACATGTGTAGGTACATACGTCGAGATGAAGAAATGGTTACGAAATGCTAGCAATGGGTGAATCTAGAAGCAGGGTGTCTACGTGCACAACGTATCCAGAGTTTGAAATTTTCGAAAGTAAGAGGCAATAGAGGGGCCAGACGATGACGCGGCAGTAACACGCTGCTCTCTGGGCCGACCTCCCCTGCAAGGTTCAGGTCTGGGGCAGAGCCCTCCCTAAGCATGTGGGCACACAGGCGCCTGCAACCGGCGGCTGGCTGAGGTTGGGGTGGACGGCGGCCTTCAGACCCTACTGGGTGAGCCGTCTCCCCCTCCTTCTCTGTCCTGGAAGAAATAACTAAACTAACCCCCACCCCGGAAATAAGCCGGCACGGGCAGCCCTCGCTCATGCAGTACACACGGCGCCCCACCTGCCGCAAAGGTGCTTCTTTCCACCCAACACACCCGCCACGCGCCACTTCTCGCGTCCCCCCAGCACGGTAAACCTGCCTGTCCCCCCACATCTGGCTGCACCGTGCCACCTGCCACCACTGCCCGACAGCCCAGGTACTTGGGGTCTCTCAGACTCTGTTCTGGTGTGTGTGCCCCAAACTTCTGCAAGCCACATTTCAAGTTTTAAAAGCAAGCCCCATTTTACGGGGGATGCCAAAACGAGACCCTAAAACACCCTCCCACGTCTGCTTCTCCCCAGGACGGGAGGAGCCCGGCGGGCACAGGGTAAGCAGTTCCAGCACGGCGTCCTCTTCATGAGGACCCCGGGAAATCTGGCCAGCGTCGGTGCCCAGACACGGCCTGCTCAGGGGCCCCCGGGGCACTTCTCCCATTCTGAACAGAAAGCTGTGGGAGCTCACAGCGTCCTCCCTGTCACAGAAAAGACGCTGAGCGGCCCCTTTCCCTGTCCACTGTCTCTCCGGGGGCCTTGGGGCCTTCGGTGGGTGTGCAAGCTTATCACTTACGCCTTAGCCACACATTTAGCCAGAGCTTCGGCAGAACTAGCACGGCTCCTCCCACTGGCTTTTGTGAAAGCTAGTTCATTGACAGATTTACTCCTTGAGCACTAGTTGATTCACTTAGTGGTTCATGAGAAAATCATGATGTATTTTTTATGACTCTCTATGCAAAAAGGCGTCATGACTTTTCTGACGACCCAGTATTTCTTCCATGAGTGAGAGAAACAGACGGGAGACAATACCCCCATAAAGGCCTGGACGCCATGATGCATCCCTAGCTTTTGCAGGCTCCAGCTCCACCCCCAGCCCTGAAACATGGGCATGCATGTATCCTCTGCACACACAGAGGTCTCCAGACTTGAACCCAGAACCTTCCCATGTGAGTCAGTCTTGCAGAGTTGCAATTTACTGTCATGCCTCCGCCTGGCCTCCCCCGTGGCTCTTTAAGGATGCCCAAGTCTCTATAATCAGTGACTGCCTTGACCCAGGGCTTCCTCCGGCCACCACCCCACCGCTCTTATCTCTCCTCCACTTCTGATCTCTAACCCAACTTCTGAGAAGTGGCTGTGGGTCACCTGCATGCTAATCTGGTTCCCACACCATGGCTCCCCTGCAGGGTCTCTGCAGATAACGCCTCACTGTGAAGGCCATCCCAGGCATGTCACCTGCGCACTGTCCCTGGCTCCCACCTCCTAGTGCCAGTCGCATACCTGCACCCCGAGCTGTGACAGCCAAGATGTCTCTAGACTTTGCCAAAGCCCAGGGTGAGTCGGGCCGGCGGGAGCGCAGCAACACCGCCCCAGGTGGAGACCCCTGTTACAGTGACATCTTACTAAAGTCACAGTAATGCCCTGGCACTAAGCCAGGGGGCACTTCTCAGCTCTTCTCTCGCTTGGCCTTGCAGCAAAATTTGACGCTGTTGGCTGCCACGACCTGGCAGCCAACATCTTCTCCCCCTCACCTGGTTTTCCTCCTACCTCGTGGGCTGCTCTTTCTCTGCCTCCTTTGCAGGATCAAGCTCCCCTCGGGGACCATGAACTGCTGAGGCTCCTGGAAGCTGCCCCCTCTCAGCGTGCTCCCCCCAGGTGCCCTCCACACCCCAGCCCACTGGCTGCCCAAACCCCTCTAAGCTCCAAACCCAGATATTCAGCTGCCCACCTAGTATCACCACTTGGGTATCTCGCCGTCACTGCAAACTCTCCAAATCCAAAACCCGAATCATGACCTTCCCTCAACCAGCCCCTGCCAGCACTGTCCGTGCCTCAGAGACACGCACCATCACCACCCTGTTGGGAGGGGACGGTTGCAGGACACTTCCCTCAGGACGGCCTCCTCATGTGCTCCCAAGCCAGCGCTCCAGTCTCCAATGTCGCTCACAAACCAGCTCACTCCTCTCCATGTCTGTCCCCACCCTAGCTGACTTAGAGAACCGGCACGGTGCTCTAGCTGGGACACGGGGTGCACGCATCCATGCGTGACCAAGGGCCTCTGCCCGGTCAGCTCTCCAGGTGGGGCCGGTGTCACAGCCTGAAACGGAACTGAGGCTGGCTCCGCAGTGCGGCAGTGAAGGGGGCCAGAGCCCACATGATTCGCTGCATTTCAAACCCCGGCCCCGGTGGCTTGGAAAGCAGAGGGTGTGTGTGCGTGTGTGCCGCGAATGCGGGCAGGATGGAGCCTGGAGGAGGCACTGCGGCGTGACCGCGCCCTCCGGAGGGTGCTTCCTCCTCTCCCTTCACAAGCGCGCGCCTTCCGGCAGTCTAGCAGTCACTCAGTAATCTGAGCCTGCCACTGCCTCTCCGCCAGCCCCAACCACCTGAAGCTGCTCACTGTTCCTACAGATCAATAGTCCGGCTCTGGCCGGCAGTGCCCCCCACGGGCGAGCCTGCGTCCCCTCCTGCAGGTCCCCATGCCTGCTGCCTTCCAGAAACATCGGTCTTCCAGGTGCTCGGATGAGCCACGCTCTCTCCTGCCACAGGGCCTTTGCTCGTGTGTCCCACCCATCTGGTGGCCCTCACCAAGCTTCCCTTGGGCACCCCCTTCCCTCATCATCACCCGGCCATCAGGAAACCTTCTCTGACCTCTGGCCACATCATTTCCCTCGGTGGTTTACTTCCTCCCAGCCTCACCCGCTCTGGGTCACCTTAGATCAAGTCCATCTCCCCACGGTGAATTCCGAAATGAGGACCTGGTGTCTGCTTTGGCCCCTGCTGACTCCCCAGGCCAGCCCAGTGTCCAGCACAAAGGAGACGCTGCAGAAGGTTTGTGTAACCAGTACCACTCTTCCTACACATCCATCACAACCCCTCGGCTTCCCATTCTTAAAGCTCTTCTTCCTCATGGTCAGAAGGTGACGTAGTGGTTAAGGTGCTGGACTCCTACATGGCCAACTGTGGATCGAGGACTGGACACGGCAGCTTGAAATTCACGCAGCAATATATACATGTGTGCCCAAAATTCTGGGAGGAGAATGGAGAAGGTATTGCGGCGTGGCCATCCCCCCGAGGGGTGATTTCTTGCTGTCTCTCTGTCCCTCCAGCAAGCACATGTGCCCTATAGCAAAAGTATCTAACCCCCCTCAAAACCTTCCTCCTCATCTTTTCATCTCATTCATCAATAAGAATGGGAATAGGGAGACCAGCAGGTGGTGTGGTGGTTAAGGTGCTGGGCTCCCACATAGCTGACCCAGCAGCTTGAAAATCAGACCAGGTGCATGTGTGTGTGCACCCAAAATCCCAGGAAGAAAACGGAGGAGAGGGGTGTGGGATGGCCATTCCCCCTGGGGGTGGATTTCTCACTTTCTCTCTCATTATCTCTTTCTGCCTTTCTCCAGTGCGCGCACACACACACACACACACACACACACACACACACCCTGGTTAAAAAAAAAAAAAAAACATGAAATAAAATAATAACAATTTTTAAAAAAAGAATGGGAATAGGAACGTTTCCTCCTACCTCTCTGTCAGATTTGCTCACCTGCAGCACCTAGCTCTGGCCGCCATCTTTTCTCAGCTGAGCCCCAGCCCCAGCCTCCTCCCTGGGACCCCGATTTCCACGCTGCAGCCTGGCACAGGCACACCCCGCAGGCACACCTCTGTGGCTCCCCGGCCCTCGGCATGGAGGTGCACTTAGCCTGGCCCCTGCCTTCCTCTCTCCCTGTCTGGCCACCCTGCCTGTGGGCCCACCGCAGCAGCCTCTCTGAGCTGTCCCTCGGCGCCGCTGTCTGAAGGAGCATTTCCCATCACCCTCCGAGACTAACTGCGACCCGTTCTTCCAGACTTGGGATACGGAAACGTTTCCTGACCAGCTTTGCTGAGCTAACAGTGACGGAGGCTGAGGGTCACTGTGCTAAGTGCAAGCACGTCGAGGCTCCTGACGATACTGACTGACTTCACCTTCCTCTGGCAAAACAGGCACGGAGAAGCGAATGGCCCACCCAAGGTCACAGACACAGCAAAGAGCAGAGCTGGCGACATCATGAACTGGGGCGCCGCCCCCAAATTCTCAGGTCATGGACACTGCCATGTCCCTCGGTGCTGTGTCCCCAGGCTCCCATACCCCCCCCAAGCCTCTGATCATGCATACAGACGTGCTCAAAGTCTTCCCACCAGACTGTCTGCTCCCTGAGGGCAGGGACCACGGCTGCCCCGCTGAAGACCGCCTCCAGCACCCGGCCTAGGACCTGGCTCTGACGCTTTGCTTTTTGTTTTGTTTTGTTTTTGCTTTTTGCCATAGGGCACATGTGCTTGCCAGAGAGAGACAGAGAGAGGGAGAGTGAGAACGCATCCCTCAGAGGAGATGGTCATGAATCTGTTCTCCTCCATTCTCTCGGGATTTGGGGCGTGCACGCACATGCACCCGGCATGTTTTTCAAGCTGCCAGGTCCAGGACTCCAACCACAGAGGCAGCCATGTGGGATCCAGCGCCTTCGTCCCTTGCCACGTGCTGGCCCCGCTGCTGCTTTTCCAGGTAATTGTCCTCTGCATGTCTGCAGCCTCCTGCTCCAAGTCACCTGCTCTGGAGGAGGGGCTGGGTAACCAATTAGAAAGCCATTGCTTGGCCCACCGGACCCCCTACCCCAGTTTCTCTTCCCACTGGCCAGTCATGAGGATTCCTGGGGAAAATCGCTGAGCTCTGCCTGGGACTTGCTGACCTGCTGACCACTGCCGGATGGGCTCCCTCAGCATGGCCCTTGGACATGGAGGATCATGGCCATTCAGCCAGGACAAGGGGACAGCAAGAGCTATCATCCAGCCATCCAGAGGCTCAGGCAGAAAGGCTCTCAGCCAGCCTGAGCCCGGTGTCTGGCTCCCCCTGCTGGTCTCCTTCCATGTGCTTGGCGCCCACTCCCAGGGCAGGGCCCAGGGCGCACTCACCAGCCACGAGAAGAAGCCCGCTGATTTGTCCTGCGCGGAGATCTGCCCCTCATAGGGACCGAAGATGTGGCCTTTGGGGATGACCTCGTTGATGCATCGCACGTCGCTCTCTCCGCTGGCTTCCTTGACCACCTCCATGCCCTGTGGGATGGTGAGGGCTGCCCGTTCTGGGATGCCCACGGGCACCGGTGTGTCAGACACGAATACCGGGGGCCCATGGTTCGGGCACTCATCCACAAAGTACTCCTGGCAGGACTCGCAGACTGGAGGGGTGGAGAGAGGAGGGTGGGCCTCAGTTGCTGAGAGAGGCAGGACCTCCATGGCGGAGGCTGGGAGGCTACAGGAGGCCTGCCCGTGGACAGCTTGGGGCAGAGCACAGACTGCATGAGCCCTGGGTGTTTCATCCCTCGCTCTCCCCAGCCAGCGCAGACCCCCGGGTCATCAGCAATAGCCGGTTACCCTCCTGGTGGCGCCAAGAACACTCCTGCCAGCACCAAGGAAGCCAGTGAGACCTTGCCTCAGGCTCGTGAAAAAGTAGAAAAACATCCAGGCTTTGGAGTCCCGGGGTCTGGGTTGGAGCTGCAGCTGCATGTCTGTGGGCTACAGGACCAGGCGGGGCACTAAACCCTCACCCAGCCTCAGTACCCTCACCTGGAAAATGGGGCCATCCACAGCCACCTTAATGGCTACTGAAGAGCGCCACTGAGGCCCGGTTTGGGCCTGGTCATCAGAGGTGAGCGTCTGTCAGTGCGATTCCTGCATTCCCCTCCCTGGGGAAGGTGGGCTTGGGGGTGGTGGGGGGTAGCCCAGAGCCTCAAGCTCACTTACACCAGAAGTCCACTTGCTGGAAGCTTTTGGGCATGAGGAGGTCACGTTTCCCCTTCAGCTTCTTGGGCTCAACTTCCATGGCGGAGGGGTCTGGTCTCCTAGAGCTGGCCAAGATGGGGACCAGTAAAGAAAGCAAATAAGCCATCGGAGAGTAAGCCCAGTGGAGAGGGGCACTGGGGCCGGCCTCGGAGGCGGGGAGCTAAGCAGGGTGAGAGGAGGAGCCAGGCTAGCGGCTGCCCAGTTGGGAGTGTGGGAGACTGGAGTCCTGAGACACGCATGGGTCCAGGACTCCCTGGGCCACTGCTTGGGTCTTCCTACAGCCTGTATCCCAGGAGCTGCTGCGTGCAGGGTGCAAGGAGGTGGTGGGGTGTGGGAACTTTCCCCAGGGTCCCCAACCCACCCAGACCAGCCACCCCGCTCCTCTCCAGTCCCCACATGTGGCCTCACCAGGGCTGGCCATACTCCTGGTCCCCGAGTGGCGAGCAGACCTCTGTCTTCACAGCGGTCACCATGTCCCCCACGGCCGCCTTCCTCTGCGCGGAGCACTCCTTCATGCTCTCAGTCATCCTGTCCTGGGGAGGGGAGGCGGGGCCAGCACAGGAAGAGGATCAAAGAGACAGGGGAAGAGGGGTGAGTGGCGGAGAGGGCAAGCAGGGGTCCCATGGAGTCTGGTTACCCTCCCTGCCATCCCCAGAGGAAGCGCTTGAGAACACAGACAACAAAAACAGCTGTAGCCTGGCCAAGAGGAAATGCCATTTCTATCCCAGGCTGGTCCTGGGGATGACTGGAGCCACCAGCCCCATGGGGTCAGGGGTGGGGGCAGCCCGGTCCAGGAGGCATGGCCGGGAAGCACAGCCTGTACCCCAAGACCAAAGGGCAAAGGGCAAGTGGAACCCACAGGAGCCTGAGCATAAAGCTGCAAAGGGGAGCTAAGAGGGAGCAACTCCAAGCCAGCGGGGGCCGGGAGGGGGTGCAGATGAATGGGCCCTCAGGGCCTGGGGACGCAGCCCTTCAGCCGCCAGAGGCCAGGCCCCTGTGCCAGCCCAGAACAGGTACAGGCGGAACGGGGCGCTGCCAGGGGCCGGCTAGGGCCAGAGCCCTGACTCCAAGCCCCACCCACTCTGTCACTGGGAGTCAGGACTCGGGACACGGGACACGGGACTCTCCAGTCCAGTCCTTACCGCCCTCCACCACCGCGTGGGCTTCAGCCCCTCCCTCGGCACCCCGGGGTCCTCATGCCAAGCCCAGGGACACTCTTCAGGCCAGGCTGCGCGCAGCTCGGGCTGGGACCGCGCTCGGCCCCAGGACTGGGCGAGCGGCCTGTGTGACTCACTACCCGGGGCCCCGCTGGCCACACCCCTGCTCCTCGGCTAATCAGCCCCCTGCTCCCCACCAGGGCCCCAAAGCCGGCGGCAGCTGGGAAGGGTGTGGGGGAACATGACGGCCTGCCCCCTCCTCCGAGGGGGGGGCCCCCGCCCCGGGGGC
>NW_006160074.1:1318848-1319662 GCF_000334495.1 Tupaia belangeri chinensis | reverse complement strand
CCACTGTGCGCGGGCTCCCGTGTCCACCCGCGCGGACTCGACACAGCCACGGTCACCGGGCCTAAGGTCACCTGCCACTGTGCGCGGGCTCCCGTGTCCACCCGCGTGGCCGGGGTGGGGCGGGCTCTCCCACTCTGCTCCCTGGCAGTGTTATACCGGGGGCTCCATCCACGCGTTGGGGCCCTGCCGACCTCTCAGCCCCAGGGATGGTCTCCAGCCATCCGCGAGGGTGGCAGTAGTTGGGGTCACCCAGGCAGGAACCGGGAGCTGGGAGTGGTCAGGTGACTCGCCCAAGGTCATGCAGCCCACTCCTGATGAAGTCTGGACTGGAGGCTGGGGCCCGCTCAGTACAAGACAAACAGAACCCCAAAGGAGAGTCTGCGGTTTGGGTCTGGGTGCCCTCTGTGCCATCACCTCAGCCCACTCCTCTTTCAAAACAATCAGTAGGGCTCACTCTGGGGCATGCTGGGGCGACCTCCCCGAGTAGGGGAAAAGCCCTAGGGATTTGCAAAGTCTCACTGCAGCCCCTGGGGGGAAGCCTGTACAGTCCAGCAGTGAGGAGTCTGCACTGGAGAGACACTGCCTGAGTTCAAATCCTACTGATGGGCCGACCCTGTGCAGGTGATATGAACCCCTTTGTCCCCTCCCCCACTCCCCACTGTGACCTCATGTGGGGATAAGGCTGAGAGGAGGTGACAAAGATTAGCTGAAGTCATGAGGGTGGGCTGCCGCTCGCCACCATGTGAGGCCACAGAGGGCAGCGGCCTCAGGCTGGGGAGCCACAGGCAGGAGCTGAGGGCGGCCACCGGACCCT
>NW_006160074.1:1315953-1318669 GCF_000334495.1 Tupaia belangeri chinensis | reverse complement strand
CGCGCCCCCATGTGGGGCCACAGAGGGCCGGGGCCTCAGGCGGGGGAGCCACAGGCAGGAGCTGAGGCCGCCACCTGGACCTTGGATTCCCAGTCCAGGACTCAGACATAAGTCCGCTGCTGAGGCCCCCGGCTGCAGTACTTCTCTGGCAGCTGGAGCTGACGCATACAGCGGCCTGCCCACCCTCTCTGTGCTCCCCATCTGCACCGTGTGGCAAGAGTCTACCCCAGACGGGGCCGTGTGAACACAGAGCAAGTGTGGAGGGGCGGGGCACGGACTCTGCCATCAGGACAGCAACAGGAAAACGGGTGTAAGTGACGTCGCTGAGGGGTGGCTTCCAATGGCCTCCACTGGCTAGGATCTACTTTTCAAAGTCAGTCATTTGCAAACTCCGGCACTGTACTAGGACAGACTCCCAGTTCACTTTGCATGGCTATCTGGGCCTCGGGCCTGCACCAGCCCTGGCTGCACACCACGCTCCCTCCCTGAGCAAGGCCGAGGAACCTGCCGAGGGGGAAACTCCTCTCATCCTTCAGCATGCCTGCCAATGACACCGCGTCACATGGAATGACACTCCCAGCCCGCGTCACATGGAATGACACTCGTCGCACTGTTCATGGGCACCCGTTGCCATCACAGGCAGCAGGGACTACTGAGTGGCCCTCTAACAGGTCAGTCTGGTATTAGCACACGGGCCTGGAATAGACCGTAGGCTCCCCGAGGTGGGTGCAGGCCCCGCTGCTCACCGCTGAATTGCAGGCCTCTGTAAGATGGCTGACGGCAGGCCGGAGCGAGGGCATCAGCTTTAAGAGGGTCCTCACTGCCCGGGTCGTGCACACGCAGGACTGGCCCTGGGTGAGGGCCTCCTTGAGCTCGGTACCTAAGTGACTTGCTGACCTCACCCTAGTCTCGTCCCTGCCCACCTCATAGCATAGTCTCAATAAATACTTGTACGGTGAGTTAATGACCGAAGGAGCACGCGGGAACTCACGGTGCTCCCGTACACCCCTCCGACCCTGCCGAGAGTCTCGATTCTAAAAGAAACCTCAGAAGGAGGTGGGCTATTGTTTTCAGCCCTCTCTGTCCTCATGGGGCTCTCTGCCAGGCCAGCAGGCACCGAGAGTCGGCAGGGTGCCATGGGGGCCTGGAGGTATTGGGCTCGTGAGGTTGGAGCCTGATCTGTAAGCTGTAATGGATAAGCTGCGTGACCCGCTCCATGCCCACGTCACTCCAACTCTCCAGGCCTTGGCGACTACCTTGGTACAGCAGAGACCGTGGATACAGCGGAGACCATGGACACGGCAGAGACCACGGACACGGCAGAGGCCACGGACATGGCGGGGACCACGGATCTAGCAGGGATCATGGACCCGGCGGAGATCACGGACACGGCGGAGATCACAGACACGGCAGGGACCACGGACACGGCAGAGATCACGGTAATTGCGGGCTATCCCCAGGAGGAGAAGTGGGGTAAGGGATGAGGAAAGGCCTTGGAAAGAGCACGGGCTGCTGCTGATGACGACACTGACCAGGGTCAGGCAGTGGCGTGGTGGAGAAGTGGTTGAGCTCGCAGGGAGAAGGTGCTGGGTTCTGATCCCGGGACACCCTTGAGCACGCCGGGTGCAAACATGCCAGTGAGCCAGGCCGGCTGAGGCTGGGGTGGGTCGTGGCGTGAAGACCCTGCTGGGTCTCTCTCTCACTCAAGAAATAAATACATAAACTTTAAAACAAGTTAATGTTAAAAAAAAATGTAAACTGGTTGTCGAGCAGCTAGGGGGTGAGCGGAAGAGGAGAGAGAGGAAGAGAGGGGATGGAGGGAAGCGAGACTGAAAAGGAAAGAAACCCTGTGGTGTGTCTCTCTCACTCAAGAAATAAATACATAAACTTTAAAACAAGTTAATGTTAAAAAAAATGTAAACTGGTTGTCGAGCAGCTAGGGGGTGAGCGGAAGAGGAGAGAGAGGAAGAGAGGGGATGGAGGGAAGCGAGACTGAAAAGGAAAGAGGAGAAACAGACAAGGGTAGGAAAATGAAGGATGGAGGGGAAGGGGAGAAGAGGGGGAGGAAAAGCAAGGTGGGGAATGGCAGAGAGAAGCAGACCTGTTTATCCAAGTCCTAAAGAGTCCTGGCAACGACGCCCGTGTGAGAACTGCACTCATTCGTCATCGCAAACTGCAGACGTCTCTGGGCCCCTTGCTCTCGTGCCTTTTTCTCACTTATATCCTGCCTCCATGAGAGATTTGCAGTGTTATATGACACAAGCACGTAGGCAACAGGAGAGTTAAACAACCAGAGAGCATGTCAGAGGCCTCATGGAGAGAGAGGCACCAGTTATACCTGGAATGCGTTGTAGAATGGTTAATGACGGCTTTAGGTTTTCCATTCAGTTTGGAGTTTCCTGGCAGCCAAAGAAAAAAGAGAAACAAGGGTTGTAGAGTTCTCATTATTTGACGCCTGTGTTGACTGCATGCACATAGTTCTCTCCTTTCTTGGAGGACTCCGGCTGAGGACCAGGCTCATGCCTCACGGTGTGACTGAGGTGTGCTCCTGCTCTCGAGCAGTCCAGACACCTCTACCTTGAGATACAGATGGGCTCTCCATGTCTGCGATGCAGGCCACGCGGATAGGGAAGACCATGGGATGCGGCTGCAGCAAGGGAATTTCCACTGGGGAAGAGAGAACGTGGGCTGGCATCTTCCACGGGGCCCATCTCAG
>NW_006160074.1:1310750-1315093 GCF_000334495.1 Tupaia belangeri chinensis | reverse complement strand
GAAATGGTCTGAGGAGAGGAAGCCCCCAGTGGCCTTCTCTGCAAGCGTCTGTGCCCTACGTGCCCAGAGATGGGCTTGGGGAGGGTGGTCGGCAAGCCTCGCGGAGATCCCGGGCTGCTGGCAGTGCTCCTCTGGGCTGGCTCCTCTGAGTCTGCACATGCAGAGATTAGGCTTGCTGCACCCCTGGCAATGAGATGCAGAGCCGAGAGGAGGGGCAGCACCAGCCCAGAGGCCTGCAGCTCTGTTTCACCCTGGGCTGGGTGCCAGCGTCCTGGAAAGCCTGGCAGCCAGCAGAGCAGGGGACTAGGAGTCTAAGCCCACTTAGGGTCCCGAGAGGCTGGTACCCACCACAGCATCCTCTGTCGTCCCCCATGGTAACAAAGGGACATGCGGTCAGGAGGCGGGCCTGAGTCACGCTCTGGCCTAGCTAGGGATCCCAAGCCCTTTCTCAGTCCTTTCTCAGCTGTGCCATATACTTTTAGGTGACCCTGGAAAGTTCCTGCCTTGCCCTCCGTTTCCCCTCCGCGAGAAATACAAGGTCCAACTATTGGTTCTATTGCGGCACCGACTCCCACATGGTGGACCCCAGTTGGAGTCTCAGACCTGGTGGCTTGCTATCTCTCTCTCTCTCTGGTGAGTGCATGTGCCCTATAGCACATTTTAAAAATAAATAAAATAACAATAATAAGTAATAAATAAAAAGCAACAGTAAACAGTGGAGGAGGGGTTAAGTGACAGCTTGTAATTATTATAGGGAGTTGTTGAATTTAAATGCTTAGCAAGCACCGTCTACAGAGAGTAAACCATGTGCCATGAACTCATAGGCAAGACAGATTTACAGGTGAACGTAGACACTTTTATTTATTTATATTTTAAGAATTATTTATTTTATTTTATTTATTCATGCATTTATTTTAATTTGACCAGAGAGACACACACAGAGAGAGGAAGCGAGAAAGCAAGCCACCAGATTCAGGACTCGAACCGTGGTCAGCCATGTGGGAGTGTCCAGTGCCTTAACCACCACGTCACCTGCTGATCCCCATGGTGAACGTGGATACTTTTATGATGAACAAAAGATACATTTAAGTGTTACTGAACTCATGGAAGCCCTACGCCACCTGTGGTTTTTTTTCTATTATTTTTCGAGAGTTTTTTGCTATAGGGCCTGTGTACTTGTCAGAGAGACAGAAAGCAAGAAATCATCCCTCAGGGAGAATAACCACGCCATAATCCGTGCTCCTCCATTCTCCTCTCAGGATTTGGGGCACGCACGCATATGTGCCTGGCATGAGTTTCAAGCCCCCAGATCCAGACCTCAAACCGTGGTCAGCTGTGTGGGAGTCCAGTGATGCAACCACTATGCTGTCCGCTAGTCCCACCACCTGTGTTTTTATTAATCAACTAGCACCAGCAATGGCTACTTACTGTGCAGCTTTCGGAAAGCGAATCACCACTCCGACCTGGGTTTCCTGTCTGTGAGTGGGACTGCCACCAGGCCTTATCACATAGGGCTGTTTTGTGCAGTCTAATACCTGGCCCAGAATAAGGACTCCATAAATGGTCATTATTGGCATTAATTTTATTATTATTTAAAAGCGTCACAGCCATCAGACCTGCATGTTGGTAGAGACACTTTTGACATTAAAAGAGAGCCTTCGGGACCAGCAGTTGGCATAATGGCTATATCGCTGGACTCCCATGTAATCGACTGTGCTTCGAGTCCCAGACCCGGTGGCTTAAACTCACGCCGGGCGCATGTGCGTGTGCGTGCATGCCAAGGATCCCGAGAGGAGAACGGAGGAGAAGGGATTGCGGTGTGGCCATCCCCTCTAGGGGGTGATTTCTCGCTTTCTGTCTCTCTGTCTCTCTCTGTCTTTCCAGCAAGCACACACATCCTATAGCAAAAACCTCTCAAAAAAAAAAAAAAGAGAGAGAGAGAGAGAGAGAGCGAGAGCGAGAGAGAGAGAGAGAGCGCCTCCACAAAAAGTTAATATCCCTACAAACACTTTTACAAATTGAAACTATGTGGATGCTCGCCCCAATAGACGAAAATGCAGAAAAAGAAAACCAAAACCAAAACCCCAAACCACTAACGAGCAATCTGTAATGACATTCAGAGTTGGCGAGAGTATGAGAGAAATGGGTACTTCCTATCTGCTGGTTGGACTCTAATTGGGGTCCTTCTGGAGGGTAATTTAGTAACATATTAAAAGCCTTGGAGCCAGCAGGTGGCGCTGTGGTAGGGTGCTGGACTCCCTCATGGCTGAATCCCCAGTTCCAGCTCTGGACTCAACAGCTGGAACATCACACAGGGTGTGTGTGCATGCCCCAAGTCTAGAGAGGAGACAGAGGAGAAGGGATTGCAGCATGACCATCCTCCCTGGGGGTGATTTCTCACTTTCTCTCTCTCTGTCTTTCTCCACACATACCCTATGGCAAAAATAAAATCTAAAAGAGAGACCCAGCACTAGACAGGACAAAGCTGCTAGCCTTCACCACCTCAGCCAGTTTGAAGTCTCCCCCAGCCAGTGTCCCCCTCCCAGACCCAGCGCTAGCCAGGTGGGAAGGCTGCTTTGCTCCCTCTTGCCCTCCTCTGCCCCTTCTAATTTTTTTCTCTTTTTGAAAAAACAGCTCTTTGGCCTCCTTGGGTTTTTGTCCTGTCCCAGGACAGAGAAGTTCTAGCTATCTCCACCCTTCATATTTTTGGGCTTTTGCATGTGCGCCGCGTGGCTTTCCATTTTCATCCCAATTTCAGTTTTTGCGAAGTGATTTTTTTTCTTCTTTTTCTCCTCTTTTTCTTCTAGTATTTTCCTTCCTTTTTCTTTGCCTTCTCTCCCTATTTCTCTTTTCTACTTTCTTTTTCTTTACCCTACTTTGCTGTTTTCTCAGCCCTTGCCCTCTGCCTAGAGACAATTAGGTGCACAGTAGCTAACCATCAGAGCATTGTGAGTTTTAGAGAACTCTTTGCACATCACTGTGGTGGTTGCAAAAATAGTGAAATTCCCTGTCATAAAGCTGAAAAACTCCCTCTGTGATTGCCGCATTTGAGGACTTAGTAAGAGAGAGAAAATAGCACCGAATTATTCCACAGTGGGGGAAACCCACGGGCTCACAGTCACAGAATCCCTCTCCAGCAAACTGGCCAGAAGTGAATACATTACCACATGACTAACAATCGGAGAAGAGCCTCAAGGATGAGAGAATCAGGTACATCCCCACCAAGGGAACAGTGTAACCTGTCTCCAAGTAGAGAACATTTAGAGCATATTACCGAAATAGTCAGAAAAAGAATTTAGAATATTTATGGTAAGAAAATTCTATGAGATGCAAGAGGAAAGAGTCCATGGAGCTCCAAGAGATGAGGAAGTCCTTCCACGATATGAAAGAGGAATTGGACACCATAAAAAGAAACAAACGGAACTGTTACACCTGAAGGCTATAATACAAGAAAGTAAAACCTCCCTTGAAAGTATCAAAAGCAGGTTAGACCACGCAGAATATTGAATTTAGGAAATGGAAGACAAAACCATTCACCTAGAAAAAGTGATGAAAAATACTGAGAAAACAGCCAAAAAAACTGAGGATAATATATGAGAAATACTAGATACCATGAAATGCCCAAATATATGAATAATTGGTATCCCAGAAGGTGAAGAAACTAATAAGGGCATTGATAACAAATTCCACAAAATCCTTGAAGGAATCTTTCCAAGTCTAGAGAGGCACTTAAACATCCAAACCCAAGAAATACAAAGAACCCCAAGTAGAATCAATCCAAGAAGATCCTCTTCACGCCACATTATAGCTAGACTGACCAAACCAACAGACAAAGACAAGATACTAAAGTTGGCAAGAGAGAAACATTAACTCACTTACAAAGGCTACCCCATCAGACTAGCATGGGACCTCTCATTGCATACAATGCAAGTAAGGAAAGAATGGGGAAATAAATTCAAACTGTTAAATGGAAAAACATTTCAACCAAGAATGCTATACCCAGCAAGATTATCCATCATATGGGAAAAGAAAAATAAAAACGTTCTCGGATTTAAAAAAAAAAAAAAACCTGATAGAATTTACCAACTCCAGACCAGCTCTTCGTGAAATTCTGAAAGGACTACAACACCAAGAAAACTAAAGAGACAGACAGCAGTAAGAAAGCAAAAAACCACCAGGAATATGGCCAACGTAATGGTGGGGACAAGCCTGGAAATATCGATAATAGCATGGAATGTCAATGGATTAAAAATCAGAAACCCATCTCGTGGATAAAGACATACCTAGACTAAAAGTGAAGGGCTAGGAAAAGGTAATCCATGCAAATGGAAACCAAAAAAGAG
>NW_006160074.1:1275781-1310626 GCF_000334495.1 Tupaia belangeri chinensis | reverse complement strand
GGCGCGTGTGCGTGCGTGCCCAAGATCCCGAGAGGAGAATGGAGGAGAAGGGATTGCGGCGTGACCATCCCCCCTGGGGGGGTGTGATTTCTTGCTTTCTGTCTGTCTCTCTGTCTGGCAAGCGCATGTGCCCTATAGCGAAAATCTCTCCAAAAAAAATAATAATAATAATAAGAGACAAAGAAGGGCATTATATAGTAGTAAAAGGGCTAATTCACCGAGAAGATGTAACGATTATAAATATCTATGCACCGAACTCAGCAGCACCCCTATACGTAAAGAAAAGACTGCTAGATCTGAAAGGAGAGATAGACTGTAACACTATAATTGTCGGAGATCTCAACATCCCATTATCTGCTCTAGACGGGTCAGTGAGATAAAAAATAAGCAAAGAGATTCAGGACCTAAATTCTACCATAAAACAGATGGACTTGATAGACATCTATAGAACTTTAGAAAGACATAGAAAGCCTGAATAGACCTATAATAAGGAATGGGATTGAATCAGTAATACTCTCCCAACAAAGAAAAGTCCAGGCCCTGATGGCTTCACTGCCGAATTTTACAAAACTTTTAAAGAAGAGGTAATCCCCATTCTACTCACACTGATTCTAGAGAATCAAAAGGCAGGAACCCTTCCAAATTCATTCTATGAAGCCTCCATAGCCCTCATTGTCAAAATGGATAAGATTATGACAATAAAGGAAGACTACAGACCTATATCCCTGATGAATGTAGATGCAAAAATTCTCAACAAGATACTTGCTAACCGTATCCAACAGCATATAAGAAAGGTGATTCATCACGACCAGGTATGCTTTATTCCAGGGATGCAAGGGTGGTTCAACATATGCAAAACCATAAATGTAATACACCATATTAACAGAAAAAAGGGTAAAAAAAACATATGATCATTTCAACTGATGCAGAAAAAGCATTCAACAAAATACAACATGCCTTTATGATCAAGGCTATCAGTAAAATTGGCAGAGAAGAACTATTTCTCAGCATAATAAAGCCATTTATGAAAAACCTACAGGTAACATACTGAATGGGGAAAAGCTGAAAGCTTTTCCACTAAACACGGGGTCAAGACAAGGCTGCCCACTTTCTCCACTCCTATTCAATGTAGTACTGGAAGTGCTAGCCAATGCGATCAGACAAGAGAAAGAAAGAAAAGGCATTCCAATAGGAAAAGAAGAGCTGAGATTATCTCTCTTTGCAGCTGACATGATTGCATACATAAAAGACCCAATAATATCCATGATAAAAGTTCTCGAAGTGATAAATGCACAGTAAAGTGTCAGGATACAAAATTAACTTACAAAAATCCATAGCATTTCTATATGCAAACAACAAGCAGGGAGAGACAGAACTGAAGAAAGTAATTCCACTTACCATAGCCATAGGAAACATAAGATACTTAGGAATAAAACTAACCAAGGAAGTCAAAGACCTCTGCAAGGAAAACTATGAAAACCTTAAAAAGGAAATTGAAAAGGACACTAAAAAGTGGAAGGACATCCCATGTTCCTGGATTGGCAGAATCAATATAATCAAAATGGCAATCCTACCCAAATTAATCTACATTTAATGCAATCCCTATAAAATTACAAGAGACATTCTTCACAAATCTAGAAAAGACAATCATAGAATTTGTCTGGAATCATAAAAGACCCAGTTTTGCTAAAGCTGTCCTGCACAAGAAGACTGGAATAGGTGGCATCTCACTTCCTGACCCCAAAATATATTACAAAGCTGTGATAATCAAAAGAGCATGGTATTGGCACAAAAACAGACATGAGGACCAATGGAACAGAGTAGAGACTCTAGAAATAAACCCCAAAACATACAGCCAACTCATCTTTGACAAAGCGTACCAGTCAATCCAGTGGGAAAAGGGAAACCTCTTTAGCAAATGGTACTGGAAAAACTGAGTATCCACCTGCAGAAAGATGAATTTGAACCGATATCCATCAACATTAGCAAAACTAAAATCAAAGTGGATCAAAGATCTAAACCTAAGACTGCAAACTATAAAACTACTGGTGGAAAACACTAGGGAACCTCTGGGAGACACTGGGGTAGGCAAAGACTTCTTAATCAAGACCCCCAAAGCACAGGCAATAATGCCCAAAATAGACAGGTGGGATTGCATCAGAATAAGGAGTTTCTGCACAGCAAAGGCCACCATAATTAGTGTAAATCGACAACCTTCAGTATGGGAGAGAATTTTTGTTAACTGTACCCCAGGTTAGGGACTGATAACCAGAATACACAGGGAACCCAAGCAGCTTACCCGGAAGAAAATGATTAACCCAATTAAAATATGGGAAATTGAGCTGAATAAACAACTCTCTGAGGAAGACACACGAACAGCCAAAAAACATGAGAAAATGCTCAACATCCCTCATTATTAGGTAGATGCAGATCAAAACTACAATGAGATATCACCTAAGCACAGTTAGAATGGCTAAGATAAAAAAAAAATGATGTGCTGGAGGGGATGTGTTGAAGCACGCACGCACGCACACGCGCCCGGCGTGAGTTTAAGCCACCGGGTCCAGGACATGAACCGCGGTCAACTACATGGGAGTTCAGCGACATAGCCATTATGCTAACTGCTGGTCCCCTGAAAAAATTCTTTAAGGAAGACGTAAGAACAGCTAAAAAGCATATGAAAAAATGCTCAACATCCCTCATTGTAAGGAAAATGCAGATCAAAACCACAATGAGATACCACCTAACCCCAGTCAAAATGGTGAAGGTTAAAAAGACAAATAATGATCAGTGCTGAAGAGGATGTGGTGAAAGGAGACACTCCTACACTGTCGTGGGAATGTAAATTGGTCCAACCACTGTGGAGAATAATTTGGAGATTCCTCAAAAATCTACAAATAGAACTACCATATGATCCAGCAATTGCACTCCTGGGTATCTACCCAAAGGACAGGAGAGCACTCAGTCGGAAAAGCGCTTGCTCAACTCTTCATTACAGCGTTATTCACTATTGCTAAGACATGGAACCAACCCAAATGTCCACAGATAAGTGAATTGAAAAATTACAGCACATATATTCCATGATGGAATACCATTCAGGCATAAAAAAAAAAGCCCTGGAGTTTGATAGAAAGTGGGTAAATATGGAAGATTTGTTGCTGAGTGAAACCAGTCAGGCTATGAAAGGCAGATGTGACCAGCAGTTGGAGTGATGGCTATGTTGCTGGACTCCCATGTAGTCGACCATGGTTCAATTCCTGGACCCGGTGACTTAAACTCACACCAGGCGTGTGTGTTTGCATGCCCAAGATCGCAAGAGAAGAATGGAGGAGAAGGGATTGTGGCATGGCCATCCTCCCTGGGGGGTGATTTTTCGCTTTTTCTCTGTTCTGTCTGTGTCTTTCTGTTGAGACCATGTGCCCTATAGCAAAAACCTCTCAAAAAAGAAAGAAAGAAAGAAAGAAAGAAAGAAAGAAAGAAAGAAAGAAAGAAAGAAAGAAAGAAAGAGACAATATATGTCTCCACTTAACATATACCAACTATCTGCACTCTATGGTAGAGACTGAAAGATTGGAGAACATAAAAGCATTAAAAATTGTAATGGACACTAGAGACAAAGTGGGAAGAGAGTGTGGGAGGGGAAGAGCATAGGAAATGAAAATCGGGGGGAAACGGAGAGGTGAGACACTTGCGGACACAGATAAGGTTTGTTATTTGAAGACGAGGGTGTGTATAATAGTCTCAGCTGGGCTGGACTCAGGTGTGTACCATGCTGGGTATCATGCTCTTCACAATCTAAATGATGGATAGCGATTTGATGTATAAATAATAATTTTTAAAAAATTAATAAAAATAGACAAACCCCCGAAAAAAAACATCTAAAAGAAATCTAGTTTTTAAAAATGAAAGTTATGGAAACATGGAGACAAAATCATTTCAGGAAATCCCTATCTAGTGATGTGGGTTGCACACACAGGCCTGCGAAGATCTATGTGAGGGTATTGACAGTGGTCAGGAAAGGTCAAGTGTTTCTGTTTCTTTTTCTGCTTGTGAGAAAAAAATGTCACCTGAAAAATCTCTGAAGAAATTCTTCATTCTCGTTGCGTTTAGGAATCGCAAGAGAAGAGCAATTCAAACTCCCTTCCACCTTTCGCACTTGCGCTGAGAAATCTGAGATCCAGACAGTAGGCCGGGAAGGAGGACGGATGGAGATGGCAGACCGAGTGCCAGGCACTAAGTGAACCGGGTGCATTTCACGAATGAAGGAAATAAGGACCCAGGATTTCTACCATGAAGCATCCCCGGCTTTCTTTATTAAAGAGGTTTTTGCCTTAGAGCGAAAGCACTCAGTGAAGAGAGAGACAGAGACAGTGAGAGGGAAAGTGAGAAATCACAGCCCGGGGGCCGGGGGAGGTGGCCAGCCGCAATCCCTTCTCCATTCTCCTCCTGGGATCTTAGACACACACGCACATGTGTCTGGTGTGAGTTCCAAGCCACCAGGTCCAGGACTCGAACCGCGTTCGGGCATATGTGTAACCATAATGCCTTCTGCTGGCCCCAGGCCCTAGTATTTCTATCATGAAGTATCCCTGGTTTTATTTATTTTTTATGATTCCCATTCTGAAAGATTTTTGCTATTAAAAAGACTGCATGTGTTAGGTAATGCATTCAAGTTTCTTGTTTTTCCTCCACACAGGTTATGTGATACTCAGGGCTATCACACTGGTTATCACACTCATTCTAAGCAAAAACTAAGAAATTTGGCGCATTCATTTTCTTGTGCTGACTGATCACAGGGAACTGGACGACAGTCACTGAAGCCTCATTAGGTTTAAAAGTCAGCGTGATGGCTAGAATGCCACACAGAAATGAGACTAAAATTACAAATATGTACTATAACATGGGCAAGCCATAATGTGGAGAAAAGAACGAGAGCCGGAAGAATGCACTGTACAATTAATTTATGTAAGGTTAACAGAGGGCCAGCCAGTGGCTTAGTGGTTGGGGCTGCTGGATCCCACATAACCAACTGCATGGTTCAAATCCCAGACCTGGAGGCTTGAAAAACATGCTTGAAATCCCAAAAGGAAAAACAGAGAAGGGATTGTGGCGTGACTATCCCCCATGGGGTTGCTGTCTCTATTTCCTTCTCTCTGGGGTGAGTGCATGGACCATCTAGCAAAAAAAAATTTTAAGTTAAAACCAAAACCTCACAAGCAAAATTATAATGTCAGCAGTTGAGCTCACGGTTATCCTTGGGAATAACTGGAAAGGGGAAGGAAAGAAGGTTCTAGAATACTGCTCATGCCCTACTTCTTCATCTAGCTGCTAGTCCCTTGGTGTGTTAAGTTGGTGAAAATATATCGAACCGTGCTTCCATAATATGTGCATTTTTCTATATAAATTTGCATGTTCATAAACACAAAGGAAAAAATATCTACAAAGGCAAGGAACTCCCCTGTGGATATCTTCGCCCACCCACTCTGCCCTGATTTTGCAGCTGAGGAAAGGAGGGTCCAGTCGGTCGAGCCCAGGTCAAGGCTTCAGGTCGCCATCGCAGAGCAGACGCTGCTTAGGGCCAGGGGGACACGTTCTCCAGAGGTGGCCCTCCTGCAGAGCTCACAGATAATCCGCTGACCCCATGGCTGCTAAGACTTGGGTGAGAAGAGCTAAGAGAAGCAGTGTAAGATCATGAGTCATGTCTGCTTCTCACAGCACACACTGCTGATGGCCTCCCTCCCGTCCGCTGACGAAGCTGGATCTGCCCAGGTGCCACACACCCTTACAGGACTGCCGAGAGCCAGGAGGGGCTGAGCTCTGGCGCGGGCTTAGACTAAATCAGGTTAGTTAGGGCCATACCATCTCCCTCCCCATGCTTGGATCAGGACCTGGCCTCTAACTACTCAGCTCATGGCCTTCGCCTGGAAGGTTGGATTCCTGACCTGCTTTGGCCCACTCAGAGGGAAGGGAAGGGTTTTTATTTCATGACTTGACCAAGCAGGCATATAGTCACGGTTGCAAATGGCAGCCATGTCTTTGAGCCTGAGCTTCGCAGGGAGCACTCCCCACATAGAGCTGGTGCGCCTGGGTAGAGGGGCAGGTAAGAAATATGTTTGGGGCTCGGCTGTGAGTGCAGCTGTAGATGCCACTATCAGCAGGCTGAGGCGAGGGGGTTGACCTGGTTTGATCCCCGCCCAGCCCGGAAGTTGGAAGTTGACCTGGCAGCACGTGCCTGCAGTCCCAGCTGTGCAGGAAGCTGAGGCAGGAGGACCTTGCCGTGGGGAGGCACCATCTTGAAAAAGGAAAGAAATACGTTTGGTCTTTGTCCATGATTCCCGGCACCAATCTCCTAACTCCTGGGATTTCTTTTTCTTTCTTTCTTTCTTTCTTTCTTTCTTTCTTTCTTTCTTTCTTTCTTTCTTTCTTTCTTTCCTTTTTTTTTAATAGAGGTTTTTCTATAGGGCGCTTACGCTCGCCAGAAAGACAGAGAGAGATAGAAAGATAGAAAGGGAGAAAGCAGCCCCTGGGAGGATGGCCACGCCGCAATCCCTTCTCCTCCATTCTCCTCTCAGGATCTTGGGCACGCACGCATACGTGCCCAGCATGAGTTTAAGCCACCGGGTCTGGGACTTGAACCACCGTCAACCACATGGGAGTTCAGCAACATAGCCAATTATGCTAACTGCTGGTCCCCACTCCTGGGATTTCAAGAGTGACAGGACTATGCTTCCTACAGAGTCCCCCTGAGTCACCCGTGAGTTATGGAAGTGACATGATTTAGGGTGGGGCCCAGACTGCTTCAAGATGAACCTGGTCACCAGAAAGACCAACTGGTCCCACTCTCAGGGAGTGGGAACTTTCAGCCCCACCCACTGACCACAGCGGAGGACAGGAGGGGCTGGGGATTAAGCTCTAGGAAAACTCTTGTGCAACAAGATGCAGAAAGCTTCCGGGTTCCAGGCACAGAGGAGGTGCTGGGAGGGTGGTGTCGGGCATGGAAGCTCTGCGCCCCCGCCCCAGCCCCGCCATGTGCAGCTCGTTCCTTTGGCCATTCCTAAGTTGCCTCCCGTAAATACATGGCGGATAGTACGTGAAGCAGCTTTCTGAGTGCTGTGAGTCCTTCCAGGGGGTCATCCAACCTGAGAAGGGTCCCGGGAACCCCTAATTTACGTCGGTCAAAACTGTGGGTGACTGGGACTTAAGACTGATGTCTGAAGTGAAGACGGCCCCGTGGGACCGGGCCCTGATACTGCAGGGCCGGTGCTAACTCTGGGTCGTTAGTTTCAGGGTGGAATTGGACTGGACTGTTGGACCCGGTGGAGCTGGAGGATCGGCATGTTGGCAGGTGTTGGACACGCTCTCAGAGACCAGGACATCACCTGCCAGGCCGAGGCGTGGAGTCGGCAGTGTGGACACCTACCCACGCCTGCTGCACTCCTCGACGTCCCTAGCCTGTCCAGGACAGCACTGCTATTACGTGCAGCCACAAGCCATCCTCACAGGACTCTGCCTACCAAGGATGCAGTCCCATCTGACCCCAGCCCACCCGAGCTGGGTCTAGTGGTCCAGCACTCTGCATGAACCCGTGGAGAGCCCCACCTGGAGGGTGCCCAGGCCTACAGAACAGCGAGGCGTGGGGAAATGGCATTTCTCGACTGGTCACTCCTCTCCCTGACACTACAGCCCCGGGCATGGTCTCATGCCTCCTGCCAGAAATGTAAACCAGTACCTCTCGGGAGAGCAAGGTGGCAAGGGACCTTTAAACACGGCATGCACCCTGAGTCCTGCGACTTCATGTCTAGGGGGTTCTCAGACATACGTGCATGAATATACCCTGCACGACTGCCCAGGGTAGTCAAAGGCTGGAGACTGACAAGCCCCCCCCCCCCACCGGCCTCACTTAAATTACTGACAGCGTATCTACACAGCCGGCCCGCTGTTTCCGGGGACTCCACGGAACTAGCTCAGCCCCTCCTCCACGGTCACCACTCCCTCTCCCTGGAATGGCTGCAGAGGCAGCCTGACTGGTTATCCGGGCCCTCCAGTCCGCTCCCACCCTGCAGTCAGGGAGGACCTGTTACAAACCAAAGCAGACCAAGCAGTTCCCGCTCAGAGCCCTCCACCATGCCCCAGGGTGCACGACCAACACCTTGTTCTTAGGGCTTCGTCGGGCCGACACGGACTGCCCCATTCCCTCCAGAACCTCCCCTCTTGGAGAGGTTTTTTGCTACAGGGCGCGTGCGCTCGCCAGACAGACAGACAGAGACATAGAGACAGAAAGCGAGAAATCACCCCCCAGGGGGGATGGTCACGCCGCAATCCCTTCTCCTCCATTCTCCTCTCGGGATCTTGGGCACGCACGCACACGCGCCCGGCGTGAGTTTAAGCCACCGGGTCCAGGACACAAACCGCGGTCAACTACGTGGGAGTCCAGCGACATAGCCATTACGCTAACTGCTGGTTCCCTGCACATTCCTGTCTTGAGTCTGCACTGCCTGTTCTCTGCCCTTCATGCTTTTCTCCACATACCCACGGGGCTTGCTCCCTCGCCCCTCCAGAGCCTTTGTGGAGTGCCACCTCCTCTGGTCACCCATATAAAGCTGCAACCCCCTTACGCTTTCTTTTCCTTTAGTTCACTAAAGGGCATGTGCACTTCCCAGAGAAAGAGAGAAGGAGAGAAAGCAACCCCCCCCATGCCAGATGGTCATGCCACAATCCCTTTTCCTCTCCTGCTCCCTTTTGCTGGGATTTTGGACACACACATACATACACACACACACGCACACAAGCACTGGGCACATTTCTCAAGCTGTCCTGTCCGGGCCTCGAACCATGCACTCAGCCATGTGGGATCGGGCCGTTGTAACCAGCTCGCCACTGGCTGCACCCCCCCTTACACTTCCCACCCTTCCTGCCCTGCTGTATTTTTCTCCAGAACACGTATCGCTATCAAACTTGTTTATATTATTCATCGTTTGTCTCCCCACTAGAATGAAAACTCCGGGAAGGCAGAGATGTCATCGGTTTTGTTTGCTGCTATCTCTCCAGCAATGAGCACAGGGCCCAGTGCCAAGTCAGCACAAGAAACGCTGGTAAGGGGCCAGCAGTTAGTGTAATAGCTATGTTGCTAGACTCCCAAGTAGTCAACCGCGGTTCAAGTCCCAGATCCGGTGGCTTAAACTCAACGCCAGGCACATGTGCATGCATGCCCAAGATCCTGAGAGGAGAATGGAGGAGAAGGGATTGCGGTGTGGCCATCCCCCGGGGGGTGATTTCTCGCTTTCTGTCTCTCTATCCCTCTCTGTCTGTCTGGCGAGTGCATGTGCCCTATAGCAAAAACCACTCAAAAAAAAAAAAAAAAGAAGAAGAAGAAACGCTGGTGAAGTGGACTCCATGACGGGTGGGGAGAACAGTCAGGGACAGAAGGTGTCACTGCAGAGCCAGCACGAGACGGTGACAGCGTGGGTGCTGCCTCTGAGCTGCCTGGGCCCACTTTCCAGCTGACCACGACTGGGTGACACCGGAGATGTCCCTACTTCCTGTGCCTGGGACTAATGATGGCACCTACCTGGTCAGGGTGTCATGAGAAGTAGGTAAGCAATAACACATCGCGCATAACACTGAGAGCAGTGTCTGACACGACGTGCCCGAGTCATACGTGCGTGACAGAACATGAACGGGCCCCAGCTGCACACGGTTTAAAGGACACACACTCGTGTGCGTGCCTCTGCTCAGAATAGCTCTTGGCACTGGCTCCTCGTCGGAGGGCTGGGGAAGGAGGGGGTTACTTCTCACTACATTTTACACCAGGCGCAAGCTTTCCTGAGTTGAAAAATAGCCTAGTAACGCCCAGTCGTTCGTTGGTGGGGCATGGGAGTTTACTATACTCGTCTCTCTACCTTTCCTGCAGAATAAAAAGTAAATAATAATAATAATAATAATAAGGCAAAGCTTCTGTAACACAGTTGGGAGCACCTGGGACAGCAGGGCTGGAAGCCACATGGCTGACACGGGTTTGGATCCTTGGCCTGAATGACCTGAAAACACGTGTGTGCCCAAGATCCTGAAAGCTGGAGGGCTGGGGAAGGGACCAGGTCCTGTCGAGAGTCTTTCTCTTCCTCTCTCTCTTTCTCTCATATTCACTATCATAAATAAAATCATAAACTTTAACAAAGGAAAATAGGAACTAGTACTGTAGTTTATAAGACAAGTCCTAGGTGGTGCTTCCCTTCGCCCTCCCCACAAGAAAGAAGCCAGCAAATAGGGGTGAGGGAGCATGCAGAGGGGTCCTCCCCGCCGCCTGCTGCTCCTGGGAAGAGGACACTGATGTCCAAGAAAACTCCCTGCGGCAAATCTGACTGCAGAACTCCAGGCACCAGGTCGGCAGGCCAGGTAGGGCCTGGGGAGAAGGGGTGTGCCTGTGTAGGTCGGCCATGGCCAGGTAAGGCCTGGGAGAAGCGGGTGTGCCTGTGTAGGGCCGGGGCAGCTCTCTGGGGCTCAGGGAGGCCACACTCTCGGATGACAAAGCAGGAGAACATGAAGGCCACGAGGGGAAGAGGCTTGGAATATCGACTCTCCTAAGGACAGTCAGAGGGTTCCTGCCTCGACTGCTGGCCGGGAGCTCACAGCTGTGAGCCCTAGCGCTCCCCTGGTTTAGCTAGGGCCCTCCCCCCATGCTAATGACACCTGCCACTCTTACTGAGGGCTGGGACCTGAGGAAGCAGCGCGTGCATGCGTTTCTTCTTCAGGTGTTTGGCCCGAGGGAAACAGCCCCACTGCCTGTGACCAGCGGAAGGCTTGCAGCATCCCCCGCCCACGGGGTCTACACTCCTCCGGCTCTCTTGGCTATCTCCTGCTCTCACCCCTGCCATTTTCACTGGCTATTTATTCGCCCAACCTTACCAAAAATCTCAGAATTACAAGAAAACTCAAATGTCATCTAAATCCTTGCTTGCTTCTTAAAGTGCGGGCCATGGACCAGCAGCACGGGCACCCCATGGAGCTCCAAAGGCACTCTCCTGCTCAGCCCAGGCCTCCCGAACCAGAGCCTGCCCACGGAGACTTGACCAGGCACTGTGGACGCACCTGGAGGTCGGAAAAGCACCGTCTGACCACGAGCTGCTCAGACCCAGTCTTTCCATCATTCCCAGGCATGTGTGGGTACCTCTAACCACGGGGACTCGTCACCACGCCACTCTGTCTTTGGGCAAGTACAGAGGGCTGTGGGGAGGCGGGGTGGACACAGCAGCAGCAGCTCACCAGGGTCTGGTGCATCCTGGGCGTCCTGGCTGAGAGTCTCAAACCAAGGCCTTGCTGCCCTCTGACCCTGAGCCATTTCACTGCTAGTCACACAGGTAGTTAAGTGGGTCAAGGCGGGCACCGCAGCTGTGCACTCCCTGGAGAAGGGAGCTGGCCTGTCAGCTCTGAGCTGTCGCAGTGCAGGGCGGCCCACTCTGCAGTCCCCATCCGGCCACTGATGTGGCTCCATGGGACATGGGTGGGGAAGCAGTGCTCCATGCTGATGGCCTGCTGTGGGCCGGGCTGTGGGCCGGGCGGGGAGCAGTGAGCCATCCTGCTCATCCAGCGAGCCTCGGCCATCCTTAGCACCAACACAGGAGCCCAGGGTCCCCAAGACTTCCATGCATGCACGCATGCACAATCAGCATGAATGACTAGGAGGGAATTAGGCACCTTCCCACACAGTCATGCAAAGGCTCACGCATGTGGGCTCCAACTAAGGCAGTTGGAAGTGACTCAAAGGAAAGTGGACCTTCCCTGAGCACCTACGGGTGCCGGGCGAGTTCCTCTCGCGTCAGCTCACTGGCTCCGTGACCCTGCAGGGTGGACTACCCCTTCTGCACACCTGATGAGATCGAAGCTGGCCTGCAGGCCGGTCTCGACAGAGTGGCAAGCATGTGAACGAGTGGACCGGAACAATGATGGCACCAGACAGCACTGATTCCGGGAACACGTCTGCAGGGGCAAGGGGACAGGTCAGGAGTGACGGGGCTACAGGTCCAGCTGGCCACGACAAACGGGAGTGTGGGGCTCCTCTGCTGGGTGACGAGCTCGAGATGGAGGGGGAGCTGTGGAGCCGTGACGCGTTCCCAGAAGGGGAACCTCGTCTCGTAGGAAGGACGGGCGGGGTGTGGACGTGGCTGAGGCCAGCTCCGTGCCAGCTGTTCCACGTGCACCATGGGAGGCGTCCCTTCCTGTATGTGCCCACAGGCCACAGAGAGCCAGGTATGGCCCTAGGGGCTGGGAGTCAAGCACCAAGCCCACAGAGAACTTGGGGAGCCCCCATCTCCAAGTGCTCACCCCAGGGGTGAGAGGGGGACTAAGGGCCAACTAATCTGCTGGTCCTGTCCCTGCAGGTGCAGAGCTGATCTCGGGGATCCCCTCTCACTGCAGGGACTGCTGAAAGGGTAGGCTATAGGTATGGGGAGATGGCCGCCAGCCACCGTGACACCACAGCCTGGCTGCGAATGGAGCAGAGTAGGAGCGAGAAACTCGCTCCTGGTGACAGGGTGTGAGCCCCTGGATCCGACCGTGCCTGAAGCTCACAAGAACCCTGAGACCTCTCGCTGAGTTGCCAAATACCAGGTTTGCCAACTCCCGCCCGACTTGCATTTCTGGCAGACTGTATTTAGTCATGTCGACAACCTCGTAAGTGTGGTCTTACTTTACTTGTTTTTCGGATAGGAAATGGAGGCTCAGAGGGGTTAAGTGGCTTGAACAAGGCTGCACACCAGCTGTCTGGAGTCTGCCCAACTTGAAGATCAAGCCCCTTCCACTGCTCCCAGGTGGCAGTCTGCATGGTAGGCAACAAACGGCAACGGGAGGAGGCAGGGAGTGAAGGGGCTTCCTGACAGGAGAGCCCGAGAAGCCACTGGAAGGAGAATGTGTTTGGTGCCAGGAAGGCCCGCAGGGAGGCAGTGCGAGCAGGACGCACAGCTCGCAAACTGGAGGCCATCCTGTCTTTTTCAGTTTTCATTTTTACCGACTCCGCATAGAATAAAAGATTTTGTGTAATACGTGGGTCAGCAGGTGGCGTGGTGGTGAAGGGGCTGGACTCCCACATGGCTCACAAAGGTCTGAGTCTTGGACCCGGCGGCTTGCTTTCTCACTTTCCCTCTCACGCTCTCTCTAGTGAGTGCACGTGCCCTATAGCAAACAAAAAAACAGTAATAACAATAATAAATTCAGTTAAATAAAATAAATATTTTTTAAAAAAATGGAAGTTCAACTTTTCAGGAAATCAGAGGGTTGGCAATGCCACGCCGGTCATCCCATGAGGTAACGAATGGCAGGAGCTGGAGACCCTGCTAGGACAGACAAGGCACCGCCTCTCCGGTGCCCAGGCCGCCTGTGTCACAGACGTGCATGGCCTGCCTGAGCATCTGAATCAGCGCCCTGCAGGAAACAGGCCAAAGTGCTGTGTAGACGCAGTCCTCGAAGCACTCCGCCTCAGATGACAGGGGGTGCAGTGCTGGCAACCCTCCGGCCTCCCCACCTCTCTACTCTGGCTGCTCCCAAATAAGCCCCTGCACCCAGAATGGCTCCCGGAGCCCAGCGCACACCTGGTGAGTGGAAGAAGACGAGGGGGCGTGATGGACGCTTCCGGAAACCACTCCCAGGGCCCCGGGAGGGGAGAGGGCGGGAGCAAAGGCAGGCTGGGGCCCATGGCAGGAGGCAGCTGGACAGAGACAGTGGGAACGTGGCCCCTGGAGTGGGGTGCCGGGTCAAATCCCGGCCCTGCCACTCACAGCTGTGATTGCGGGCGCCATCTCACTCAGTGCCTAGTTACACTTCTACAAAACAGTAACAGCAGGAAATCGTCCACGTCCGGCCACTTCCTATCAAACGCCAGGGTCATGTTTTTCATGGCTGAGTAATATTCCAGAGTCCATGTGCCACACCTTTTCAATCCACTCATCTGTTTGTGGACATGTGGGCTGGTTCCATGGCTGAGCAATGAGAAATGGGGGAGGATGACAGGGAGGAGATTGAGGGGGCAAAGAAGCAAAACAAAGGGACACAAAATGGAAAACGACCCGTGACGATCTGGGTATGGCCATATCGCTGACTGAGCCAATATACAGTGGATCCGGGATGGGAAGACGCATTTGATATGCTGAAATGGTGTACAGGGATCGAATGCAAAATAAATAAATAGACTAAATAAAAATAAAATAAGTTTTCAAAGAGCTCATTCGCATCAGATAAGGTTGCTGTGCGTAAATGTGTAACCCATTAGCAAGTGACGCATTTCTTAAGTTCTGTTTATGGCGTCCATGAGTGAGGGGGAGAGACAGGGCACCCCAGGAGGTCCTGATGCCATCAGCCTGCCCAGATCATGGCACACATGTGCCCGTATACTTAGGGAGGTCTCTGGACATGAACCCAGAACCTTCCCACACCGGTCAGCCTCACAGCTGTCTCATTTCACTGGATTTCACCGTGTGCCACCATCCGGGTGGCAGTCAGTCAGTAACTCTTAGTCTGCCTTCTTCCATGGAGCACTGACTGGGGTAAGCCCCTCTGGTCACTGAGCCTCAGTTTACCCATCTGTGCAGTGCATCCTTTGGCCTGATTTTCCACTAGAACCTGCTAGCCCTGATAGGCTGTGGCTATGACAAGCCGGTCTTCACACCGGCAATGGGAGGTGAGCCAGGAGTCCGGCAGGTCACAGGGGTGTCTGCCAAGCCATCCCACCACCAAGGTCGAACAGCTCCTAGTGACCATCCTGGTGAAACCAGCTGATGCCAAATCCCTTGAGAGACAGCCTAAGTTCCAGCCCTGTGACCCACTGTCACTCACTGACCCCAGGTCCAGGCCCGGGCTGGCAGGAGCCATCCTCGGGGACCCTTCCTGTGGTCCACGGCGCCTGGCCTGGGAGAGGCCCTTCTGAGAGCACAGCAGGGCTGGCCATGGGGTCTCTGCAGCGGACGCCCGGGCATCCAGCTGGCAGGGCTGTTCCCACTGCTCTCACACACCCCCAGATGGGAAATGATTCATGAAAACCAAGAAGGTAAAATTAGCCCAAAGGCTGCCAACTAATTTATGCAGCCCACAGCCCGGGAGGGGGGAGGCCACACTGCCAGCTCGGGGTGGCCTCCCAGGCTGGCAGAGGGCAGCCTGGCCATCTGGAGCCTCCTCTGTCTCCGGGGTCTTCTATTTCTGGACTCGGCTGACAGGGCTTTTGGCAAGGCTTCTGGAGCTTTCCGTGACCCCTCCCAGACCTGCCCTACAGACCTAAAGGGCACTGGGTCATCCCTGGGGACTAGCTCTGTGTCGGCGGGTTGCTAGGGTGTCAGTCCACTTCATCCCCGTCTTCCCTATCTGACAGCAGAGGAAACTGAGGCTCAGAGAGGTCAAGCCGGGAGCCCAAGGCATGTGACGAGTCAGAATTCAAACCCGGAGCCCATAAACTCCAAAAGCTGTTCTTCTCCACCAAGCGAGTTACCACCTACCACATCGCCAGCTTGTGGGTGGGGCATGGAAAGTGGACCCTAGCAAGCCCTGCCGTACCTGGTCACGTGCTCCTCCCAGCTCAGGCCTGGTCGGCACCACCTGACCTCAGCTCCAAGCCCAGAGGTCCCAGTGCCAGGTGAGGATCCCCAATACCTTGGTTCTTAAAAAGAACATGAGGTCCAGCAGACGGCGTGGTGGTTAGGGGACTGGACTCCCACATGGCCAACTGCGCTTCGAGCCCTAGACCCAGAGGCTTGAGCATCATTCTGGGCACATGTGCGTGTGTGCCAGAAATTATGACCAAAATCCCAAAAAGAGAATGGACGAGAAGGGATTGTAGGGTGGCCATCCCTGTGGAGAGTAATTTATCACCTTCTCTGTCTCTTTCTGGTGAGCACACACGCTCTATTGCAAAAATCTAGGAAAAAGGAAAAAAAGAAAAAAAGAAAAAAAAAAAAACTAAACTAAAAGAAACTAAAAGAGGTCCGGATGGTCCAGGAGGTAAAACACAGCGTCTACAAGGCAGACCTGCAGGGGAGGCTCTGGGTTCGCAGCAGAGACTTCCTGGGTGTGTTCTCTGTCTCTCTCTTTCTCTCTATCTCTCTCACTCATGGAAGAAATAAATAGACTTTTTAAAAGTTGGGGCATGGCCTAGTGGTTAATGGAGTCAGATTCATCATGGCAGCCCACACGGTTCAAATCCCAGCCGTGGGAGCCCAGGAACATGCCAGAGGAGGCCTGAGTCCAGCCACAGCTGACAAGCCACAGCTGACATGCCACAGGCACCCAAGCAGGAAGAATGGGGCTCTGTCCCAGGGGCAGGTGGCTAGAAGCAGCCCCGCCCACTCCCAGAACGCCGCTCAGAGCAGCTGGGAGGCTCCCTCTCCCCAGAGTGGCAGCAGCTGGGGTGGCCTGAGCCCTGGGCCAGCCCCTGCAGACACCACCACACAGTGACCTTCCCATCGGCACTGACGGAGAGTGAGTGGCTGATGGCAAAGGGACCGGTCATTGGTCCAAAGCGTCATGTTCCTGAAGACAATTATTTTTCTTATTTTAAGTGTTTAAAATTAATTTTTCTTCTTTCATGCACAGTAGAGCTCATGCATGTACACAGGAGAGTGAGCATGCGAGAGAAGCACCCTTCATGGGGTCTGGTTAGGCCACAGTCCCCTTCCTCCAGTCCTCCAGCCCGTCACTCACGTGCTTGGCCAGGCTGACCAGGTCAGAGATTCGAACCTTGGTCACCACGAGATCAGCTTCTCTAGAGCAGTGTGTTACTGCTGTGCCACGGAGCTGGCCCTCGCTCGTGCAATTTACGGAGCATGTGCTGGTGTCAGGAACCGTGCAACATACTGTGTTCACGACCCTCCCAGCCACCGAGGTATTAGCAGGCAGAGGGTCACACATGACCTCTGAGGCCACGCCACCACGGCTCAGATCCCAGCGTCACCCTGTACAGCCTCGGGAAGTCACTTAGCCTCCCCAGGCCTCAGCTTTGTCAGCTGAACAACGGAGAAGGAGAAGAGTATCTGCCTCCCGAAGCCAGTGGGGGGCTGGGTGACAGACAGACTGTCCCTGGCTGATGATGGGTCGAGGTACAATTTCTAGATTTTGCCATGATGTGCAAGGGACACTCCTCCCAAAGAAACTGCGCTTCCAGCTTGGATTTGGATTTGGATTTTTTCCTGGGCTCGGGATATATGGTGGGATACTGTCCCGTGGCACCGGGCAGGGCAGCAGGCCATTCCGGTTTCCACTCAACGCGTAGTCAGTCCATCACACTTCATGACAAAACAGGCTTTACGTTAGATGCTTCTGCCCAGCCGCGGGCCGGTGCGGGTGCTCTGAGTGAAGGCAGGCGAGGCCACGCTCTGACGTAGGCTGTGGATCGAACGCCTCTGCAGCTGACAGTTCTTCACATTTACGCAGGGTGTAGCGGGACGGACCTCGGCACAGTGAAGGAGCCCTGCCTGGGTCTGGACACAGCAAGGGCTCGGCGCATGTGAACGGCCAGCCCAGCCCACATTCTCTGACACAAGGACCACACTCTTCACTCAAAGCTACAACACATGTGGCCAGCAGGTAGCATGCAGGTTAAGGCCCTGGACTCCCACCTGGCTGACTGCAGGTTAGGTCCCAGATCTGGTGCCTCAGAACTCACACGGGATGCATGTGTGTATGCCCCAAATCCCAAGAGGAGGGTGGAGGAGAAGACATAGAAGACATTGCAGTGTGGCCATCCCTCCAAGGGTGATTCCTCACCTTCTCTCTCTCTGTCTCCCTCTATCTCTTTCTGGTGACCACACATGCCCTATTAAAAAAAAAAAAAAAAAAAAAAAAAAAAAAACCTTAAAAACTAAAACCACTAAAGCCAGGTCCTCTTCTTTTTTTTTTTTTGGAGAGGTTTTTGCTACAGGGCACGTGTGCTCGTCAGACAGACAGAGAGAGACAGAGAGACAGAAAGTGAGAAATCACCCCCCAGGGGGGATGGCCACGCTGCAATCCCTTCTCCTCCATTCTCCTCTCGGGATCTTGGGCACACACGCACACGAGTTCAGCGACATAGCCATTCCACCAACCGCTGGTCCCAAGCCAGGTCCTCTTCTTTCGTGTGTCCAACCCGGCAGCAGGACCCGTGAGGGCCCACGTCTAGGACCAGGAAGCAGGCGTGAGTCCCCTCTGCCATCTACCAGCCCGGCAAGCCCCGGGGACTTCCTGAGGCTCTTTCTGCAGTCTACCACGGGCCCCACGGCTGGACAGTGGTCCAGTCAAAAGGCGACGCTCTGCCAGGTCAGCCCCCACGGGAACGTTGTGAATGCGTGTCCAGAACCTCCCTGAGTCCACAGGCACACGTGCACCCATGATCCGGAACTGGCTGAGGCAGACTCTATTAGGGGTTCTCTCCCTCTCGCGCTCGCTCATGGAAAATTTAAACAAATAAACTTTTAAAAATTTTAAAGTAAAAATATGGCAAGTCGGGACCAGCAGTTAGCTGCATATTAGCATTATGCTAATAATGGCTATGTTGCTGAACTCCCATGTAGTCGATCGCGGTTCGAGTCCCGGACCCGCTGGCTTAAACTCACACCAGGCGCATGTGTGTGTGTGCCCAAGATCCCGAGAGGAGAATGGGGGAGAAGGGATTGCGGCGTGGCTGTCCCCAGGTGGTGATTTCTCACTTTCTCTCTCCCTGTCTCTGTCTCTCTAGTGAGTGTATATGTCCTAAACCCAAAAAATAATCTAAAAAAAAAAAAAAACAGAGAAGAGAAAAACATGCCAGGCACATGGGCCTGTGTGCCGGAAACCCCAGCAGGAGAGTAGGAGAGAAGGGTCTGCAGTGCGGCCACATCCCCTGGGCTCCCTTTCTTCCCCTCTCTCCCCCTCTCTGTCTCCAGTGAGTGCACATGCTCTACAGCAAGTTCAAACAAACAAAAGTAAAAATAGGTCTAAGGATGCTGCTCTCCTGCCTCACTGGGAGCAGCTCCAGGAGCCCTCAGAGTTGTGCAACCCACCGCTCACACCCCAGGACAGGCTCAGGGCTTCCTCTCTCCCGCAGGGAAGGTGGGCTTCCCCGAGGCAGCCACACGCCGCCGCCTGGCCGTGGGCTACCCAGGGAGTTTGCAGCTGGGGCTGGGAAAGGTCAGGCCTGGAGCCAGCCACGGTGCTTCCTACCTCTTAGAGAATAATCCAGACTGCTGGGTCACTGACCACACAGGCCCGGCCCAGAGAGTTAGAAGCCAGCAGGGCTGCCCGCTGGGTACCTCCTGCCAAGCCTCTGACCACGGGGGGCCTCATGCAAAAGAGCTGGACAAGGAGCCTGGGTACCCTCCCCAGCCCTGCCAGTGGCTAACTGTGTGGCTTGGGGAGAACCATGTAACCACGCAGAGCCTCAGTTTCCCCATTTGTGCGATGCCCTGGGCCAGCTTGCCTGTTTCCTGGCTGTGAGGAGCTGGCTGGACAGTGGCATGAATGTGGTTTGGAACCTGGAAGGAACATGTAAGGGAAGGAGAAACAAGGCCGTTCCTCTCAACACTGACAACCCCCTGCCGTCATCTGCCCCAAAGGCTGAGAGGCGAGCCCTTCCCTGGGCCAGTCGTGTGGCCCCAAGCGCTCAGGGGAGAGACTGGCCCCAAGCTGCTTTCTTCTCCTGCCCACCCTGCAGGCCAAGGGAGATCAAATTCACCACCACGACAGGCCCCGTTGCCAGTCGCTAAGTCTGCCCGAGGTGTGGATTACGTCACAGGCTCCCGGCCACCTCCACCCAGCAAAGGGGCCGGATCGGCTCCCTCCTGCCGCTTAGGCTGTGGTCCAGATCCTCAGGGCCACGCCAGGCAGAAATGGGATTGTTTGCTGCATCAGGCAGTGGCCTCTCTGGGACATCCCACACCCGGTGGGGTGAAGCCATCCCAGAGGTCAGAGTCATCCCAGCGCACACCAGACAGGCCCTCTGCCCGGGTGGGTGGCCCGGCACTAACGCGAGGAGTCAGATCCTGTATCCACCGTGTGCCGGCCACTGTGCCTGCACTTGACATGTGCTAGCATCCTTGGTCCTCCGATGTGGTGCCACTGTCACGCCTCCTTTACAGAGGTTAAAACTGAGGCACCCAGTGATTGTACAGCTTTCCCAGAATAACCAGGTGGTGAGGGGCAGAACCAGGATTCGAACCAAGGCATTCCAATCCCACCTACCCCTTGCCACAGCAGCTGCCTGCAAGAAAGGCCATTCAAACCCATGCCTTTCCAGCAGGTGCAGGAATCCCTGAGAGAAGGCTCCAGGGCCACAGCCACTGTTTTCAGCTTCTGGGGAGCTTGGGGTAGGTGGGGGGCTTTGGGGGAAGCCTGAGGAGGGCAGAAGACTGCTAAAGAGGAGACCCAGGAATAGCGGGAGACCCAAGTGAGACATGTGCTTCTGTACAAGTCTCAATGGGCAAATCTTAAACACTGCACAATATTTTTCTTAAGGTTTTTGCCACAGGGCACGTACACCTGCCAGAGAGAGAGGGTAAAAAGGAAAGTGGGAAATCACCCCCAGGGGGAATGGTCATGCTGCAATCCAATCTCCTCTCAGGATTTTGGGTACACACACACCCAGTTTAATTTTGTTTTCTTTTTCTTTTCCTTTTTTTTTTTTTTTTTTGGAGAGGTTTTTGCTATAGGTCAGGTGCACCCACCACACAGAGAGAGACAGAAAGCAAGAAATCACCCCCCAAGGGGGATGGCCGCGCCACAATCCCTTCTCCTCCATTCTCCTCTCGGGATCTTGGGCACGCACGCACACATGCCCGGTGTGAGTTTAAGCCACTGGGTCTGGGACTTGAACCACGGTCGACTATATGGGAGTCCCGCAACATAGCCATTACGCCCACTGCTGGTCCCCCCAGTGTAATTTTCAAGCCGCCAGGTCCGGGACTTGAACTGTGGTCGACTGTACAAGAGTCCATAATCTTAACCATAACACCACCTGCTGGCCCCTGCACAATAATTTTTAAGAAACACTCCTGTACCTCAGCAGCAGCTCCCATATCTCAGCTGCAGCTGCTCTCAATATGGAAGTACAAGAATAAAATCAGATTCAACCTAAGTGTAAGCAGTAAGGGAATGGCCAGATTCCCCTGCTAAATTCTTCAAGAACTACCTCATATCAGTAAAAAAAGAGAAAAAAAGTCACATGGTGGCTCTCTCTGGGAGGCCATGGTTAGAGTTCCTAGATACAGTGTTGAGTGAGAAGAGTGATTTCCAGAATAATTGGTAGAATTTGAAACCATTCAGTCCAGCACACACACATTATTTTCCAGCCACTGGGTCCAGGACTCGAACCACAGTTGGCCATTTGGGATCCATGGCCTTAACCTGCGTGCCACCTGCTGGCCCAAAGGAAAGCTCTTTGACCAGGTAACAGTGATGATTAACTCTGCAGAGCAGTCTGGAATACTGTGGTAATCAAGGAAGACTTCAGTTTGTTTGCTAATAGTCCATGTTTTTATGAACAGCAGAAGTACGTTTGCATACTCTCTATAATTAAAACGCAGTACCACGCAGTCAAAGCGACACAGTGAGCTGCCTTGGGTACTGGTGAGGCGCAGGTCCCTGGAGGTGTACGAGTGTCTCCTTGGGGAGGATGTGACTAGAGAATGTTAAAGCCCGCAGGGATAGGTGAATTAGCCAGCCTCTGGAACCTCGGGAGCCTCCAAGGGGAAATAGGGACAAATCCTTCGTTCTCCTCACTTCAAGGGGCGCTCTAGAGAAGCAGAGTGCCTCGGAGCCCGGAGCAGGGACAGCTGGGAGTGGAGGAGCCTCAGTGTCACTGACAGCCAGCGAGAGCCCGCTTCCCCATGACTGCCAGCAGCCACTCCCCTCAACGGCCCCGTCCTGCAGTGTGACCAGCATTACGGCTGCTCCTGGGGAACAGGCGGCCGTGTCTCCGGGAGGACCTTGCCCTGGGGACAAGGGTTCATGAGGAGGCAGGAGGACAAAGTAGATGGGTCATGTTCATGGAGCTGATGGCCCCAGGCTGGGACACGGGGCCCAGACCACAGCCTCGGCCACGGGATGAGCCCTAACCCCAGACACAGGCTGGGTCTCCGAGCCTTGGCCAGAGTCCCGGCCCCAGTCAGGAACTGGGCTGGGACAATCTAGCAGGCAAAGGTCAATGAAGACACCATATTCAAGATAACTATGGGGTCAGAAGAGCCAGGACACGGGTTAGAATCCCACTTCTGCCCGTGTCTTCCTACAAGATATTGACAAAGACATGGACCTCCAGGGAGCCTCAACTCCTGCCTACAAAATAGGCTAAGAGTAGCCACTTCCCAGGGCTCGTAGGTGGCACTGTGGTTAAGGCACTGAATTCCCACATGGCCAAATGCGGTTTGAGTCCGTGACTCAGTGGCTTGAAAATCATGCTGGGCACGTGTGCATATGTGCATGTGTGTCCAAAATCCCAGGAAGAGAAGGAAGGAGAAGGGATTATGGCATGGCCACCCCCCACCCCAGGGTGACTTTCTCTGTCTCTCTCTGCCTCTCTTCAATGAGTATAGGTACCCTATAGCAACCCCTCTCCCCCCAAAATTAAATAGCCACCTTCCAAGGTTGTTGGGTATATAAGATGAGACGCTGCCCACAGAGCCTCTTGTGAATCACAGAACACCCACGAAATGCAAAGGCTTGGGCACCGGGAAAGGGAAATGCCACCAGCTGGCCCCTAGAGCAGCCAGACTAGCTGCCAGTCCAGGAACTCCACGGGAGCCAGAAAGAGCCCATGGCTGGCCCCAGGCAGAGCCCTGGACGCAGCGGAGAGGAACTCTCCAGGACAGAAGGGTCCAAGAGCAGACAGGAGGGAGTCGAAGGGCAGGGGACACTTCCTTGCCACTGTTCTGGGCGTACAGCCAGGGTGTGCAGGGCGGGGAGGGAGCCACTAGCAGGTGCCAGAGAAGACTCTGGTTTCTACCTAAACCCGTGGAGCCGGGCCAGCGAGGCCTTGCCTCACTGGTGGCCCAGGGAGTTGGGGCAGGGGACACCACAGAACTAGGAAGGGGAATCAGCAAGAGAGTGAGAGCGCGAGAACGAGCCCAGTCACTGGGAGAAGCCTAGACGGCTGTGATGAGCAGAGGGACTCGGACTCAGGGCACAGCCTTGGAGAGTTCGGCCTCCGAGGTCTGGTGAAGAAAGCGGCACGGGCCAGGCAGAACAGGTTGGTGGTATCCTCCCATCTCAGGGAAGCAGAGCGGCCTGAGGACTCTAGCCTGGGGTCTCTAAGTAAGACCAAGGCCACTGTCCCAGCAAAGCAGCTCCCTGACTCCCACCTCCTGGCCCTGGCCCAGGAGAGGCGGGCACACCCCATTCGCAGGACCCCAGGCAGCAGGATTCCCGCTGAACAGCAGCCAGCCAGCCCCAGCCTGCTGTGGGGCCCTGCCTGTCTGGGAGCTGTGGGGAGGGAGCAGGAGGCTGAGTCACCCTGAACAGGGGCCCCAGAGAGACAGGAGGTGGGGCTGGCAGGAGAGGCGACCCTGCAGCTCCCTCCCAGGCAGGCCCCCCTCTCCGTGGACTCGTGGCCACATGCAAGCCCAGGCACACCTCAGTGTGTTCACAGCAGCCCCCAGACGGGGCAGGTAACTTCTCTGGGACAGGAGATTGTGAAAGAGCCAAGGACCCTGGCGGCAGCTCCTGGTACTGCACTGTCTGCGCCCTTGAGCTGGCCCAGGTTGGGACATTAACTGTCCTCAGCTGCTTCCCCCCAGTGGGTGTGTTCCTCAGGCCACAAATGCAGGTTGTAGTCCTGGCCCATCAGAGGAACCATGCAGGAAGCAACTGCAGGCCGCTGTCTACTGCTCAGCTCCTAAAGGGACCCCACAGCTGCAGAGCCCAGGTCCCCAGTGTCCAGCCAGCCCCCAGCCTCAGCCTCACACTTCAACCTTCCCTTCTGTCAACATTCCTAGACATGGCTCTGGACTGTGCCCAGACTGCACCTGGGCACCCCTGGCAGGCTTGCCAGTGCACGCTCCTGTAGCTCTGGCAGTGGGGACCCACAAGTTCCACCATGGCTGGCCAGCCACAGCCGACGCCAGCCCACTGGCCAGGACAGCCTGGGAGTACAGGACTGACTCACAGGGCAGCCAGGCACCTGCAGAGCTGCAGGCCGGATGCCCGTGGAAGAACGGGGAGGCTCACCAGCATCTCACGGCACTGGGCACCAAGAAACAGCTCCCCTGAAGGTTGTAGATCCAGAGGAAACTCACACCTGGATGACCCTTTGGCCCTTTGAAGCAACTACTCTGCCATGACCTCATCTCCCACCTGAAGGTCACTGCTGCCAGGACAGAAGTTCTTTTTTTAATGCATACAATTTGCTACCGGGTGCATGCACTTGCTGGAGAGAGAGAAGGAAAGGGAGAAGTGAGCCCAACCTCCAGTGGGGAAGGCCACACGGCAATCTCTTCTCCTCCATCCTTCTCTTGGGATTTGGGGAATACATCCACACGTGCTGATGTGTTTTTCAAACCACTGGGTCCAGGACTTGAACCATGTACTTGGCCATGTGAGATAGAGAGTCTTAATCTCCAAGTCACCTGCTGGCCCCCAGGACAGGCTTTCTAAAGCACAAAGCTAATCATATCCTACCCTGTTGAGAAACCATCAAGAGCTCCCCAGGGCCTCCAGGCAAAGTCTCCACTCCTCTGCATACAATTCAAGGCCCTTCCCATCTGGCCCTGTCTTTCTAGGACTGTCCCTAACACCTCTTCTGCTGAAGGCTTGAGAGACCACCAGCCACGCCCGGCACCAGGGGACCCTCCTGTTGTCCACCTGCACATGCCTGCTGCCCTCTTTGTCCACCCAGTAAGCTTCTATTCCTCTTCCGAGGCCCAGCTCAGCATCACTCCTTCCGGGAAGCCGAAGCACAGTCTGCTCCCAGCTGGCCACCCCTAATCCATGAGTAAGGGGGGGACTTCCTACCTGCAAATCACAGCTAAGATCTAGGCAGGCTGCTCCAACTACTTGTGGTAAGAGACTTATTTTTTTTTAAGTTCTGCAATCTGTTGCCAACTGAAGCTTTTGTAAAATACAATAAACAATGACGTGGCCATGTCAAGTTGCAGTACTAGTTTCTCGGCGCTTACTCGGGGTGTCTGTGCCATCCAGTCAAGCTCCAGTAACACACAGCTCACAGCGGGCAGGGGTCTGTGTGCCCTGTGCCATGGCTCTGGCAGGCCTCCAGGTGGTGAGAGGGGCCTGGCACAGGGCTCGAGAGTCCCGTGTCTACATTTAGACTCCACAAGTCCTGCCGACGGGAAGGTCCCAGCAACCCTGTAACACTGCAGGACTGTGTTAGGTGTCCTCACTTCTCAGGTGGGCACAGTGGGCCAAGGGTAGGTGGTGTTTCTGAGCCCCACTGGCCCACAACCCGTAACCTCTCTGTACTACCCAGCATCACCCATGAGTCATCCAGTCCAAACCCGCTCCCCGCGCAGGGGCTGACAGCGTCTCCCGTGCAGTAACAGCGAGGCAGGCCCATGCAGTGAGGAAGAGCTCGGGCTCCAGAACCAGCTCTGGATTCGAATCCTGACTCAGGCTTCCACTGCTGTGTGATCCTGGGTAAGCCACATCACTTAACTACTTCCGCAGACTGAATCCCACAACACTGGTGTCACGTGGCCGCTGTGACAGTGACGCAGAGCCTGCCAGGGCTGGACAGTAGGGCAGTGGTAAAACACGATACTCTGCCAGGCTGACCCACCTGGGAAGGTTCTGGGTCCGTTTCTGGAGACTTCCCTGAGAACACCAGGGACCTCACTAAGGCTGGCTGAGGCTGGGGGTGGACTGCAGCCTCGAGACCCTGTCGGGGTGCTGTCTGTCTCTGTCTCCCTCTTGTTCATGGAGAAAAAATAAACTTAAACGAACAAAGCAAACACGCTGCTTTAGAGAGGCCGGCACTCACTCAGGGGCCTCGTTCAGGGTTGGCTGTTAGTGACTTGGTAATGGCCCAGCTCTCCCAGTGGAAACTAGACTCCGAGTCCTCCTTTCCTGCTCATCCTCCCCCACAAGACCCAGCTCCTTCTGTTCGGGGTAAATTCTTCCCCAGATGCTAAGTTTGCTTTGAAGACTTCCCCTCCCTTCCCTCCCCATGCCCCAGGCTGGGGTAATCTCACACCCTGGCCCCTTCCCTGGGACACCTTGAGTCTCTTGCCTTCTCCAAATTCCGGCCAGTTTGGTTTTCCTCTAGAACACAGCTAGACTGAGGAGGGGTCTTGGGCTTCCACCCCCGCCCCAACTACCCAGGAAAATGCCCCCCTCTTTGAGTTGGGACAGTAAAAATAAGTGCAAGGCTGGGGAGGGCCCAGCCCCAGCCCTCGCCCTCCTCCCAGAGCCCACCTCTGTACCTTGGGGTACGACAGTGCAGAGTCCGGCCAGGCTGGGTCCCAGTCAGCTGCACCCTTGAGTGGCCCACTCTCTGCAGGAGCCAAGGGTCCGGTGGACTGCTCCCCATGCCCCTCGGCTGTCCCGGAGCCCCCCACGCTGGCCATCTCCACTGCCCGGGCATTGGGCAGCAGGCTCCTTTCCTGGCCCTCCGCCCTTTCCCGCGGGGAAGTGGGAGCAGCCACTCTGGGAAAGCTGACATTGTGGGGGCGGTTCCATATTTACTTTCTCAGTGACGTCCACACCAGCCCAGCTCGGGGCCCGAGTCAAACTGATCCTCCTCTCCTGCCTGCTGGTCCCACTCTCGCCCCCATCCCTGCCAAGGGCCCAAGAGAGGAGTCCATTGGGCACAGCCCCCCACTCACCCCACGCTCCTTCCAAGCACATTGTTGGGGGTCTGCTTGCCTCCAGCCCCTTGAGAGTGGATGAGCCCCGGGTCACCCAGACACCCAAGCAGTACCCAGACAAGCTTTCGTTTGGCGGACAGGGACACAGACTGTGCCAAACACAGTCCCCGCTCTGCTCTGATCCCAGAAAGAGGAGGACTGGAAGGGGAAGAGGCAGGGGTGCTACGTTTGGAAATGTAGCTCGGTCACCTCCCTGAATTGCATGACCTCAGCAAGTCACTGATCTCTGAGCCTCGGTGTCCTCAGCTATCCAATGCGGTCCTATAAGCAGGCTGGCCTGCTTCACGCACTTGTGATAAGTGCTCTGCAAGAAGGTGGAGTTGGGTGGAGAGGCTGCGTGGCCCATGGAGCACGTGGGCACGAGGGGGTAGGAGGTGGAAGGAGAGCCCCAGCAGGTCCGAAGCCTCCAGAGGGCAAGTGAACCTCCCTGTTAAGGGACCCGCTCCCCAGCGCCCGCTGCATCTGAGGCCGATGCTGGGAGTGGGCGGCCAGCAGCCTCTGCCCCGTCCCCCCTCCTCAACTATGACCACTTCCTGTGCCGTTCCTGCTCTGCCCAAGGTGCCTTCGAGTGCAGCCTGGGAGGTTCCTGGGGTGAGGAGGAGAGGGTCCTGAGCACACCAGCTATGTAAACCAAGACCCTATAAATCAAATCCTTTTTTTTTTTTTTAACCTTTTTTTTTAAAGATTTTTGTTACAGGGTGTGTGCACTTGCCAGAGAGACAGAAAAAGTAAGAAATCGCACACCCCTGCCCAGGAGGGTGGCCAGTGGCAGTCACTTTATTCTCCTCTCGGGATTTTGGGCATGCACACACACACACACAAACACACCATGAATTTCAAGCTGCCAGGTCTGGGACTCAAACTGAGGTCAACCATGTGGGAGCCCAGTGCCTTAGCCACTACGCCACCTGCTGGCCCTCAAATCCTATTTTTAAAGCACCTGAGAAAGCTACTAGAAATTTTTCTATAAGACAAATAACTCCCGAGGCTTCCTGTATACGTGTGGATTCTCAGGGGGATTGGAAAGACCAGACTGCATCTGTGTGATCTTGCGCTGGTTACGCAACCTCTCTGAGCCCCACGTTTCCTCATGCATAAACAGGTTGGTAGCAGCCTCAGAGGAGTGGTGCCAAGTACCCTGGTGCCCAGTCCATGTCCCTCCCAGCTGCTTGCCTCTCCGGAGATAACAGTATCTCAAATTTAGTCCTAAAAACACAGACGAAAAAGCTTCCTTCCAAAGAATGTAGACCAAGACTGGCATGACTGTCCCCGTGTACAGAAAGGGAAACTGAGGCCCAGGGAGGTTAAAAGTGTGATTTGCACAGAAGCCAGCAGGGCAGCATGGGTGTCTGAGGGTGTGGCCCCGGTCGCCTGTAGGTGGAGAGGCTGCCGTGAGGTGCTGTTCTCGGTCTTCTGGCCCTGCGGTCTTAGCAAGGCGCATGGATGATCTTCAACTCAGGGCATGCCCCTCTGAGCCTGCTGACCCCTGCCTGGGCTGGCCCTGTGCCATTCACTGGTGCCTTCTCTGTCTCCAGAGCTGCCCACGCGGCCCTGTGAGAGCCCTGCTCCCACCCCAGTTCTGCAGACAAGGCAACAGCAACTCCAACCGGGGGCAGCCTCTGGCCCAGGCCTCCCAGCTGCCATGTGGCAGAGGAAGAATGCCCGTGAGGCCCACACCCTCTGTAGGGCACAGAGCGGATTCCCCACCCTCTTCCCTACTCTCTCACGGCCAGACCAGCACTTGGCAGGATCTTATCTGGGGGTCTCCTGGCTACTCAGCAATGCCACTGAAGCCCCTGTCCCCTCCAACTGAGCCTCAGTGTGGAGGGCCAAGCTGCACGCTTGGAATGGCACCCCTAGGCTCCTACCCTCACCCTCTCCTCCCCGATTGCAGCAGCCTCATTAGCACTTCCCTGCCTTCCCTGGTGCCTTCTCTGTCTCCAGAGCTGCCCACGCGGCCCTGTGAGAGCCCTGCTCCCACCCCAGTTCTGCAGACAAGGCAACAGCAACTCCAACCGGGGGCAGCCTCTGGCCCAGGCCTCCCAGCTGCCATGTGGCAGAGGAAGAATGCCCGTGAGGCCCACACCCTCTGTAGGGCACAGAGCGGATTCCCCACCCTCTTCCCTACTCTCTCACGGCCAGACCAGCACTTGGCAGGATCTTATCTGGGGGTCTCCTGGCTACTCAGCAATGCCACTGAAGCCCCTGTCCCCTCCAACTGAGCCTCAGTGTGGAGGGCCAAGCTGCACGCTTGGAATGGCACCCCTAGGCTCCTACCCTCACCCTCTCCTCCCCGATTGCAGCAGCCTCATTAGCACTTCCCTGCCTTCAGCCCGTGCCCGAGCTGCTGTTGCCGCTTTCTGGAACACATATGTGTGCACCATGTCAGCTGCCTCCTTATAAAGCCCTCTGAAGCTCCCAGCAGCCAAGGAGGCAGAGCCTGAACTCCTCCTCCGAGCAGCATCAGGCTCTCATACCCAGTGTGGGGCCCAGGGTCAGGCAGGCCGGAGGCTCAGGAGGCAGATGGCCTGGGGAGCTGGGGAAGGCCTGAACTCAAGCAGCACCTGTTTGAGCGCAGTCCCTGAACTGCAGGTGAGGAAAGAACCGCGCGAGCATCAGGCCACCGCTCTGAGACGCAGAGACACGCAAAGCCCCCGCACAGCGAGTGCTCGAGTCACGCCCGCACTTTACCAACACCTGGCACCTTCAAAAAGTTCATGGAAAGAGCACATGCCAAGAAAATCATGCCTGGATTTCAATTACTTTCGAGCATCAAAATAAACTCCTGCATTGATCCACACCCTCATGGGCTTTCTGAAGTCGCGTCATAGCTGAGGCCCTAGCTAACATGTGTTACGGGCTGTGCACACAGCAATGAACAGGATGGTCCGGAATCCCGCTCCCTGCAAACCCAGGTGGTCACGAGGGGAGGCAGACAAACACAAAACGCGTAAGTGAAACAGGGTCTGTCACACGCGCGGGGCACCACTGAGTAAAAGGCGGGGAGCCGACAGCGAGCTGGGCTGCGATGCAATCGTAAACAGGAACATGTCATGAGAGGGTGACAATTTTTATTTTTTAAGAGAGATTTTTGCAATAGGACACATGGGTTTCCCAGAGGGACAGAGAGAGAGAAAGACTGAAAGTAAGAAATCATCCCTCTGGGGGGGACGGCCACGCCACCATCCCTTCTTCTTTGTTCGCCTCTGAGGATTTTGGGCACACACACACATGCCTGGTGTGAGTTTTAAGCCGCCACGTCCGGGACTCGAACTGCAACCAACTACGTGGGAGTCGAGCGAGCCCAGGCGTGTGGCTGCCAGAGTGTCTGGTGTGTGATGACCCTGTCAGTACAGATGCAAATCTGCAATAAGACATATCCTTCTAAAAAATAACGCATGTTTTTCTTTTTTTTCCCTACCCATGCATTTTTTTTTTTCCAGCCCAGCCCCTGGGTCAGTTTCTGGGAAGCCCCTCCAGGTGCCACTTTGAAAACATAGGGCTCAGGGGCCTCCGGGGCTCTCGGCTCCATGGGGGGTGGGGTGGGGACACAGCAGGGAGTCTTGAGACCCTCACCAAGGCCACTGGACACCTCAGCCAAGGAGCCCTGGCTGAATTGCTGGTGTTAGGTGGTGTCACCCACTGGAAGCTCCTTCTCAGAGAGGGCTTAAGAGCCCGTGAGACATTTTTAGGAGCTTCTCTGGAGTGTCTCCAGGGGGGGGTGTCTCTGCCCTCCCTCCATGAGGGCATCCCTAAGGAGGTGGCAATAGACGAGTAAGATTCCAATCCTACCCATGCCGATAACCTTAGGTCCCTTATCTCAGCCCTCAGAGCCTCAGTTTCCTCATCTGTGAAATGAAAACAGTATCTGCACCATGGAGTCGTTTTCAGCACAGGGCACGTGACACGCTTAGTACCACACCTGGCACTCGAGCACGCCCTTGGTAAACCTCTACTGCCATCACGACTGTCGTCTTCCCCAGACCTCCTAGTCTGCAGCCCCTCCCCTGACTCGCACCCTCCAAAGCGCAGAGACAAGGGTCTGCTAGATCTTCTCCCTGCACCCTCTCCTACACCCCTGAAACATGTCCTCTGGGATGCAGTCACCGTAAGGACAGGGGGCTTATTATCCGTGCTCTACAAGCCGGTTATTTTGCCTGCTCTGTCCGACATCTCCTTCCAGCTGGACCCATCTGCCCGCAGCTCAGGGAAGCGGCACTCATTCGTCCTGGCCTCAGCCCCCCAGCATGGCGCAAGCCCTTCACTGGGGCTCAGCCATTCAGGAGCAAGAATCCACGGAGCAGGGCCAGTCACAATGGCACAGCAGTAATGCAATAAGAGAAGGCCCGGGGTTGTGCCCTGAGGCCTCTCTGCCCACTGGGCATGTGCATGTGCACCCGTGACCCCTAGCCGAGGCTGGGGATGGGTCACAGCATGAACACCCTGCTAGGGATCGCTTTCTCTCTCTCATAGAAGAAACAGACAAGCTGAAAAACACAGAACTGCATTTATGGAGCAGTTCTCAAGAGTAGAACACTGGACTTAAGGCCACCCCGACAAAGCGATGGTCTGCAGGAACAGCAAGACTGGGCCCAGAGAATGAGTAATAATCAGTAACGATGAAAAATTGCGGCGGAGAGGTGTGCTACAAAGCGGGGTGGGTGGGGCCAGGAGAGGCTGTAGTGGAGGGTTCGACCTCATTGGGGAGGGCTTTCCTGAAGAGGTGATGTGGCCTCATCCGGAGAGGAGATGGAAGGCAAGTTGGGACAGAGGCAACAGAAGGAGGAAAGCATCCTATTAGCAGAACTGGACAAATGGATGGGACTGGAGGGCACCTGAAGGATGTGTCTTTGAACTAACAGCCGTGGGAGTCCTCGAGAGTTGTTCAGGAAGGGGATAGATGACAGGCCCAGTTCTGCACAGCAGGTCACTGGGCTGCTTCTCAAGTCATGGTCCTGCTCTCTGTACATTAACTATCTGTACCCTACCTATTAGCCTGGAAAGTTCCTCGAGTGCCTGGATCAGTCAGGATGGGCTATGTTATGCTGCACCAACAAACATCCCCCAAATCTCAGTAGTTGAAAACAACGAAGGTTTAGTTATTACTCATGCTGCATGTCCACCATGGGTCATCAACAGGAACCACTCACAAAGTGACATAGGGACCCAGGCTAGAAGCAGCCACCGTCCTGCCTTGTCACAGCGAAAGAGCACCCTGGAGGGTCTCACACCAGCAGTTAAATACTTTGGTCCAGAAGGGACACATAACGTAGTAATTCATAACTCACTAGCCAGTCCCAGGGCCCTACCCAAGCACGAGGGGCCTTGATTCAATCCCTACTTATGCCTGGAAGACCTGGAAATATTTCGAAGCTAGCCTTAAGGACCACCAGACATGCACTTCCCCACACCGTCTCGCCCTTGGTAAACCTTGATTCACTCACAAGATAGCAACCGTGTCAGGATTCCAGAACCGGAGGCTGGTCTGTGCCGGAAAGATCTGGGTACAGCATGCAGAGGGATCTAGGTGGGGGTAGGAGACGAGGTCAAGGAAAGGGCAGAGGCCAGGTCACTCAGAAGCTTTTAGGTCATAGTAACAATGCAGTTCTTCACCCCAGACCCTCGGGGCAAACACCAAGGGACGGGGAGGCCTGTCGCACGCCTGTGGGGGACAGATTGCTCCCACTACAGTCAAGCTGACATGGAGGGGCAGCTGCAGGTGGCATTAGGAGGCTGTACTGTTGTCCTGGGAGGGGCAGTGGTGGCTTGACTAACAGGCCAGAGAGAAGAGGGAGAGGTGTATGTGGATCCACTTGGGAGAATAAAGTTCTCCGGGCCCGGACTGGGTGAGGGAGACTGAGACCCCAAGGTTTCCGCCTTGAGGACGTGTACCCTGGAGGAAGCTGAAAGAGAACTACTATGGACAGACCATGTGTCTGCCATGACGTGGGACAGCCAGCACCCAGGCTCAGGAAGCAGAGCCATAAACGGACAGGTCTGCTGACTCCAAGTCCTGCTCATTCCTGTCTACGTCCTCGCAATAACCTAGAAGCAGGGAGATCGCGTACACCTTGTACAGGGAAGATTCTGATGGTCGAAGACTTAGTTGATGCTAGGAGAAAAAAAATGTATGAAATATCAATCCAGGACCAGCAGACGTACACCTTGTACAGGGAAGATTCTGATGGTAGAAGACTTAGTTGATGCTAGGAGAAAAAAATGTATGAAACATATCAATCCAGGACCAGCAGATTGGCGTAATGGTCGCTGGACTACCATGTAGTCAACCGTGGTACAAGCCCCAGACCCAGCGGCTTAAACTCACACCGAGTGCGAGCGTGTGAGAGTGCGAGCGTGTGCGAGCGTGTGCGTGGGCGAGCGTGTGCGTGCCCAAAATCCTCAGAGGAGAATGGAGAAGGGACTGCGACCAGACCATCCCCCCTGGGGGGATGATTTCTCATTGTCTGTCTTCTCTCCAGCAAGCTCACACACCCTATAGCAAAAATCTCTCTTTAAAAAAAATAAACATGTCAATCCTGTCTAGAGGGCAAGATTCCGAGTCGGGTCGAACAGTGCCAATGTACAGAGGTGGCGGCTACGATGGCTGGCTGACCGAGAGCTCCCGGGACAGTGACAAGAGCCCTTCATCTTTGAGAATGTCACCAGTGAAAGGCATCAGAGCCTGCAGCAGCTGCTCCTTAGGGGCTCGTCAGTTTGGGACTGGATGAGTAAGGGAGAGGCCTACGGGGCAATTCCAATATTCCAGGTACGTTCTGCAATAATCCCAGGACAGGGAACACCACTTCTTAACCCCACGTGGGGCCTGCCACGAGGTGTTTTCACCTCTGCTGTCTCATTTGTCAATCGCCTGGTCAGACAGGCTCTGTGGGTCCCACTTTGGGGTTGGAGAAACAAGCTCAGAGAGTCAAATGTGAATGTACCAAGTCCAAGGTCTCAGGAGAAGATTCCAACAGACAGGCCTCATCTACTAAACTAAAAGCAGGGGCCCAGGGTCCTAGTCCCAGAAGGGAAGGTCCTTAGATATGCACCCAAAGAGACTTCTGCTTGCCCACTTTTCAGTCTGAAGGCCAAAGCCACTGCTCGCTCCCCAGAGAAGGAGACCCCACTCCCCAACCAAGACCCTGGGAAAGTCCCCACCTTCCTTCCTCTCCAGGGGAAACACGGCAAAGGGGAGCGTGGGTGCCACAGGCAGCATGCGCCATGGAACATTCTTTGCCTCAACACAGACAAAACCCCCAAAGTTTATAGGGTTTCCAGGCATCAAGAGCAACGTCTCTTTATTGCCTCCTGTCCCCATGCACAAAGAACTGGGTATTTCCTTCTAGCCACTCTAAATTAGATACCACAATCTTTCTCCTCGAGAACAAAAGTCCAAAAAGAAGAGAGGTTTAGCATTTTTCTCCCCAAACTCCCAGGCCATCCCTGGTGGGGTCTAAGCCCCCATTATCCAACAGGGCTCAAGAAACAAGCAACTTTCCACCAGCACCGCCCCTAGCCTCGGACAGTCCTGTTCTTGCAGCGACTTGCCTAGGGCATCCTGGCCTTGACGGCAGAAAGGTCACTGGCCGCTAAGTTTCTGCAGTTTCTGCATCTGAGTACCTTGGGGACTGCGAGTGGGGGATGGAGGCTACACTCCGAAGAGATTTCCCGGAGTCTGCATCGCAACTAAGACTTAAAATGCATTAACGGAACGCCCTTCAGCTCGGTCACGTTTAGCGAGCAAACGTGGACCTCGTATGGAAGAGGCCCCATCCTACCCCGAAAGGACCCCTCCCTCCTCGAGCCCCCACATCAGCCCCAAGCGCAGAGCCAAAACTGCCCCCAGAACTAGGCCAGCGGCCGAGGCGAGCCCTCCAGCATTCCACGCCCCGCCCAGCCCGTGTCACTGCGTTCTCATTCCGAATGCTCGGGCCGGGCCCCCCTTCCCATTGGTTGGCGGCCACGTCCGTCAGCGGGCGGAACGAACGCGGAGAGAAAAGGCTACATTGTAACAAGGCGAGCGAGCGGGAGGAAGGAGGCGGAGGGGCGGCCC
>NW_006160074.1:1268943-1275385 GCF_000334495.1 Tupaia belangeri chinensis | reverse complement strand
CGTTTGGGGCAGACGCGGACCCCCCAATTCAGGGGCCGGAGCCGGGACTCATCAGCCGCGTCCCAACCCGGCCCCGGAGAAAACTCCTGGGGCCCCTTCGGCCCCCGCCCCGCGCCCTGCCCGGAGGGGGGATCCTAGCTCCTCGAACCCAAAGGGAGAGGACGAGTTTTATAATCCAGCCCGCGGAGAAATCGAGAAAAAAAAAAAATGAAAAAAGAAAAGGTGAAAAGAACTTTCCAACTGGGATACTTTCTTGGGGTTGGAATGAAAAGTTCTAGAATTTTAAGAAGTCATTTCGTGGGGGGGGTCCCTGACTCTCCCGGTCCGGTCGCAGTCCACTTTGAGCCAAATAGGGGAATAAATGCGTTTATATTTTTAACCCTTTCGGGACTCCACAGCTGGCCCCCTTCTCGTCCTGTTTAACCCTTTGAATGCCCAGCAGTTTAAACATGCAAACTAAAGTGAAACGTGGGCGGCTCGCCCAAGGCCGAGGGTAAGGGTTTCGGGGTTCGTTAAAAATGGTAACACTTTATGTGGGGCAGCGGTTCAAAGTCACCCACCGCACACGTTCTTCAGACGGAAATAGGATGCCAAGATTAACATCCTGAGAACTAGACGGGTTGGTTCCTGGCTGGCTTGGAAAAAATTGTCGAAGCCGCGCTCCCTCGTTGCGCCCTCAGTTTCTCCATCTGTCAGATGGGATTCAACGTCAGAGAGACGGGAGGGGGGGAGGGAAGGCGGGAGGGAGGCGGGAGGGACAGCAGGCCTTTCATGACGTGCTCGAGAGCCTGAAAGGCGTCTCCCTGTGCCTAGAAAACCCGACAGGTTGTGATGGGACTGGAAGCCTTTGAGCAACACAGGGGACTTGCAGATGTCGTAACCAGGACAACCGTTCCCTGAACCACGCCTTTCTCCTGGCCCTGTCCGAATCACGTGGCCCCGCTGCGAGTTCTCTCCTATGAGGACACTTGGTTGCTCTGGTTCTAACATGGGCCGTAATCCCCAGTAGAGATGATGGTGCCCTGTCAGGTGCTGCCCAGGGAGGGGCCATCTCCTGCCAAAAGGCCACCTATGCCTTACAGCGTTGGCCCAGGAGGACCCTGAGGGTGCCACCCCAGAGGGGCATCTTCCAGGGCAGATGGAACTCCATGTCAAGCCTGTGGCTGGCACCCCACGACGAGTGTCCGTGGTCAGACCACCGAGGGCTTTCGGAGTCTGGATGAAGGGCCGGGTGGGGAGAGAGAGACTTGGGCATCCCACACGCAGCGCCTTGGAATCCCTCACCTGTTCCTGGCTGTGTGGTCTTGAGTAAATGATTTTACCTCTCTGAGCCTCAGTTTCCTCACCTGCACATAGGACACAGGAACGCCTGCATTCATGACCCTGTGCGAGGAGCCTTGGGTGTGTGTTGGAAGGATCTAGCATAGGGCCGCGTGTGAACGCTCAGGGACCAGTAGTGAACCGCGCTGTGGTCGCGTGACATTGATCACAGCTACAGTGTACGTGTCCTCGGCGTGCCTGCCATGTGCCAGGCGGAGCGCTGGAAACTAAGGAGTTCCGAGATTAGAGAGGCAGGGCCCTGGTCTTCAGAGGCCGCAGCGTGGCCAGGAGGGAGGGCACTGACTGTAAGCTGCATGAACCCAGTGGTTGATCCACGTGCAGCTGCACTAAATATCATATTAGACACCAAGGGTACAGAGGGGAGGGGCACCTAGGAGGGCAATGGCTCACTGAAGAAAGGTCTCCAGAGGGGGCTTGCAGCTACCACCATGGTAGGAGGGCATTTTAGGAGAGCCCTTGCTCAAGGGATAGAATGCCCATGGTGTTTGACATGTGACCTCCAGGGGCTGGAGTAGGGAGTGGGGAAGTTGGAGAAACCGGGGATGCAGCCAGAGAGGAATGGTTGAAGAAGAAGCTCAGGGGGTCAGCCAGGTGGCATGGCACTTCAGACAGCTGGATTCCACATGGCCGACTTCTCGGTTTGAGTCCTGGACCTGGTGGCTTGAAAAAAAAACACCAGATGTGTGTACCTGTATGCCCAAAATCCCAAGAGGAGAATGGAGAAAGGATTGTGGTGTGCTTATCCTCGGGGGCAGGGGGGGGTGATTTCTCACTTTCCCTCTCTTTCTCTCTGTGTGTCTCTGGTGAGCACACGTACCCTATAGGAAAATTAAAAAGAAAGAGAGGAGAAGGGGAGGAGAAAAGGTATAGACACAGCCTTCAAAATCCAAAGAGTTTTGAAGGGAATGGTCTACTAAGGTGGCAGATCAGGGAGGCAGGAGGGACTTCCTCTTCACAATGACGTTTTGTCTTTCTCCTGGTCTGTACCCACGTGCCCACCGGAAGTGCCTGACTCTTCCCCCGCATGCCCATTTCCTCGTCCTGCGTTTCGCCCCCTACAAGCTGCCCCTGGACCCACGGAGCCAAGACCAAGACACTGGAAGTAACCTGGATCGAGGTCAAGAACCATGCCCTGCAGGGGCTGGAGCAGAGAGTGGGGGAGTCAGAAAAAGAGGAGAGAAAATGTTGCAGAAGTGCCTGGGAGCCATCTCGAGGAGGAAGCCTGTGGTTCTCAGCTCAGGGCGGGCAGCACGTGGCCCCAGGACCCGAGTGTGGTGCCATGGGCAAGTCCCGTAAGGTTGTGCATCACCTTCCCTTTGTGGGGTAAGTTGAGCCTGAAATCCAGAAGCAGGGATAGGGTGAGGAGCCCCACTGAAATTTCCTAAAAATGGGGGGGAGTGATGAAAAAGAAGGGGTGAAGTGAATGCAGGATACTGCACACACCTTCCGGGTGTTCCCATTGGACTTCTCAATAACCCAAGGCAGATATACCATTTTTATGGACAGAGGAATCATGCCCAGAGAGGTTAAGAGATTAGCCTGCGGTCACACAGCTTGAGTGAGGTCGGGTGAGATTCCAAACCTGGTCTGCTTGACTTCATTGTCTAGTGTCTTTCACTCATGGCCATTTCTGGTCCGTTTTCCTTTCCCATAATGCAGCTTTCAACCTAACGTTTGATGAAATAGTTCTTTAATTTCTTGCTCAGGTATACAATACAAAAGAAATTGACCAGAATTGATCTGAAGCCCCCAGTCACCTCCTGGTCCCCGCAAAATGCTCTAAGTAAATGAAGCCCACTTCTTCAGGAGGAAAAGGCATTCCGAGCCCACCCCCCGACCCCCACTGATAATAACGATAACCAAGGGAAACACATGTGGTCTTCAAAAAGTTTGTGGAGACTATGGGGCAAAATCTCTGTGTGGACTTCAGAATATTTTTGCAACACATAAACTTTCACTATTATTTTTCCAATATCCTCGTACACACAGTGAGTTGCAAATTAAATGTCCCCTGGATTCTGGAAGGAACAGTCACTGGAGATTCACTCCCACATCTGCTATAAATCAAGCACATTGTTTGTTGCATCAATTAATGACCCCTCCTAGAGCCTCAAGGGAGAGATTTCATTCAGGATTTAGTGCCTTGCTAAAACTAAAACTGAAACAAATGGCATCTCTCCCCCCAGGAACTGGCAAGCATCTTCCTTGCTAACAAGAAGAGATCCGTAACTGATCAGGCTTCCCTTTTTGCACAGGCTGCCAGGAAGCTCAGAGCCAAATTCCAGCCTCATTCCCAACAGCTTTGGCAGTGGCGAGTCCTGGACCTGGTGGCTTGAAAAAAAAACACCAGATGTGTGTACCTGTATGCCCAAAATCCCAAGAGGAGAATGGAGAAAGGATTGTGGTGTGCTTATCCTCGGGGGCAGGGGGGGGTGATTTCTCACTTTCCCTCTCTTTCTCTCTGTGTGTCTCTGGTGAGCACACGTACCCTATAGGAAAATTAAAAAGAAAGAGAGGAGAAGGGGAGGAGAAAAGGTATAGACACAGCCTTCAAAATCCAAAGAGTTTTGAAGGGAATGGTCTACTAAGGTGGCAGATCAGGGAGGCAGGAGGGACTTCCTCTTCACAATGACGTTTTGTCTTTCTCCTGGTCTGTACCCACGTGCCCACCGGAAGTGCCTGACTCTTCCCCCGCATGCCCATTTCCTCGTCCTGCGTTTCGCCCCCTACAAGCTGCCCCTGGACCCACGGAGCCAAGACCAAGACACTGGAAGTAACCTGGATCGAGGTCAAGAACCATGCCCTGCAGGGGCTGGAGCAGAGAGTGGGGGAGTCAGAAAAAGAGGAGAGAAAATGTTGCAGAAGTGCCTGGGAGCCATCTCGAGGAGGAAGCCTGTGGTTCTCAGCTCAGGGCGGGCAGCACGTGGCCCCAGGACCCGAGTGTGGTGCCATGGGCAAGTCCCGTAAGGTTGTGCATCACCTTCCCTTTGTGGGGTAAGTTGAGCCTGAAATCCAGAAGCAGGGATAGGGTGAGGAGCCCCACTGAAATTTCCTAAAAATGGGGGGGAGTGATGAAAAAGAAGGGGTGAAGTGAATGCAGGATACTGCACACACCTTCCGGGTGTTCCCATTGGACTTCTCAATAACCCAAGGCAGATATACCATTTTTATGGACAGAGGAATCATGCCCAGAGAGGTTAAGAGATTAGCCTGCGGTCACACAGCTTGAGTGAGGTCGGGTGAGATTCCAAACCTGGTCTGCTTGACTTCATTGTCTAGTGTCTTTCACTCATGGCCATTTCTGGTCCGTTTTCCTTTCCCATAATGCAGCTTTCAACCTAACGTTTGATGAAATAGTTCTTTAATTTCTTGCTCAGGTATACAATACAAAAGAAATTGACCAGAATTGATCTGAAGCCCCCAGTCACCTCCTGGTCCCCGCAAAATGCTCTAAGTAAATGAAGCCCACTTCTTCAGGAGGAAAAGGCATTCCGAGCCCACCCCCCGACCCCCACTGATAATAACGATAACCAAGGGAAACACATGTGGTCTTCAAAAAGTTTGTGGAGACTATGGGGCAAAATCTCTGTGTGGACTTCAGAATATTTTTGCAACACATAAACTTTCACTATTATTTTTCCAATATCCTCGTACACACAGTGAGTTGCAAATTAAATGTCCCCTGGATTCTGGAAGGAACAGTCACTGGAGATTCACTCCCACATCTGCTATAAATCAAGCACATTGTTTGTTGCATCAATTAATGACCCCTCCTAGAGCCTCAAGGGAGAGATTTCATTCAGGATTTAGTGCCTTGCTAAAACTAAAACTGAAACAAATGGCATCTCTCCCCCCAGGAACTGGCAAGCATCTTCCTTGCTAACAAGAAGAGATCCGTAACTGATCTCCCACTTCTAATCCTACTGGCTTAGCCTTGTTTTCTCCACCTCTTATTAAAGATGTCCCCTTTTAAATGGCAAGAAATAAATCCTTTAAATAAATCCACATTTGAAGGAGCTGTTGAAGGGACCTGGATTCCACGGGCCTTGTGCTAAGCTGGGCACCGTTCTGTTCTCGTTTGGTCTTGTCCATTCACCCAACAGCTGAGGGATCCCTCTCTTGGAAGGAAGGAGGAACTGGCTTAAGACCAAAGGGTTGCTCACTCACCGCTGCTGAGGACGGTAAGATCAAAACGCCCGGGTCAGACCCCTGTTGCTATTTCTTACTCTACTGACAAACAGCTCGCCTCTCCCCTGCCCACTCCCAGGAGGCACAAACCACCATCCCCAACAGATTCTCCTGAAAGCACCCCCTTAGCCCTCCTGTGGAGGCATGGCAGGGCTGTGCCCCCTTTTTCATGACTGATCGTGTGCCAGGCAGGGTGGCGAGGCGATGGGTGGAGGTGAGGACAAAGGAGGGAGCAGGGAAGGTCTCTCTGAGGAGGTGGCGTTTCAGTGGGGGTCTGGCTAGACAGGAAAGAGCCAGCCTCTCTGGGAGTTGAGTAGAAGTGGCCCTGGGCAGGTGACATGGCCGGTGCAAAGGCACCCAGGTAGGGCGGACTCGGGTGTGCTCCATGAGGCAGCAGGAGCTAGTGTGCCCGGGGTGTGGTGTGAGGGGGCGCTGGGCCAGGCTCTCAGTGTGGCTTTACCTGAAATGCATCGTAAGCCATGGCGACCTCAGGGCTGGGGAGACACGGGGTCTGATTTACATCTACAAGCTCACAGTGGCTGCTGGCTGGGTAATAAACATCGATTGTGCCAGGGTGTCGGCAGGCTTGTGTGTCTCATTTAATCGTCCTCCGGAGGGGATGACGGATTCATGTCTCTTTTTATTAGCCCCGGTATCTGACTCCCTTTCCATGGGTTGGGGACCATCCCAGCTTCTTTTTCTTGGAGGGAGAGGGGTTTGCCATAGGGCGTGTGCACTAAGCAGGAGAGAGACAGAGAAGAAAAGTGATAAATCGACCCCCAGGGGGGGATGGCCACGCCCAATCCCTTCTCCTCCGTTCTCTCAGGTTTCTGGGCATGCATGCACACGCCCCCAATGTCATTTTCAAGCCTTGAGTGACTGTCGAGCCACTGGGTCTGAGACTCGGCTCAAC
>NW_006160074.1:1268299-1268684 GCF_000334495.1 Tupaia belangeri chinensis | reverse complement strand
GGGGGCGGGAGCTGCGGTGCGAGCCAGGGCCTCTGCCGCCGGGTTGGGAGCGATGTCCTCACCGTTACAGTTGTGGCTCTGGCTGAGACCCTGCACGCCTGGTTCTGCAGCCTGCTCGAGGGTCTCTAAATCCTTTCAGTACGTTTCTCCTCTGCTTAAGTCAGTGTAGTAGTTATGGATGCAGGATCTTCAAACAGTGCGTGGAAAGTGGACATTATGAAAAAGCTATGCATGGATTTCAAAAAATGTTTGCACCCAAATAAGCTTGTGCTTTAATTCCATTGTTCTGTAGACCCCACTCCCCATAGGACATATGCACTTGTTGGAGAGAGAGAGAGTGGGAAAGTGAGAAATCACCCTGGGGGGGGGGGGTTGGCCAGCGGCC
>NW_006160074.1:1257245-1266321 GCF_000334495.1 Tupaia belangeri chinensis | reverse complement strand
ATTCCTGCTTTCCCACTTCTAATCCTACTGGCTTAGCCTTGTTTTCTCCACCTCTTATTAAAGATGTCCCCTTTTAAATGGCAAGAAATAAATCCTTTAAATAAATCCACATTTGAAGGAGCTGTTGAAGGGACCTGGATTCCACGGGCCTTGTGCTAAGCTGGGCACCGTTCTGTTCTCGTTTGGTCTTGTCCATTCACCCAACAGCTGAGGGATCCCTCTCTTGGAAGGAAGGAGGAACTGGCTTAAGACCAAAGGGTTGCTCACTCACCGCTGCTGAGGACGGTAAGATCAAAACGCCCGGGTCAGACCCCTGTTGCTATTTCTTACTCTACTGACAAACAGCTCGCCTCTCCCCTGCCCACTCCCAGGAGGCACAAACCACCATCCCCAACAGATTCTCCTGAAAGCACCCCCTTAGCCCTCCTGTGGAGGCATGGCAGGGCTGTGCCCCCTTTTTCATGACTGATCGTGTGCCAGGCAGGGTGGCGAGGCGATGGGTGGAGGTGAGGACAAAGGAGGGAGCAGGGAAGGTCTCTCTGAGGAGGTGGCGTTTCAGTGGGGGTCTGGCTAGACAGGAAAGAGCCAGCCTCTCTGGGAGTTGAGTAGAAGTGGCCCTGGGCAGGTGACATGGCCGGTGCAAAGGCACCCAGGTAGGGCGGACTCGGGTGTGCTCCATGAGGCAGCAGGAGCTAGTGTGCCCGGGGTGTGGTGTGAGGGGGCGCTGGGCCAGGCTCTCAGTGTGGCTTTACCTGAAATGCATCGTAAGCCATGGCGACCTCAGGGCTGGGGAGACACGGGGTCTGATTTACATCTACAAGCTCACAGTGGCTGCCGGCTCGGGAAACAACACACGGTTGTGCACGAGGATCGTCCTCCGGAGGGGATGACGGATTCATGTCTCTTTTTATTAGCCCCGGTATCTGACTCCCTTTCCATGGGTTGGGGACCATCCCAGCTTCTTTTTCTTGGAGGGAGAGGGGTTTGCCATAGGGCGTGTGCACTAAGCAGGAGAGAGACAGAGAAGAAAAGTGATAAATCGACCCCCAGGGGGGGATGGCCACGCCCAATCCCTTCTCCTCCGTTCTCTCAGGTTTCTGGGCATGCATGCACACGCCCCCAATGTCATTTTCAAGCCTTGAGTGACTGTCGAGCCACTGGGTCTGAGACTCGGTTAACCATGTGGGAATCCAGAACCTTATCCACCTTGCCACCTGCCGGCTCTAATCCCAGCGTCTGAGCTCGGGAGAAGCAGGGTGTGCCCTCTGCCGGCCAGTCCCCTTCCCCAGCCTCCCTGCAGGATGGGAGGTGGAGGCTCCGTGGAGAAGCTGCTCTCCTGACTGAACCAGAGCCAGTGCCCCCGGAAGCGTGGACTGCGACCATCCTCTCTGGGCAGGGCTGGGCGTGTGCGGTCAGTTCTCAGGGCAGCCATGCAGCAGCTGGATCCAGCAGAGCCAGGGGCGGGAGCTGCGGTGCGAGCCAGGGCCTCTGCCGCCGGGTTGGGAGCGATGTCCTCACCGTTACAGTTGTGGCTCTGGCTGAGACCCTGCACGCCTGGTTCTGCAGCCTGCTCGAGGGTCTCTAAATCCTTTCAGTACGTTTCTCCTCTGCTTAAGTCAGTGTAGTAGTTATGGATGCAGGATCTTCAAACAGTGCGTGGAAAGTGGACATTATGAAAAAGCTATGCATGGATTTCAAAAAATGTTTGCACCCAAATAAGCTTGTGCTTTAATTCCATTGTTCTGTAGACCCCACTCCCCATAGGACATATGCACTTGTTGGAGAGAGAGAGAGTGGGAAAGTGAGAAATCACCCTGGGGGGGGGGGATGGCCATGCTGCCATCCTTTCTCCATTCTCTTCTCAGCACTTTGGGAATGCACACATATGCATTGGCCTGATTTTCAAGCCACTGGGTCTGGGACTTGAACCATGGGCAGTCATGTGGAATCCAGCACCTTAACCACCATGCTACCTGCTGGCCTCTCCCCATGGTTATTTTAAAGTCCCCTGATATTGCTCCACAAAGAATTGCCCCAAAACTTAGCAGCTGGGGACAATTAGCACCTACTATCTCATAGTTTCTGAGGGGCCAAGAAAAGTCACCACCTTTTATAAACTATCCTCAGAAATGCCATGCCCTCACTTCAGCTGTGTTCCACTGGCCACACAGACTAACCCTGGGTATGACTGGGGTGTGACTGCTGGGAGGAATGATCTCTGGTCACCTGGGGGACTGGTGCCAAAAGTCCAGAGTGACTTCCATTGCTTGCAACAGTGCGAACTAAGATGCCGGGTGACCTGGAACGATCTCACCACCGTTCATCAGAATTCCTTAGTGTGCACGTAACCAGGCGACTAGGCGAAGGGTCCCTCAGACATGGGTGCCTTGCCAATCACCCTCGCAGGTGGGACCTGGGGGCTGGTCAGTCAGAGAGGTCAAGGACATTGACCTAAGGGCTGCCTGCAGAGCGCTGCTGCCCCTTGAGACTCCTTGGGAACCCTTCCACTCTGGGGGACCTCGCGTGGGTAGGGCGTTGGCTGGAGGTGGTGGCTTCCGCAGCAGTCTAAGTCTCTGTCTTCTCCTCTGTTGATTGGGCCAGAAAGTTTTCCTCGGCCAACCTTGGTGGTGCAGCAGTAACGAAATGCTCCCTGATGCCAAGGCCACGTGGGAAGGTCCCAGGTTCGCATCCAGAGGTCTCCTTGTACATGCCAGGCACACGTGTGCGTACCCATGATCCTGTCTGGCTGAGGCGAGGGGTGGATGATAGCGTGAAGACCCTGATAGAGGTCTTCTCCCTTTCTCTCTCTCTCATGGAAGAAACAAACTGGAAAAAAATGAGGGCTGGCCCCATAGCCTACTGGTTAAAGGAAGCAGATCACACATGACTGACTATGGTTCAAATCCCAGCCCCGGGTCAAGTGTGTGTATACCACAAATCACAGCAGGATGGAGAAACAAAGAAGGGATCGTGTCATGATCAGACCCCACTGGGAAGGTACTTTTTCCTCTCCTAATCTCCATCTCTCAGTCTCTCTCAATTTGGCAATTTTTGTCAGCTTTATTATTTTTTATTTTTGGAGAGGTTTTTGCTATAGGGCACATGCACTCGCCAGAAAGAGACAGAGAGATAGAAAGCGAGAAATCACCCCCAGGGAGGATGGTCACGCTGCAATCCCTTCTCCTCCATTCTCCTCTCGGGATCTTGGGCACACATGCACACGCGCCCGGCGTGAATTTAAGCCACCGGGTCCAGGACTCAAACCACGGTTGACTACATGGGAGTCCAGCAACATAGCCGTTATGCTAACTGCTGGTCCCTTTGTCAACTTTATTTATGATGTCTTTTTGTCATGTGGAAATATCTATATATTTTCTAGATTTTTTTTTTATGGTTCTGTTTAGAAAGATGTTCTCCTTCAGAAAATAATACAAACATTCTCCTGGATTTTATTTTAATTTATTCATACTTTTATTTTTATTTTCTTTTTTTTTTGGAGAGGCTTTTGCTATAGGATGCGTGCACTCGCCAGAAAGATAGAGAAAGAGAGATAGGAAGCGAGAAATCACCCCCCGGGGGGATGGCCACGCTCCAATCCCTTCTCCTCCATTCTCCTCTTGGGATCTTGGGCACGCACGCACATGTGCCTGGCATGAGTTTAAGCTACCAGGTCCAGGACTTGAACCGCGGTCGACTTACATGGGAGTCCAGCGACATAGCCATTACGCTAACTGCTGGTCCTAACTTTATAGTACAGTTTAATATTAAGGACTTATTCCCTATTTCCCTTTACCTTTTCATTGTAATTAAGTTGATCTCCTTGGGGCAGCAATTATAACTCTTAGCTGGCATTTTCTTCCATGTTCCTAAATTTTGTGTTTCTATTTCTAGCTTTTGGTTAATCCATTTAGATATTATCTGTTGATTTTCTGATGAGAGGTGAGAGTTTTAATTGCCTTATATTTTTGTACCCTCTCTCCCCTGGTGGCGGCCTTCTTTTCACCACGTCCAGAGGCTCAGTCTGACTCCATCTCCACGTTGGGTTGTGTCCACATCCGGTATTTTCATTATTTACATCTTCAGAGAGGGAGACGCAGGAGAGAGAGAGCGAGAGACAGGGAACCCCAGTAGGAGCTTCACACTGAGATCTCTGCAGTCTCCTTCAGCTGGGAACAACACTAGCACAGGCAGCACGTGCAGGGAGCCCAGGAGCAAATCCGAGACCTCACCATATGACGGCAGCACCACCCAGGCCGGCCTCACGGTGTTTTCTTTCCTCTCTTCCTTTCTTTTCTTTTTAAGGTTTTCGACACAGAGACAGTAAGAAGGAAAGTGAGAAGATATCACCCCCCAGGGGGGGATGGCCACTCCCAATCCCTTCTCCTCCTGTGATTTTGGGCACACACACATATTCCCAGCATGAATTTCAAGTCTCCAGGTGCAGGAATCAAACTGTGGTTGGGCATATGGGAGTCCAGTGCCTTAAGCACTTTTATTTTTGAGAGGTTTTTTTGCTATAGGGTGCATGCACTCGCCAGACAGACAGAGAGAGACAGAGAGACAGAAAGTGGGAAATCACCCCCCAGAGGGGATGGCCACACCGCAATCCCTTTTCCTCCATTCTCCTCTCAGGATCTTGGGCACGCACGCACACGCGCCCGGTGTGAGTTTTAAACCACCGGGTCCGGGACACGAACCACAATTGACTACATGGGAGTCCAGTGACATAGCCATTACACTAACTGCTGGTCCCCACCACCTGTGTTTCTATAATGGCCTTTGTACGTACTGAGAGCTACTGAACTAAAGATCTCCTGTAATTACATTTCTTTCTCTTACAGCATTTTGTTTCTTCCTAGAGTTAATAATAGACTGATTTTGCTCACTGCTTTAGGTTTTTTTCCCTCCCTTTGGAGAAGTTTTTGCTATAGGGCACGTGCACTTGCTAGAAAGACAGAGAGAGACAGAGACAGAAAGTGAGAAATCACCTCCCGGGAGGATGGTCACGCCGCAATCCCTTCTCCTCCATTCTCCTCTCGAGATCTTGGGCACGCACGCACACACGCCCAGTGTGAGTTTAAGCACCGAATCTTGGACTCGAACCATGGTCGACTACGGGGGAGTCCAGCAACATAGCTATTACACCAACTACTGGTCCTGCTTAGGTTTTTCTTAACATCTGAGATTATGCGCACCCACCAACACTGTAAAATGCCTTTTACTATGGTTTTCAAATCTTCAGAGTTGGGACCAGCAGTTAGCATAATGGCTATTTTGCTGGACTCCCATGTAGTCGACCACGGTTCAAGTCCCGGAGCCGGTGGCTTAAACTCACACTGGGCGCGTGTGCATGCGTGCCCAGATCCGAGAGAATGGAGGAGAAGGGGTTGAGGCGTGGCCATCCCCCTGGAGGGTGATTTCTCACTTTCTGTCTCTCTGTCTCTCTCTGTCTTTGTGGCAAGTGCACGTGCCCTGTAGCAAAAACCTCTCAAAAAAAAAAAAAATCTTCAAACCTGTGGAATTAGATATCGGAATCTTGTAAGTTTCTTCCTGGAAACTTTTCTTCCCTACAGCAGGGATCAGCAAACATTCTGGAAAAAGGCAAGATAATACATACTGTAGGTTCTGTGGGCTACGTATGGTTTCTGTTGCATGTTCTTGCTTTGGGGATGGAAGCGTGCATGCGTACATGTGTGTGTGTGTGTGTGTGTGCATGTGTGTTACTTTGCTGTAGGGCATGTATATTTGCTGGAGAGAGACAGTTTGGGGGAAGTGATAAATCACCCCCTGGGGAATGGCCACACTGCAATCTCTTCTCCAGTCTCCTCTCAGGATTTTGGGCATGCATGCACACAAACCCAGTGTGTTTTAGACTGATGGTCTCACTGGAGGGTGAAGTGGGGTGTCCCTGGGGTGACACAGTTCCTCTCCCCTTTTTTTTTGTTTTTAAATTTAACTTTATTTATTTTTTTTAATTAAAAGAGAGAGAGTGAGAAAGCAAGCCGCCAGGTCTGGGACTCGAACCACAGTTGGCCATGTGGGAGTCTAGTGCCCTTAACCACCACGCCACCTGCCGGTCCCATGTCCTCCCTTTATTCACAAAGCATGATCCACATCTTTCTACCTATGATGCATATGTGCAAGGGACCCTGAGGGTGGGGATGGGGGTGGGCAAGACGTCGCCCCTGATCTGCCTTCCAAGTGATGCCAGATCAGAAGGAACCCCTAACTTTGGCCCTGAGTATGGAGGTGGCTGAGGGTTCAAACTGCTTTCTACGGTCTGTTTGCAATCCAGTGCTCTCCCCCCTCCTCGGGTGAAACCAACTCGGGAGACTCTCTACGTTTCTCTGGAAGGAACCTCAGTTGGCCTGTGGGGTCGGGGGCGGGTAGCCCCTGCACACCCTTTTCCCTGTTCCCAAGAGCTTAATGTACATGCCTCTAATCTCTGCGGGGACGGGGGCGGGTAGCCCATGTCAGAGCTGGGGTGGACAATTGAGGGCCCCACTGCTTCTTGTCCAGGTTGAGTGATCCTTATTCAGAGTGCTTGGGACCAGAAATGTTTTGAATTTCAGATTTCTTTTTTCAAATTTTGGAATAGTCCATATACATAATAAGAATATCTGGGGGGGACCCAAGTGTAAACACAGAATTCATTTGTATTTCACATACACTTTATGGGTGCATATGAGACCGAAGGTAATTATTTTATTACACTTTTTTCTTATTTGCTAGAGGGCACATGCACTTGTCAGAGAGAAACAGAGAGAGATCTCTCCCCAGTGAGATGAAGCACACCACAATCCTTTCTGCAACGTTTATCCACCCTGTTGGAATACAGGCACACAAACACACACACACACATACACACACATGCACCTTGTGTGTTTTTCAAGCCATTAGGGCAGGGATTTGAACCATGCAGTTGGCCTTGTGGGGTCCAGTGCCCTTAACACCAGGCCACAGAGCTGGCCCTGAAGGTAATTTCGTGTAATATTTTTGTGTTGCAGCGTTTTGACTGCGACCCATCCTATGAAGTCACACACGGAACTGTCTGTTTGGGCGTTGTGTTGGCACTGGGGATTTTTCAGACTTGGAACACTCCACGCATCAGCGTTTTTGGTTAAGGCTGCTCAGCCTGCAAACGATTCTGGAGAAAGTTGCTCTGTGTCCCATCATGGGCCTGATCTCCGCTGGCAACAGGACCTAGTCCCTCCAACTCCTGACACTCTCCCTTGGCTGGGAGTGGACACATTGTCTCTGTCCTTTCCAGTGGTCCCCATTGGGCACGCAGATGTGATTCCTTCTCTACCGAAGCATCCCTTCCTCCAGCGGCCATTGTCAGCTGCCATTGTCATCCGAGGTTTTAGGTGCCTCCTTGTTTTATCCAAGGTGGATTTAAAAAAAAATATTTTATTGAACTTTATTTATTTTATTTATTCATTTTAATTTGACCAGAGAGGGACAGAGAGAGAGAGAAAGTGAGAAAGCAAACTGCCAGGTCCAGGACTTGAACCACAGTTGACCATGTGGGAGTCCAGCACTCCTAACTACCATGCCACTCGCTGGCCCCCCAAAGTGAATTTTGTGGTGTTTTTGGTTCTGCTTGTTTGAGGGTGATTTTTCAAGAGGATGGGGTAGAAAGTCATCATTTCCCCTTAACTTTCCATCGATCTTAATCTTCCCCCATTGTAGTGAGCTCCGTGTTTCTGGGGACAGTTCTGCTCCGGCATTCCGTGGGGTCCCCCCAACCTCCATTGTAGCTCAGCTGATGCTTTTCTCATTGTTCGACTGTGGTTATGGGTTTTTGAAGAGAAAGCCAATGGGCTTCTTATAGGAATGCCATTAAATTTATGGGATAATTTGAGAAGAATTGACATTTCCACAATATCGAGTTCTCCCTCAGAGATGCGATGCACTCCTCCATTGTATTCAAGTCTTCTTTTATGATCTAAGTGAAGTTTTATAGGTCGCTGCTTTCAGACCTAACATATTTCTTATTGGGTTTATGTCTGAGTATTTCACAGTTCTGGCTGCAATTGTAGTAGGATCTTTTTCTTTTCCTTCCTTCCTTCCTTCCTTCCTTCCTTCCTTCCTTCCTTCCTTCCTTCCTTTCTTTCTTTCTTTCTTTCATTTTTTTTTCTTCCAGTTTGCTTAGTTCCTGAGAGTGAAAGAGAGACAAGGAGAGAGAGACAGGTGCTCCTGACAGGGCACGCCCTGATCCTCCCCCAGCCCGCAGTCAGCTAGGATCATGGCCTGCCCACGGGCATGCCTGGGTGCCCTGGCAGGTGCCAGTGGGAACATGAAGCCTTCTCCGATGGTGGCAGCAGTACCCCAGCTGCCCCACCACGGCTTTCTCAGTTACCTGCATTTTCTCCATTGTCATTCCTGTTATATTGGGAAGCTATTGATTTATATACATTTACATTCTGACCCGTCATTTTACTGAATTCACATACTATTTCCACTGGTTCTGAGTTGATTCTCTTGGACTTTTTTTATACTGAAGAAGATCTTGTGCAAATGATTATTGTGCCCCCTCTTTTTTTTTTTTTTTAATGGTCAGAGGGAGCACATGCTTGTCAGAGAGTACCTGAGAGAGGGGGAGACAGAGAAAGCACTTCCCAGTGGAGCGTGGTCATACCACGGTCACATCTCAGTTCTCCATCCGGTCAGGGTTTAGGGCTTGCACATGCGAATGCTTTATGTGTTTGTCAAACTTCCATGGCAGAATTCAAACTGCAGTCAGCCATGAGCAATCTGACTTCCTTAACCACGAAGCCACGGGGCCAGCCCTGCGTCTCTTCCTTCTAAATAGGAATGAGTTTTAATTACTTTTCTTACGTTATTGCATTAGCAGCTCTAAAATGACAACGATTAGGAGTGGAGACAGCAGGCGTTCTGGTTTGTTACTGACTCAGCTCTTCCTCCATTTCATGGTATTTGCTGTGTGTTCCTGATCTCCTCTCTCTCTCTCTCTCTCTCTCTCTCCCCCTCTTTCTCTCTCTCTCTCTCTCCCTCTCTCTCTCTCCCTCTCCCTCTCTCTCTCCCCCTCTCTCTCTCTCTCTCCCTCCTCCTC
>NW_006160074.1:1249264-1256898 GCF_000334495.1 Tupaia belangeri chinensis | reverse complement strand
CTCTCTCTCCCTCTCCCTCTCTCTCTCTCTCTCTCTCTCTCTCCCCCCTCTCTCTCTCCCTCTTTCTCTCTCTCTCTCCCTTTCTCCCTCCCTCTCTCTCTCTCTCTCCCTCTCTCATTTTTCTATTTATTGCCAGAGGGCACATGTGTTCACCAGAGAATTAGAAAGGGAGAGACAGTGCGAGCACCCACCGATGGGACGCAGTCATGCTACAATCCTTTCTCCTCCATTTTTCCTTCTCATAACAATTTTGGCACCTGTGCACAGGTGTCTGGCTTATTTTCCAAGCTGCCAGGAATGAGATTCGACCTGTGGTCAGCATGTGTAATCCGGCTCCCAAAGCACAGAGCCTAACCAATGCACCATAGAGCTGGCCCTCTGGTCATCTTTGTATTGCATTTTGAAAAATCTTTCTATTCCTATTTTAAGGGTTTATATATATTGAGAATTAAATTGGATTTTATCCTTGCCTTTTTTGATATCTACCTATTTTTCTGCATTAATGTCTAACTGCAGCAGTACCCCCTAATGCACAATTTTACTCTGTGTTTCAGTGATCCGCAGTCAAACACGGCCGATATGTTTGAGAAGAAGACCACATTCACGTGCCTTTAATGACGGTATATTGCTATAATTGTTCCATCATATTATTAGTTACTGTTGTTAACCTCTTCTGAACCTAATTCACAAATGAGACGTTGTCACAGGTATCTATGTAGAAGAAAACGTGTTGTATATCTAGGGTTTGGAACTAGCCCACTATAGACATCCCCTGGGAAGTCTTGGAATATATTTCCTGTGGAATGAGAGAGACTATTATTCTGCAACAACTTGGACAATGCCATGCATTATAGGCTTTGATCATTATTAAACCACCTTGGAGTTCCTAGTGTGGATGGTGTCAGGTGAGCTCTTCCTGGAGCACCCTCCTGCATTGGGGTTGCTAGCCCAGATTTTCACATCAGGGGCTTTGGTACTTCAGGACTCAGCTTACGTTAGCGTCCACAACTTCTGTTTCCAACTGCTTCTTTTTTGTAATGAAAAAGAGATATTTCATCAATGCACTAGGCACGCAAATCTCAAGGAACACAAGAATAAGACTATTTAAAGTTGTCTTCTGTTTTCTGCACGAACTCTTCTTCAGAGAGTAGCGTTCATGGCCTCTACGCACCAGGCGCTCTTGGTCCCTTTATTCGTTCAGACTACTGATTCTCCCGTGCTGAGAGAGTTTCGCTGTCTCTTCCATTTCTAAAAGAAAAAATACGTGGACCGCCATCATTAGCTGACGTGTGCTCTCTCAGCAATTGTGTAGGGGAGACGTTTGATTTCCCTGTAGGTATGTTGTCCTCTGATAGTAGACAGAGGTATAGCGAGTCTTGGGTGACCTTGACCCCAGATGCAGAGGGCAGAGCTTGGCAGAGAGGTCTCCCTTCAGGGTGTCTGGGCCGGGAAGCAAACTGACATATGGGGGTCCATCTTCAACAGTGGCTGTGTGGGTGGATGTCCAGGAGGCAAAGACCCACTGGGTTTAGTATGCTGTCTCCACCAAGTGAGACCTGAGAGTTGGGGTGTATGCTGAGACTACCTGCTTCGTGTGGAGGGTCTGAGAATGGCCAGTGCTGGAGATACGCCCTGTAACCGCCCTTCTAGCCTAGGCTATATGCTCTTTGGAGATCCGTGTATAGTTCCTACCATGGTTGGTGCTGTCAATAGCAGGAGGAGAAGGGGATGGGATACCATAAGGGAGAGAATTTCCCTGCAGTGCTGAGTTCTGCTGGCCAGGCTCAGAAACACAAATAATAGTAGTCTGAGAATAATAATAATAATAACAATGTTGACCTACAGAACTTAAAAAGAAAATCCATTTCTTTGTAAGACTTGGGCTTCAGGCTTGGTTGGCTCCAGATGTTAGAACCATGTCACAAGGAAGATGTGTTTATCTATTTTCTCACCCACGAAGGAAGAGGAAAAGCTATGATTAGGATGTTTTGAGAGCTAGGGAGAGCGAGATATTCTGGGAACTAAGGGAGCAAACCCTTCAGAAAGAGGGAGTGAGCAATAGGTTTAAACGCGATGAGAAGGTCAGTAACATAGGGCCTCAGGATGTCCTGACATGTAGTATGTGGCGTCCTTAGTAAGAGATTCCAGTGGTATTCTGGGAAGGACGGCGGATTGGAATGAGCTGAGGAGAACATGGGAGGCGAGGAATTAGAAAAAGTGTCAGTGATCTTCTCTGAGCCATTTACATGAAAAGAGGAGGAGAGAAAACGCAGAGGTACACGTTCTTATTGTTGGAAGGAGAGGAGAAAACGGCCGTGTTTCTCCACCGCGGGGATCCAGGCAGTCAGGGGCAGGGAGGTGACACTGGAGAGAGAACGTTCACTTTAATTGGGGGCGTGTGTGACACGTTTCTGGACAGGCCGTTGCTCCTCTGCGGTGGTCTGAATTTAGTGACACCCTCCCCGCCCCCAGACCGCACGTTGAAACCGAATTCCTGATGGATGCTATGCTGGAGTAAGGCCTTTGAGAGGTGGCTAGTCGCGAGGGTGAGACCCCATGGATGGGGAAGGTGCCGTCATAAAGGACCCTCGAAGGAGCTGGCTCGCCCCGTTCTGCCACGTGAGACACGGTGAGCTGCACTAGACGGCGGGTCTTCACCGGGTACCAGAGCTGCCTGTGCCCTGACCTTGGCCTTCTCAGCTCGCGGACTGCAGGAGACACGTCTTGTTGTTCACAAATCACTCTGCCTAGGACATTTTGCCACCACAGCTTGGGAGGACCAACTTGTCCTCTCTCCCCAGCCAGAGGGCTGAGCCACCAGCATTTTCCTGGCTCCTGCCCAGCCTTTGCTGCCTCTGGGCTGGTTTCAAGACCTAAACAGAGAATTATCAGGTCATCAGAAAAGTCAGGACGTACTTCTTCTATGCACAAATGTGTCACGACTTTTCCAGCGACGGATACATCCACCGCTATGGTTGGGTGCTTCTCCCTAGAGAGCTGAGTGACTGAGAAGGCAGCTCTCCCTCTGGGCTGAGGTCGGCCTCAGTATTCTCAGAGGTCCCTTCCATCCTGCATCACTTTTAAGTCAGACTTTGAGTATCTGGGACAGATTGGGAGAGGACAGTGGACTAGAACCGAAAGAGAGAGAGAGAAAGGAGGTGACCGTGGCTTCATACACATCACTCTACTTTTAGGAAGACATATTTTCTTTTTTAAAAATTATTTTATTTAACTTTATTTATTTATTTATTTACTTACTTACTTAGAGGGACAGAGTGAGAGAGAGAGAGAGAGAGAAAGTGAGAAAGCAAGCTACCAGGTCTGGGACTCAAAGCATGGTCGGCTATATGGGAATCCAGCGCCCTTAACCACCATGCCCCCTGTTGGCCTCTCTTATTTTTTAAAAAGAATTATGTATGTTATTATCATCATCATCATCATAATTATTATTATTATAATTTTCTAATTCACCAGAGAGAGAGAGAGAGAGGGAAATTGAGAAAGCAAGCCACAAGGCTGGGGACTCGAACCTCAGTTCATCATGTGGGGGTCTAGCACTTTAACCACCGCACCACCTGCTGGCCCCAGGAACACATCTTTTGAATCTGCAAAGTGCTAAGGATGTACTTAGTGATCCTTAAGTTTCTTTTCATCATTAAACTATTGTTTTAAACATAACTCTTAAGACTTTTCTTTTGAGAGATTTTTGCTATGGAACATGTGTGCTTGTCAGAGAGACAGAGAGACAGAAAACAAGAAGTTACCCCCCCCCCCCCCCCCTGGAGATTTTGGGTGCACACACATGAGTTTTAAGCCACCATGTCTGTGATTCAAACCGTGGTCGACTACGTGAGAGTCCAATGACATAACCATTTCGCTACCTGCTGATCTCAAGACTTTCTTTTTTAATTACAAAAATAATACATATTTCGTGAACAAAACCAAGAGGAAAACACTGAAACAAAATGACCACTGTCGCACTTCCCAGACCTAAGGCTGAAGTCCAAGTGCAGAGCTCGGTTTGCCCTTGGGTGAGAAGGACACTGCGAGTCTCCTGTTCATTGCCAGTCTCTGCCCACTCGTGGTGGGCTGGCCAAGCCCTGGCCCTTGGAGAAGAGTTCGACTTCCTCGTGGCCATGGACTCAGGGCAAGTGTTTCTCTCCACAGCATAGCTCCAGGGAATTGAACTGTGATTGGTCAAAAACATGACAGCAGTCTTGTTTCCCTCTTCAGTGATTGGTTTAGGCATGAACATGCCATATAATTCTGGCCAACTATATGCATGGGAAGGAAAATGCATTGGGAAAATGTTTTCTCTGCTCTTAGAGAACGGGGGAGCCTGATGGTCCTCTTCAGGCCACCGACCCAGGCTCTACGAGGGAGCGGGTCAGAGGGGTGCTGTAGCCACGCAGAAGCAAGGAAGCATGAGGCTGAAAATAAAAACCAACACCAAGGAAGGAAGGAAGGAAGGGCTTTCTCCCTCTCCCTCTCGCTGTCTCTCCCTCTCTCTTTGGCACAGAAGGAATCTAGGTCCTGGATAATGCTAGCGAGCAAGTTAATTAGCCAGCCCTGAAACTGCCATGTCTTCGGACTCCTGGGTTTTAAGATAATAAACTTCCCTATTGTTGGAACTACTCTGAGATCGCTGTTTTGTTATTTGCAACGGAAAACATTCCAAGTGCTCCAAATAGAATCGTATTGCAAATACTATTTTGAGCTTGTTCTTTCATTTCACAATATACCAGGAACATTTTCACAAGTCAATAGCTTTTTATCTATAATAGAATCCTTAAACATTTATTTGCTTCTTTCATGAGAGAGAGAGAGAGAGATACAGGCACGTCCCCACAGAGTATTAACACCGTGAGCTGTCCCCAGCCTCAGCCAGCCAGAATCGTGGGATCCATGTACCGCCAGCATGGACGAGGAGACCTCAGGATGTGAACCTGGGCCTTCCCCATGTGCCTTCAGTATCACAGAGCATCGCCCGACTGCTCTGCCAACACAGCTGGCCTGCGAGAGGATCTTTCTTGGCCGCGTTGTATTCCATAGGGGAGACATTCTAAGTGTTGCTAGTTTCGGTCACAATAGATAGTGGTGTGATGACAGCCTTGAGCGTGCATCATTACACGTTTGTGCAGTTCTGTGTATGCTATTACGGCTTTTATTAAATTCTCCTCTGAAACTTTCGTTCATTGATGATTCTACCAGGAGAGTGTGAGTGTGCCGTTGTCCTGTCACTGTCACCAGCTTTTGCTGTTAGCATTCTATTTTTTAACTTTTCACTGAAGTTTATAAAGGTTATACAGAAAATCTCACAAATCAGGTTTAATTCTCAACACTGAACATCCTCCTATAAGGAACCCCCAAATCAACTAACAGAAGGACTTCTTGGTTCCAGAAGGACGTTTTGCGTCTTCATCCAGCCAGGACCAACAAAGGTTATCACTACTCAGACTCTGTCACCACAAGTGAGTTTTGTCCATTATTTTATTTAAGGTCCAGCACTAGCCGGAACAGAGAGCTGCTAGCCATCTCCACCTCTGCCTGTTTTGGGCCTTCATGCAGTGCACGAGTGTGACACACTGTTTTCTGTTTTCTATTTTCATCCCAATTTCATTTTTTGCGAAGTGATTATTTCTTCTTTTTTCCCCCTCTTTTTCTTGTAGTACTTTACTTCCTTTTTCTTTGCCTTCTCTCCCTGTTTCTATTTCCTACTTTCCTTTTCTTTACCCTATTTTGCTGTTTTACTTCTTAGCCCTTGCCCTCTGCCTAGAGATGACTAGGTGCACAGTAGCTAATCATCTGAACATTGGGAGTTTTAGAGAATTCATTGCACATCACTGTGGTGGTTGCAAAAATGGTGATTTATTCCCTGTCATAAATCTGATTGAAAAACTCCCTCTGTCATTTCCGTATTAGTAGAAGGGAGAAAATAGCACCGAATTATTCCACAGTGGGGGAAACACACGAGCTCACAGTCACAGAATCCCTCTCCAACAAACTGACCAGAAGTGAATACATTACCACATGACTAACAATCGGAGAAGAGCCTCAAGGATGAGAGAATCAGGTACATTCCCACCGGGGGAACAGTGTAACCTGTCTCCAAGTAGAGAACATTTAGAGCATATTACCGAAATGTCAGAAAAAGAATTTAGAATATTTATGGTAAGAAAATTCTAGGGACCAGCAGTTGGCGTAATGGCTATGTCGCTGGACTCCCATGTAGTCGACTGTGGTTCGAGTCCTGGACCCGATGGCTTAAACTCACACTAGGCATGTGTGCATGCGTGCCCAAGATCCCAAGAGGAGAATGGAGGAAAAGGGATTGCAGTGTGGTCATCCACCCTGGGGAGTGATTTCTCACTTTCTATCTCTCTGTCTTTCTCTGTCTTTCTGGCGAGCGCACATGCCCAATAGCAAAAAACTCTCAAAAAAATTAAAAGAAAAGAAAAGAAAAGAAAATTCTATAAGATGCAAGAGAAAAGAGACATTGAGTTCCAAGAGATGAGGAAGTTCTTCTGTGATATGAAGGAAGAATTGGACACCATAAAAAATAATCAAACAGAACTGTTAGACATGAAAGCTTTTTAGAAATTAAAACCTTTCTCAAAAGTATCAAAAGTAGGTTAGACCATGCAGAATATTGAATTTAGGAAACAGAAGACAAAACCAATCACTTAGAAAAAATTATCAAAAATACTGAGAAAACAACCAAGAAAACTGAGGATAATATACGAGAAATACTAGATACCATAAAATGCCCAAATATACAAATAATAGGTATACCAAAAGGTGAAGAAACTAATAAGGGCATTGATAATCTATTCCATGAAATCCTGGAAGAAAACTTTTTAAGTCTAGAGAGGCACTCAAACCTCCAGATCCAAGAAATACAAAGAACCCCAAGTAGAATCAATCCAAGAAGATCCTTTCCATGCCACATTATACTAGATTGACTAAAACAACAGACAAAGACAAGATACTAAGATTGGCAACAGATAAACATCAAATCATTTACAAAGGCTATGCTATCAGACTAACCCCAAACCTCTTATCAGATACAATGCAAGTAAGGAAAGAATGAAGAAATATATTCAAAGTGTTAAATGAAAAACCATTTGAACCAAGAATGCTACACCCAGCAAGATTATCCTTCATATGGGAAAAGAAAATAAAAACGTTCTCAGATAAACAAAACCTGATAGAATTTACCAACTCCAGACCAGCTCTTCAAGAAATTCTGAAAGGAGTACTATAATAAGAAAATTAAAGAGAAACAGACAGCAATAAGAGAACAAAAAACACCAGGAATATGGCCAAGTTAGTGGTGGGGACAAGTTTGGATATTGATAATAACGTTGAATGTCAATGGATTCAATTCTCCAATCAAGAGACACAGGTTGGCTGAATGGATTAAAAAATCAGAAACTCTACATCTGCTGCCTACCAGAAACCCATCTCGTGAATGAAGACATAAATAGACTAAAAGCGAAGGGCTGGAAAAAGGTATTCCATCCAAATGGAAACCAAAAAAGAGCAGGAGTCGCTATATTGATTTCAGACAAAATAGGCTTTAAGATAAAAACTGTAAGAAGAGACAAAGAAGGGCATTATATAGTAGTAAAAGG
>NW_006160074.1:1245776-1248911 GCF_000334495.1 Tupaia belangeri chinensis | reverse complement strand
TGACTCCATGACTACTGCAGAGATTAAGATGGAAATCAAAAGATTCATGGAAGTTAATGATAATGAGTGCACAAGTTTCCATAATCTATGGGATACTGCAAAAACAGTCATAACAGGATTTAGTGCATACAAGAAAAAGATGGAAAGGTGGCAAAAGGAGGACTTAACATCATGCCTTGGGAAACTGGAAAAAGAACAACAACAAAAAAATCCAAAAAATGCCAGGAGAAAAGAAATAATAAAGATTTGAGCAGAAATAAATAAAATAGAAATAAGCTAACTATACAGAAATAAATGAAAGCAAAAGCTGGTTCTTTGAAAAGATAAACAAGATTGACACATCATTAGCCAGACTAATTAAGAAGAACAGAGAAAGGAATCAGATAAGTCAAATTCGCAACAAATCAGGCAACATTACAATGGACATAACAGAAATACAAAATATAATTAGAGGATACTATGAGTGACTCTGTGCCAACAAATAAGAAAACCTAGATGAGATAGACAAATTTCTGGACACGTATAATCTACCAAGATTGACTCAGGAAGACATAGAAAGCCTGAATAGACCTATAACAAGCAATGATATTGAATCAGTAATAAATAACCTCCCAGTAAAGAAAAGTCCAGGCCCCTATGGCTTTATCAACAAATTTTACAAAATTTTTAAAGAAGAGGTAATCCCCATTCTACTCACACTGTTTCTAAGATCGAAAAGAAAGGAACCCTTTCAAAATCTTTCTATGAAGCCTCCATAATCCTAATTTCCAAAATGGGTGAGGATATGACAAAAAAGGAAAACTACAGACCTATATCCCTGATGAATATAGATGCAAAAATTCTCAACGAGATACTTGCTAACCGTATTCAACAGCATATAAGAAAGATTATTCATCACGACTAGGTATGCTTTACTCCAGGGATGCTAGGGTGGTTCCATATATTCAAAACCATAAATGTAATACACCATATTAAAAGAAAGAAAGGTAAAAACCATATGATCATTTCAATCAATGCAGAAAAAGCATTTGACAAAATACAGTGTGCCTTTATGATCAAGACTCTCAGTAAAATTGGCATAGAAGGACCGTTTCTCAGCAGAAAGCAATTTATGAAAAACCTATAGCTAACATTATATTGAATGAGGATATGCTGAAAGCTTTTCCAAAACAGGTACAAGACAAGGCTGTCCACTTTCTCCACTCCTATTCAATATAGTAATGGAAGCTCTAGCCAATGCGATCAGACAAGAGAAGGAAATAAAAGGCATTCCAAGAGGGAAAGAAGAGCTGCAATTATCTCTTTGCAGCTGACATGATTATATACATAGAAGACCCAATAGAACCCATGAAAACACTTCTCAAAGTAATAAATGCATACAGTAAAGTGGCAGAATACAAAATTAACTCACAAAAATCTATAGCATATCTATATACAAAAAACAAGCAGATAGAGACAGAACTGAAGAACGTAATTCCAATTACCATAGTCACAAGAAGCAGAAGATACTTGGGAATAAAACTAACCAAGGAAGTCAAGGAAAACTCTACAAGGAAAACAATGAAAACTTTAAAAAGGAAATTGAAAAGGACACTAAAAAGTAGAAGGACATCCCGTGTTCCTGTATTGGCAGAATCAATATAATCAAAATGGCAATCCTGCCCAAATTTATCTACATGTTTAATGTAATCTCTATAAAATTACAAGAGACATTCTTCGCAGATCTAGAAAAGACAATCATAGAATTTGTCTAAAACCATAAAAGACCCCGTATTGCAAAGTCATCCTGTGCAAGAAGACTTGAGTAGTTGGCATCTCACTTCCTGACCCCAAAATATATTATGAAGCTGTGAAAATCATACAGCATGGTATTGGCACAAAAACAGACATGAGGACCAATGGAACAGAGTAGAGACTACAGAAATAACCCCCAAAACATACAGCCAACTCATCTTTGACAAAAGGTACCATTCAATCCAGTGGGAAAAGGGAAACCTCTTTAGCAAATGGTGCTGGAAAAACTGGGTATCCACCTGCAGAAAGATCTGAACCCATATCCATCAACATTAACAAAAATAACGTCAAAGTGGATCAAAGATCTAAACCTAAGACTGTAAACTATAAAACTACTGGTGGAAAACACTGGGGAACCTCTGAGAGACACTAGGGTAGGCAAAGACTTCTTAAGCAAGGCCCCCAAAGCACAGGCAATAATGCCCAAAATAGACAGGTGGGATTGGATCAGAATAAGGAGTTTCTGCACAGCAAAGGACAGGGTAATTAGTGTAACTCGACCCCCCCCCGCCCCCCCCCCCCCCCGGAATGGGAGAGAATTTTTGTTAACCGAGCCTCAAATAAGGGACTGATAACCAGAATTCACAGGGAACTCAAGTAGCTTACCAAGAAGAAAATGATTAATCCAATTCAAAGATGGGAAAATGAGCTGAATAAACAACTCTCTAAGGAAGACATAGTCACAGCAAAAAACCGTATGAAGAAATGCCCAACATCCCTCATTGCAAGAGAGATGCAGATCAAAACCACAATAAGATACCACCTAACCCTAGTCAAAATGATGAAGATTGAAAAAAAAACAAATAATGATCAGTGCTGAAGAGGACGTGGTGAAAGGGGGACACTCCTACACTGTCGTGGGAATGTAAATTGGTCCAATCACTGTGGAGAACGATATGGAGGTTCCTCAAAGACCTTCAAATAGAACTACCATAAGATTCAGCAATTCCACTCCTGGGTATCTATCCAAAGGACAGGAGAGCACTCAGTTGGAAAAGCTCTTGCACAACTATTTTCATTGCAATATTATTCACGATTGCTAAGACATGGAACCAACCCAAATGTCCACAAAGACAGGAATGGATTGAAAAATTATAGTATATATACTGCATGGAATACTATTCAGCCATAAAAAACAACAAGGCCTTCGAATTTGATGAAAAGTGGACGAATGTGGAAGATTTATTGCTTAGTGAAGGAAGTCAGGCTATGAAAGAGAGACATTGTATGTCTCCACTTAGCATATACTGACTGTCTGCTCTCTATGGTAGAGACTGAAATACTAGAGAACATAAAAGCATTAAAAATTATAATGGACACTAGAGACAAAGTAGAAAGAGT
>NW_006160074.1:1225970-1245760 GCF_000334495.1 Tupaia belangeri chinensis | reverse complement strand
AATTTTGGGGGAAAATGGAGAGGTAAGACACTTGTGGGACACAGATAAAGTTTTTTATCTGTTGATGAGGATTTGTGTAATAGTCTTGACTGGGCTGAACTGAGGTGTGTATCATGCTGGTTAAAGCCTCTTCACAATCTAAATGATGTATAGTGATTTGATGTCTGAATAACAATTTTAAAAATTAATAAAAAATAATTATTTTATTTAACTTTATTTATTTATTTATTTTTAATTTGACCAGAGAGGGACAGAGTGAGAGAGAGAGGAGAGGGACAGTGAGAAAGCAAGCCACCAGGTCTTGCCCTTGAATCACAGTCGGCCATATGGGAGTCCAGCACCCTTAACCACCTCGCCACCTGCTGGCCCTCGAGTTTTGCTCATTCTTGAACTTCATATAAACAAAACCATACAGTTCATAGGTGGTCATGTCTTCTCCTTTGCTCACCATTATATCTGTGTAATTCATCATGGTGCTGAGACTAGCAGAAGTGTGTTCCTCTCCTTGCTGGGTGCTATTTCATTGTGTGAATCTACCAATGATTCATTTTGCTGTGGATGGACATTCGGCTTGTGCATAATTCTTGGCTATTTTGAACAATGATGCTGTAAACATTTTGCATGTACCAATATCTCTTGGGTAGCTATCTAGCATTCCAATTGCTTGGTGTTGGGATAGACAGATGCTTAACTTTCTACAGACTCCCCAAACAGTTCTCCAAGATAGCTGGACCAATTTCCACTCCAACAAACAATATACGGAGAATCATCAGTCTTCCACATTCTTCACAAGGCTTCGTATTTTCGTTCGTTCTAGAGAGTGTGTGGTGTGTTGTGGTTTTAATAGACTTTGTCCTGATGAGCGATGGTGATGACCACCTTCTCACATGTATATTGGTCACTTGGACATCCTCTTTTGTGACGTGCTCAGGTGTTTCCCCTCAATATTTAATTTGGTTGTTTTATTGGCTTGTCAGTTGCAGATATTGCCAACGGTCTTCTTCCAGTATGTGGCTTGCCTTCTCACTCTCTTGATGACCTTTACTGAACAGAAATTTTTGCCTGAAAGAAAAGACTTGCTAGTGTGCAAAGTGTTTATAATCTTTTGTGAAACTAGTTTATTATTAGTGTGTATCTGTAAGATATTGTTATAAATATTACCTGTATCTGTGCATTTGCAACTGACATTTATTTTATCAATGTTTTCTGAATGAGCTGAATAAAGTTTCTGTTGAAAGAAAAAAAATAAGTAATGAAAGAATATTTTTTAAAAAATGGAAGTAGGGACCAGCAGATGGCGTAACGTTTATGTTGGGGAACTTGCCGTTTGAGTCCTGGACCTAGTGAGTTAAAACTCACTGGATGTTGTGTGTGCTTGCCCAAATTCCCATGAGAATGGAGAAGAAGGGATTGCAGAGTGGCCATTTCCCCTGGGGGGGTGATTTCTTGCTTTCTGTCACTCTGTCTTTCTCTGTCTCTCTGGTGAGTGCACATGCACTATGGCAAAAATCTCTCTCTCAAAATAATAAGTAAATCAATCAATAAATAAATGCCTCAATAAATTAAATAAATAAACAAAAGTTTTTAATTTTGAAGTATACTTTATGCTTAGTGGTTTTGGTTTGATATTTGTTTGCTTATCCCAAGGGTATATTCTTCTGTTTTCTTTTAGTTGTTCTGTTGTTTCATCATTCACATTTAGATCTAGGATCGATGGCAAATTAATTTGGAGTATGATATGAAGGAGGAATCAAGGTTCATTTTTTTCTCATAAGGACGCCCATTTGACTTAAGAACATTAGAACATTCACTTAAAAGGCAGTCTTTACTGCCTGGATTGCAGTGACACCATTATCAAAAATCAACTGATGGGCCAGTCCTGGAGTTTAGCGGTTAAAGGAGCCAGATCCCTCATGGCTGACCATGATTTGAATCCCAGCCCTGGCAACTTGCCAAACATGCCAGGTGGGTGTACATGCATGCCCCAAATTCTGATGTGGCAACTTGCCAAACATGCCAGGTGGGTGTATATGCATGTCCCAAATTCTGATGGAATGGGGAAATTGAGAAGGGATTGTGGTGTGGCCATGCCCCATTGGGGAATCTTTTTCCCTCCATACCACTGTCTTTGGCAACTGCACATAAAATCTGGCAATTAAGAGAGTGTGTGAGAGAGACAGAGAGAGACAGAGAGAGATAAATCAATTGTCCATTCAAGTCTGAGTCTATTGCTGGGCTCTCTCTTACCTCATTCTTCTGTCTTTGCGCCAAAACCATAAGTTGGGGAGCTATTGGTATTTGGAGAGAAACAATATTGAATCTTCCCTTCGTTAAACAGAAAGTCAATGTATTTATTTAGGTCTTATATCATTCCACTCCACTTGTTGTACAGTTTCAGTGTGGATAGCCTGCGAATTTTCATTGTATTTACGTCACATATATATGTTAATTAGATGAATGTGGTTAATTGTGTTGATTAAGTGTTTGACATATCACGTTTTTTGGTTTGTTTGCTGGGCTGTTCTGTTGTTTACTAGGAAAATGTGTTAAAGTCCGTAACTCTGACTTCGAGTTTGCTCATGCCTTTTTGGAAAAATTCTGTAACTTTTGCTTTGCTTACCAAGATACTTAAGAGAGTTCATGGAAAAGATAGAGTTAAAGTACAAGCTTATATGGGTGCAAAAATATTTTGTAGGCTGGCAGGTGACGTGCTGGTTAGGGCAGCTGGACTCTCCTACGGCTGACTGTGGTTTGAGTCCTGGACCTGGCAGCTTGCATTCTCACTTTCTTTCTCTCTCTTTGTTGCTCTCTGGTCAACTTCAATAAAATGAAATAATGACAATGAATGAAATTAAAATAAAATAATTCTTAAAATTTTTGGGGGGTAATCCAGGCACAGCGTTTTTTCAAAATACTCATTTTTTATTAACTTTTTTAAGACCCTGAAGCTTTGAAATGAAAAGCACACACGCTTTGGAAAGTTCCTGCTAACTTCATGCATTAATAGTACTTCTTGCCTTTGACTCTCTCTATACTTTATCTGATGGTAATGTAACCACACCAGCTCTTTGTTTCAAGCAGCATCTCTTTTGCTTTCAATTTGTGTCCTCATATGTCCTGTGTGTCTCTGATAAACAACCGATAGATGGCTCTTGTCTTCTTTGTCTAATCTGAAAATTTTTACTTTTTTTTAATTTGCAGAAAGCATATTTGCTTGCAAGAGAGAGAAACAGGAGTAGGGAGAGAGAAAGCACCCTCCCATGATGCACTGCCATGCTGCAGTCCCTTCTCCTCCATTCCTCCACCCTGTTGGAAATTTGGGCATGCACATACATGCACCTGGCGTGTTTTGCAAACCTCAGGGCTAGGATTTGAGCCATGGTCAGCCATGACTCCCTTAACCTGACTCCTTTAACCACTAGGCTGTGGGGCTGGATCTGATAATTTTACCTGTTTGATTGGACTCTTTGTAATTAATGTAATTACTGATATATGGAACGTTCCGTCCTATGATTTAATTTTCATTTGAACCAACTATTCTTTGTTTCTTAAGTCCTCCTTTCCTGCCTTTCTTGACTTACCAACTAATTTTACATCTTTTCACTTATGTTAGGTTCTTAGATACATATTCTTCTCCTTCTTTTAGTGAATCTAAACTGCATCCCTGAATGATTGCAGTTTACATTAAGATCTTACTTTCACTTCTTGAATAACCTAAGAACTCTCCATTTAAGAACTTTACAACAGGGGCCACAGGCAGGTGGCATAGTGGTTAAGGCACTGGACTCCCACATGGTCAACTATGGTTCAAGTCCCAGATCTGGCAGCTTGCTTTCTCACTTTCCTTCTCTCTCTCTCTCTCTGTCTCTGGTCAAATTAAACTAACTAGCTAAATACGTAAATAAAATGAAGTCATAAGAAACGGCCTGACAGCCCCTTAACTCCATAGTATCCACTCTTGTCCTTTGTGCATTGTCGTAGATTCGTACTCATACATCCGCTCAAGATACATGATCATTACTGAGTTGAGGAATCAGCATTGTTTTATATTGACCTACATATAGCCCTGTTCACCCTTTCCTGTAGTCTGTCCTCTCCAGGGTCGCTTTCCTTCACCCTGAAAGATCCCTTTTCAATTTCCTGTAATATTAGTTTGAGGGAAGTGATTTTGTTTTTATTTTCATGAAAAAATGCCTTTACACCTTTAATTTTTGGTGGGGTTAAGATATGAAGTTGGCCATTTTGTTTTTCTGGCTTCCATAGATTCTGGTGAGAGTCAGTTGTCCGTCCTACTGTTACTTCTTTAAGGGCCTAGTTCCTCTTTGCTCTGGCTACTTTCTTTGGTTTCCAGCAGTTTATTATGAGGCTACTTGTGGTTTATCTTGCATTTATCCTGCTTGGGTTTTGCTGTATTTAATAAAACTGAACCTGTGATGTTTGGAAAGTTCTTAGGCACTGTGTATTCAAATGTTGTTCTTGCCTCATTCCTTTCTCCTTTCCTTCGGGTGCTCCAATGACACGTATTAGGACTTAGGTCTAAAGGTTTGTCATATACTGTGTTGAATCTGCTGTTAAACCCATCCACCAAGGTCATAAAAGCCTATTTTTCTTTTTTTTTTTTTAATTCTAGAACGATCATTGGATAATTTAAACAATTCTCTATTGGAATTCTCCATCTTTTATCTATTTTGTGTATCTTTCTCCCCACTCATTTGCTTATGTTAATCATAATTATTTTTTTAAGTCCTTGTCATTCCAGTATCTGGATTATTGGTAAATCCACTATTGTTTGTTGACATTTTCCAACTTCCTTGCTTGTCGACTATGCTTTGTCACTGTCAGGAGTTGTGGAAAAGACTGTCAAGGCTGTAGATTGCATCTTCCAGTAATAAGGGTGCCCTCTGTTTTCTGTTAGAAAAACAAGGGAAGGCCCTGACCATCCACAGCTGAGCTCTGTTTTGGCTGGCTTACGGGACTGGTAATTTCCGAACCATTGCACCAGACCCAGCCAGCCACCCAGAGGGATTATGACTTCTCTTTTCCTCACTAGAGACCCTCTGCTGGGTCAAGCCAGACTCTTAGGACCTGCCCATGACTGACAGAATCATTCCTGTACACACTCTGGCAGCTTTTTTCTTTCTAATTTTCATGGTTTTTTTTGTTCCTTTTTTTCTTAGTGCACTAGCTAGAATTATTAGTACAATGTTCAGTAGAAGTAGCAAGACGGGATATTCTCATCCTGGTGCTCATTTTGGAGGAAAAGATTTTTCTGTTCGTTGCTATGAAATTAACAAAAGTTTCTCTTAGATGTACATAGCTTTCTTGTTGTTGTTTGTTTGTTTTTGGCCATAGGACATGTGTGATTGCTGGAGAGAGACACAGATAGAGAGAAGGAAAGTGAGACATCACTCCCCCAGAGGGGATGGCCACGCTGCAATCCCTTCTCCTCCATTCTCCTCCTGGGATTTGAGGCACGCACGCACACACACACCCAGCTTGATTTTCAAGTCTCTGGGTCCACGACTCGAACCGCAGTCAGCCATGTAGGAGTCCAGCACCTTAACGACCATACCGTCTGCCGGCCCCTAGATAGCTTTTATAAGGTGGAAGCAGTTTCTAGCTACTGCTACTTCATTTTAAGGGAAGCAGTTTCTAGCTACTGCTACTTCATTTAAAGTGGTTTCTTGTTTGTTTGTTTGTTTGTTTTTTGGCAAGGATGGGTGTTGAATTCTGTCAAATACTGTTTTTCTGCATCTGTTGAGATGATCAGATAGGTTTTTTTTTTTTTTCTTATTCCCTTAACAGGTGAATTACATGGTCCACTTTGGGATATTTAAACAAATTTGCTTAACTGGGAAGAACCTCACTTAGTCACAATGTATCATTGTTCTTATATGTTGCTAAATTTCACCTGCCAATGTTTTCCTGTTTTTAATATATTTTATGTTTTGCAGTTTTGGATTTCCAGAAAAATTGAGAAGACAGCAAGGTCCCACGCACCTCTCGCCAGGGTTCCCTGTTATTAACGTCTTACCTTCCTATCTTTCATTTGTTACAGTTGAACCGATACTGATGCCATGCTTTATTGTTCATTTTTAGTGCTTTTCTTTTCTGTTCTTTTTTCTTTTCTTTTCTTTTCTTTTCTTTTCTTTTCTTTTCTTTTCTTTTCTTTTCTTTTTGCTATAGGGCACATGCAACATGCACTGACCAGAGAGAGGGAAAGTGAGAAACCACACTCCCAGGGGGATGGCCACACTATAATCCCTTCTTCTCAGTTCTCCTCTTGGGACTTTGGGCATGCACATATGCCCAGTGTGTTCCTCATTGCTGTATCTGGTATTCAAATCCACAATCGGTCATATGGGACCCAGCATCTCAACCTCCGTGCCACCTGCTGGCCCTATTCTTGTCATTTTTAAAGTTATTTTTTCCATGAGAGAGAGCAAGAGAGGAGGGAGGTACCCCGAAATGGTCTTCACGCAATGACCCACACTGCTTTAACTAGTCCTGATCATGGGCAACCCACATACCTGGTGTGCTCAGGGGTCCTGTGGGGTGCAGTGTGTCACTATCATGCCCTCCTGGCCCTTAGCACCTTACTAGTAACTGGAGTGCATCGTTCATTCCCATGTCCTTAGGTTTTCCCAAAAGTCCTTCTGTTCTAGAAGTCCGTCCAGAATACCTCGCCGCATTTAGTTGTTAGGTCTCTTCTGCTGTTGGTTGTGGCTGTTCCAGAGACATGCCTTATTTTTGATGACCTTGGCAGTTTGGAGGCCTCTGGGGTTTTGTAGGGTACCCCATTAGTGGGGTGAGTCTCATCTTTAATGATATGACCGAAGACGTGGGTATTGGGTGGAGGACCACCGAGGTCACGTGCCGTTCTCATGGCGTCATGCCGAGGGTTCTTATGACTGTTACTGCTCGCCGTGGTCACCTGAGCGAGCTGCTGCGTGTCAGGTCTCCGCAGTCGTCCCCACTCCTCCCCTCTCTTTCCACTCCCGTGGGCTGGAAGACAGCCGTGACATGCAGCCCACCCGGCGGGGCAGGGTGTTACCTCCGCTCCAAGGGCAGGGACCTGCGTGGATTGTTGGGGAATTCTTCTGCATGCACAGCTGTCTCCCCCGTTTAGTCATTGATTGCAGCATTGGTTTGTATCAGCTGGACTCACGGACATTCTTTGATGCTTTGGGCTCTAACTCGGTAGGACTGTATTAATGTTATTGCTGAGAAGAGTCGGGCGCGGCCCATGGGGAACTCTTCCAGCTGACTCTTAACTCTCCTTTCACATAATTCATCAACGCGCGGGGATCTTTTGTTTTGTTCTTGAGCTGTTCCTTCCTTTCTAGGACCATAAGATGTTCTGGGCTTACCTGCGTACTTCTGTCTCCAGTCCGAGAACCAGCCATTTCTCCTAGAAGCAGATTGCTTTATTGGTGACTGACGCACTGTATCAGTTTGCTGAAGCTGCTACAATGAAACGCAACACACCAAGTGGCTTCATTCACTTCATCGCAACTCTAGGTATGCATTTCTGAACCCTGCTCTAGCAACGTTCCACGTTCTGTTTGAGATGCTATAGTTTCATTATTGCTCATTTCAAATGATTTTATCATTTCCTCTCTGATTTCTTCTTTGACCAATGAGTTAAAGATGTGTTATTTAATTTCCCATCATTGGAACATTTTCTAGATATCTTAAGGATATTCATCATTTTTTTTTTTTCTTAAAACAGGTGTTTGCTACAGGGTATGTGTACTTGCCATAGAAAGAGAGAAAGAAGTGACCCTGGGGGGATGGCCATGCTGCAAGTCCTTCTCGATTCTCCTTCCGGGGTTTGGGGAACGCAGGCACACCTGCCTGGTGTGAGTTTCAAGTGGCCAGGTCTGGAACTTGTACGACGGTCGGCTATGTAGTAGTCCAGCGACGTAGCCATTCCACCATCTGCTGGTCCCCCAGTTATTTTTTCTTTAAGAGCGATAATTGCTTAGGGAAGTATGAGCTTACCGTAGAGAGACACAGAGAAAAGAGAAAATGAGAAGTCACCTGGGGGCATGGACACATCCCAGTCCCCTCTCCTCCAGTCCCCTCTTGGGATGTTGGGCACACGTGTACATGCGCCCAATGTGAGTTTCAAGCTGCTGGATCTGGGACTCAAACCATGGTCGGCCGTGTCATTCCTGATTTTTCTTTTCTCTCAGCGCATTAAAGATGTACGGGTTAGACGTCGGCCTCCGTCCACTCTGGTGGGAACTTGTTCAGCCACCACGTCTGTTCCGCTCTGCTGTGTGACACGTGGGTTTCGGGTTTTCTGCTTGTTTGCTGTTGTCTACCTGGTTTTCACTGGCTGTTTTCAGGGTTCTCCCTTTCTCTTTGGTCCTTAGACTCTGCTGAGTCTCGGTGTGGTGTCCGTTTGTCTTTTCCCTTTCTGGGGCTCAGTGAACTTCTGGGATATTCAATTCTGTTTCCACCGAGTTTGGGACATTTTCAGCCAATGGTTTTTCACATAATTGTCCTGCTTCAGTATCAGTTTTCCCTCCTTTCCAGATTGCAATTTGGGGCCGGCAGGTGGCATGGTGGTTAAGGGCACTGGACTCCTACATGGCTGACCACGGTTCGAGTCCGAGACCTGGCCACTTGCTTTCTCACTTTCGCTCTATTTCTCTCTCTCTCTCTCCTCTCTCACTCTGTCCCTCTCTGGTCAAAAATTAAAAATACATACATACATACATAAAGTTAAATAAAATAATTCTTGATTTTACAAAAAGATGGGAACCATGTGTGTCAGGAAAATGGACGTTTCCCTGCAGATGTCTGCGGTCCTGTTAGTTCATCTCATTTTCCCTGCCGACTACTTTCCGCCTGTCGAGCTCACTGGTCCTTCTGCCATACCCAGTTTGCCATTGTGAGACCCTGCGGATTGTTCGTTTCATGTATTGGACTTTCCAGTTCTAGACATTTTATTTTATTTTATTTTATTTTATTTTATTTTATTTTATTTCAGGATCTTGGGCACGCATGCACACGTGCCAGGAATGAATTTAAGCCACCAGGTCCAGGACTTGAACCTCGGTCGATTACATGGCAGTCCAGTGACATAGCCATTACACTAACTGCTGGTCCCCAGTTCTAGACTTTTTACTTGGTTGTTTTAGAGTTGGCATGTCTCGGATGTGATTTTTTAATACCTTTGTTAGTTACGATTTCCCGTCTGGGTCCTGGAGCACGTCTCCATGCCTGCGTTATACTTCCGGCCTTACACCGAGGTCTTTGCCATGCGAGTGTCTATCACATTATTTTTCTCTAGCCCTTGGGTCCTATTTTCCCATTTCCTCATCATCTCTGGGAAATTTTTTATTGAGTAGCGAGCACGCTGGGTGGCACGTTGAGTATAGAGAGAGAGTTCTCTTCCCATGAAGAGTGCGGGTGCTTTTCTGGGGATCGGTTGGTTTGGCTGGACTCACACTGCAAACGCCCTCCTCTCCGATGGCAAGCAGTCGAGACTGCCGGTCGGTCCTCCTCTTGCCCTTCACTGGTAAACGTGGAGACCAGAGAGTTCTGTGCCATTGCTAGCTGTTCTCTGGGCTTCCCTGTTTAGGGCTCAGATCTTGCTGGCCCTTCCCCTCACATCCCATGCGTCCCTGCAGCTCCAAAGTCTTGTGGATGGCTCTTGGAACCAGGAAGACTGCACTTCATTATTTTATTTTATTTTAAAAATTTGCCGTAGGGCGTGTGTGCTTACCAGAGAGAGACGGGAGAGAGAGAGTGAGAAAGCCCCCTTTTTGAGCAGGAAGAGGACGGCCACACTGTGATCTCTTCTCCGTTCTCCTCTTAGGATTGTGGGCACCCCCGCACATGCACCTGCCATGTTTTTCAAGCTGCTGGGTTCAGACTCAACCGCACCACTGGCCATGTGGGATCCAGCGCTTTAACCACTGGCCCACCTACTTCTGTTTTAGCCACCCCACCCCGCGTGCACTGGCAAGAGCTCTCCGGTGGAAAAAAAAATGAACGTGACTCTTCTTTTAAATATATCAATATTTCATTTAACTTACTATTTTTTAAATTTTGCTAGGGGGCACATGCACTCCCCAGAGAGAGAGAGAGAGAAAGTGAGATAGCAAGCCTCAGGCCTGGGACTTGAACTGTAGCTGACCACGTAGGAGTTCATCACCCTAACTACACGCCACGAGCTGGTCCCACAAACGGGATTCTTTTTTTTTTCAGAATTATTTTATTTAACTTTATTTCCTTATTTATTTTAATTTTACCAGAGAGAGGGGGAGAGAGAGAGACTGTGAGAAAGCAAGCCGTCAGGTCTGGGACTCGAACCATAGTTAGCCATGTGGGAGTCCAGCGCTCTTAACCACCACGCCACCTGCTGGCCCCAAACGTGATTCTTAAACAGGACAGTGCCTTTCTTTTTTTTTCGAGGGGTTTTCGATATAGGGCGCGTGCGCTCGCCAGACAGACAGAGAGAGAGACATAGAGACAGAAAGCGAGAAATCACCCCCCCCAGGGGAGATGGTCACGCCTCAATCCCTTCTCCTCCATTCTCCTCTCGGGATCTTGGGCACGCACGCACATGCGCCCGGCGTGAGTTCTAACCCTGAGGTTGGTGGAATGGGATTTCATGACATTTGTAAACTAATATGGGAGGGTACTGATGTCTTAAATACGCTTACCTTCTTTCTGAAGTAACGTGTATCTCTCTTGGCTCAAGTTCTTTTTTTTTTTTTTTTTTTTTTAATGTTTTTTGTTTTTTTTTTTTTTTTTTTAAGGTTGTTGCCATAGGGCACATTCCCTCCATGGAGAGAAGCAGGGGGAGAGATAGTGAGGGGGAAAGTGAGAAATCACCCCCCTGCTCCTCCATTCTCCTGGGATTCTGGGCACGCACGCACACATGCCTGGTGTGATTTTCGAGCTGCCAGGACCGGGTCTCGAACTGTGGTTGGCCATGTGGGAATCCAGCACCGTAATCCCCATGCCACCTGCTGGCCCATGCTCAGGTGTAGTTGATATTGCTCTCTGACATTTCGTAGTTTGCTCATGTAAATCCTACTCACTTCCTGTGACGTGCATTACAAAGTATTTGGTGATTTAACTGCGTGGATGGCCACAACCCAGCCCCTTTTCCGTGCTCTCGTTGGGATGTTGGGCACATACACATGCACCCAGCATGGTTTTCAACCCACCGGGTCCAGGACTTGACCATGCAGTCGCCTGTGGGAGATGCAGTTCCTCAACCTCCATAGCACCTGCTGGCCAGAATTTAACTTTTTGTTTTTCAGTAAGAATTTGAGCATAATCCCTCTCCACGTTTGTCTCAAGTTCTGAGAACTGGACTGATGAGACGGACCCGCTCATGGCTGTGTGGGCTGGGATCCAGTCATGGAAATAGGGGTTACCTTAGAGTAGTTTATTGCAGAGACAGACGGTTAGCGAGTCTGGTACTGGAGGATGACAGGGGTGGAACGGACGATCAGGAAATCCAGGGGCAGCACAGTGGGAGACACCTACTCCCCGGGGCCAGGAGAAGTAGGTGCCCACAGACAAGGGTTCAGACCCCTTGGAGGGGCCACTGCCTGCCTGGCCAACCAGTGCTGGCCTCACAGAGCTTAGATGGGCTCGTCACAGCGGTCACCCTGACATCTGAGGAGAAGGGCGATGGGGCTGGGCGGGGGTGCTGCTCCTGGCCCCTCGGGAGCTCGAGCAGGGTTTCATAGAGCTGAGACTCTGATCCCGAGGAAAGGGCACCGTCTAGCTGGTGGTGTCGCCTCCATAGGGGTACGATGGAGCAGGCTCTGGAACTGCGAAAGAAGTTTCTGGAATTAGATGTGAAAGGCAAGGTCACTGCTGGGGTCACACAGGTAGGAGTGGACACAAGCAAGATGAGTCCCTCCCCTCTCCTGGCCTCCTGCTCCCCTGCTGGTCACCCTCAATGGTGGAGAACCGGCTGTCTAGCGAGGGCCGAAATGTGCAGACTGAGCCCGGCCTTACAGAGTAGAGCGGAGGAGGTATGGAACTGTCAGAGGGCAGACAGGAGGTCTCAGTGTCATTGTATTCGGTTCTGGGGCAACGGCGTCCACCCTGGGTGACACTAGTTCTCCTAGAGTGGCATTCTGAGTCACTCTGTCCTCTGGCTACTCCGTAACCTGAAGCCTGGACTATGCAGTCGGCCGCTCACAGTCCTCTGCAGCTAACGGGAGGGAAGGGAGGCTAACGGAGGTGGAATTGGCGACCCACGGTAGTTACTGCATGTGCGCACGTGAATTCGTAATAGACGAGTAGAAATAAAGAGCTGCAGCAGTGCTGGCTTCTGTCCTAGTCACCAGGCCAGGTGGGTTTCTATAATCGCCTTGTTATACGGCCCATGCCATGCCCTACCCCTCACTGGATCTCACGTGGTTGACCATGGTTGGAGTCCCAGACTGGGCGGCTTGAAGATCACGCTGGGTACATGTACGTGTGTGCCCCAAATCCTGAGAGGAGGGATTTGCCATGTCCTAGAGAAGCACCTGACATCCAAAAGGCATATTATTTTGATTAGAAATAAACTTAGGGGGGCCAGCAGATGGTATGGTGGTTAAGGCACTGGATTCACACATGGCAAACTGTGGTTCAAGTCCCAGATCTGACGGCTTGAAAATCACACTGGGCACATGTGCGTGCATGCCCAAAATCCCAAGAGGAGAGTGGAGGAGAAGGGATTGCAATGTGGCCATCCCCACAGAGGGTGACTTCTTACTTTTGTGACTTCTTTCTTTTCCTCTCACTGTCTCTCTCTGTTTCTTGGCGAGTGTACACATGAGTACATATGGTTTTTATGCAAAATTTTTTTAAAAATTAAAAAAAATTTTTTTTTTAATAATAAAAAATTTATGCAAAATTTTTTTAAAAATTAAAAAAAAATTTTTTTTAATAATAAAACGAAGTTAGGGAAATAGAAACAGAGCGGATGGTCTTTTCCAAGATTGCTTCTGCCTGGGAGCAGGGAGAAGGTGAGTCTTGTCTGGAGCGCCATCCTGCCACCTGCTGGCCATCTGGAATACTACCTCTGCAGACTGAGAAGGGGAGGTGCCCTCAGGCCTGCAACCCAGGCTGTGCAGTGCACAACCTGCTCCAAGGAGGCGCAGCCCTGCAATTCCTGGAGCTCCCGAAAGGGCCCCGTGTCTTCAAGTTGTTTAGTTTAGCTGTGAGCCGGGGCGCAGCGTGGCTGTCTCCCTGGGTTCTCGGACAGCTGCCCACTGGTTGGGCGAGAGCCCCCTGGCTGTGCCAGCCTGCCACTCAGGGTCTAGCTGCGTCATGCTTCCAAGGTATTTCTCCATCCCAGCCCCTCCGATGATGTGTTTAGAAGAAACCCCCAAATCCCACTGGGCTTCTTTCGTGCGCTAATACAGCTGCATCCACGCTCTCACCCCCCTCTCTGACATTTTCCTGGCGAGTTAGGTCAGGTGAGGGGTGCCCGGGGGGGCAGGTGCGTCCTCCATAACTCACCTTCCTGAGAGCTTTTACTTCCGCTTCCCCGGGCTGGCTTCGCAACCGCTCCGGCCTTACAGAGTAGAGCGGAGGAGGTATGGAACTGTCAGAGGGCAGACAGGAGGTCTCAGTGTCATTGTATTCGGTTCTGGGGCAACGGCGTCCACCCTGGGTGACACTAGTTCTCCTAGAGTGGCATTCTGAGTCACTCTGTCCTCTGGCTACTCCGTAACCTGAAGCCTGGACTATGCAGTCGGCCGCTCACAGTCCTCTGCAGCTAACGGGAGGGAAGGGAGGCTAACGGAGGTGGAATTGGCGACCCACGGTAGTTACTGCATGTGCGCACGTGAATTCGTAATAGACGAGTAGAAATAAAGAGCTGCAGCAGTGCTGGCTTCTGTCCTAGTCACCAGGCCAGGTGGGTTTCTATAATCGCCTTGTTATACGGCCCATGCCATGCCCTACCCCTCACTGGATCTCACGTGGTTGACCATGGTTGGAGTCCCAGACTGGGCGGCTTGAAGATCACGCTGGGTACATGTACGTGTGTGCCCCAAATCCTGAGAGGAGGGATTTGCCATGTCCTAGAGAAGCACCTGACATCCAAAAGGCATATTATTTTGATTAGAAATAAACTTAGGGGGGCCAGCAGATGGTATGGTGGTTAAGGCACTGGATTCACACATGGCAAACTGTGGTTCAAGTCCCAGATCTGACGGCTTGAAAATCACACTGGGCACATGTGCGTGCATGCCCAAAATCCCAAGAGGAGAGTGGAGGAGAAGGGATTGCAATGTGGCCATCCCCACAGAGGGTGACTTCTTACTTTTCCTCTCACTGTCTCTCTCTGTTTCTTGGCGAGTGTACACATGAGTACATATGGTTTTTATGCAAAATTTTTTTAAAAATTAAAAAAAAATTTTTTTTAATAATAAAACGAAGTTAGGGAAATAGAAACAGAGCGGATGGTCTTTTCCAAGATTGCTTCTGCCTGGGAGCAGGGAGAAGGTGAGTCTTGTCTGGAGCGCCATCCTGCCACCTGCTGGCCATCTGGAATACTACCTCTGCAGACTGAGAAGGGGAGGTGCCCTCAGGCCTGCAACCCAGGCTGTGCAGTGCACAACCTGCTCCAAGGAGGCGCAGCCCTGCAATTCCTGGAGCTCCCGAAAGGGCCCCGTGTCTTCAAGTTGTTTAGTTTAGCTGTGAGCCGGGGCGCAGCGTGGCTGTCTCCCTGGGTTCTCGGACAGCTGCCCACTGGTTGGGCGAGAGCCCCCTGGCTGTGCCAGCCTGCCACTCAGGGTCTAGCTGCGTCATGCTTCCAAGGTATTTCTCCATCCCAGCCCCTCCGATGATGTGTTTAGAAGAAACCCCCAAATCCCACTGGGCTTCTTTCGTGCGCTAATACAGCTGCATCCACGCTCTCACCCCCCTCTCTGACATTTTCCTGGCGAGTTAGGTCAGGTGAGGGGTGCCCGGGGGGGCAGGTGCGTCCTCCATAACTCACCTTCCTGAGAGCTTTTACTTCCGCTTCCCCGGGCTGGCTTCGCAACCGCTAATCTTTCCTGGAAATAGGTCACAGCTGCCCCTCCGGGAAGGGATGAGAAATTCTTTATGCAGAACTTAGCAGGGCTGCGAGAGGATGGACTCCCCTCCTGGGTGCTTGCTCGGGAAGAATGGAAACCACAGAAATGAGGGGCAGCCCCGGACAGGGCATGTGCGGTGCTGATTCCATCTCTAGGACCCGGATGTAGGATGGTGATTACCGCACCTGTGCCGGCACCCGGTCTGCCAGCGCACACACCCACCTGCCCACCCTGCAGGGCCTCAGCTGAGAGCGGACTGGGGGCTGTGAGCCGGCCTGGCGACCGGAGTGGGGAGAAAGCATTCCTGATCTGAACCAGGGACTGGGAGGAAAGGACCTTCAGGAGACACATAAGCCCCACTCCCTCTAGCCTTCCCTAATATGAAGTCGGCCGCCTATGCCTGTACCGCAGCGACAGGGAGCTCACTACCCGTTAATGCAGACCCTGCTCTCTGGGAAATCTGGCCCTGCAGTAGTTCCCTCACTCTGCTCACCCTGCCTCATCTCAGGTCCTCCACCTCAGTCCCGGTTCTCTCCCAGCGTGGCCTTAGAGACGGCATCGCCCCGGCTCCCACAATAGCCTCCAAATATTTTGAGAATGACCGGGACTTCCTGGAGTGATCCCCTCTCTAGGGAGTGTTAAATAACTAGGACTCTTCGGCGCTGGGGACCAGCCGGTGGCACAGAGGTTAGGTGCTAGGTCCCACAGGGCAGACTGCTGTTTCAGTCCCCACACTTGGCAGCCTGAAAAATCACACGTGTGTGTGTGTGTGTCCAGAATCCCAGAGAATGAGGAGAAGGGATTGCAGTGTGGCTGTCCCCCTGGGGGGTGATTTCTCACTTTCCTTCTCTCCGTCTCTCTCTGCCAAGCGCATGCACCCTATGGCAAACAACACAAACAAACAAAGCCTCTTCAGCTCGGGCGATAAAGCCTCAGTGTTGGTAGCTTAGGAGGAACACAGGGGCGGTATGGGCATGCACCCCTGTGACGTCCAGGGGGCTATGGACCATCAGGGCACAGCTCTGGGTGGCCTTTCCCTGGCTCTGCTGTTTCCACTCCCAGGCAGGTGGGAGCCAGGCCCCCTGACATTGCCAAGCCTACGGCCCACCTGCAGTGGCAGATACCATCTCTCCCCATCGGCCTGGACCCTGTTCAGGGCTGACCACCGTTTTAGAGGGTAGGAACCAGAAGAGGCTCTGAGAGGGTGTCCAAGCACAGCTCAGAGGCACCGGGCCAGCCCTGACTATTTCTAAGGGATGGGGCCCCATTTCAAATGTCCAGCCTAAGTGCCCAGAAGCCATGTCAGGGAGCTCAGGGTGTCGCCAGAGCCACAGAACAAGCCCTTGATGTTCCTGGAGAGTCAGCTTTCTTCCGTGGAAGTGACTTAAAGCACTATTTTTAGATGTAGATGAAAACGGAAACATTAAGGAGCGGCATGCAGAATCCGCATGTATTTCTGAGACAAAACCCAAGACTTCAAAGAAATTTCACACTGTGTCAGCTGCTTCAGGCTGGCTGCTGAGCCTGCCGGGCGCATGTACTCATTCTCGCTCGGCCTGGGCGGGTATTTCAGGGCAACTGGGAGAGTGGGGGTTGGGGGAGGCCCTGGGACCCCAATCTGAGGTCTTGGAGTTGGCTGCCATGAACGGGCCCCGGCTGCACATGGCCTCGCACTCCGGAGCAAGGGAAATGCCGCCTGAGACAGGTGGGAGGTAGGCATGGGCTGTTCCTTACAGTCACGGACATGGGCCCCTGAAATTCCTAAGTGATCCAAACAGATCCCAGCCTCGAGCCTGAGCAGGGTCCTGGGGTCCCAATGGGACCAGCGTCATCCCTCAAGGGTCGCTGGGTCATGAGGAGATTCTGCGATCTCAGGTGAGAGGCCAGAGCACCTGGGTAGTGGGCAGCCCTCACAGGAAACGGAGCAACAGCTATTTACCCACTGGTGCAGACACGTTTCGGTATTTTATCAACCAGGACAGCTGTACTGGCTGAAAACGAGCCTCCTACGTGAGTCTGATCAAGCAAGACTAAGCCTTCAAGCCAGCTCGCGTTTGCTGAGCACCTGTTAGGTGCCGGAGCTGCTCCGGGAGGTTTATGTATACATCTCGATTAATTGCACAACACGCAGACCCATTAGCAGGTTTTGAGACTGTAGAGGATCGAGATGAAAACCACGCAGGAAAAGCCAGTCGGCGTAAACAGGTCTAGGATCCCCCTCACCCTCCACGCTGTGGCCACCTCAGCAGGGGCGACGGTGTCTTGAGGCAGAGGTGTGTGTAGACACCTCTCCTGGCTTCCCTCGCCAGTCACTCTTCATGGCCCGTGCATGAAACCGTGTGTGTTCACGCTGGGAGGGATGTCAGGGGATTTCGAGAGGGGCTGTGTCTGTCCCCCATTTTCGCCTTGCTGGATTCAAACTCATCCCCGAAGTAGGCTATGACCCCTGCCCTAGAGTTAGCCCCACGTCGCAGGTGAGAAAGTGGGGCTTGGAGCTGTCATGCGTGCAAGGTCGCGGGGGCGGTGGGGACCGGAACCTGGCCACGTCTGTGTGTGCCGTGCCCTCGCGTCCCCGCTGTGGCCGCACTTTGGCTTTACGCCTCCTTCTGGCATTCCCGAGGCATTCCTCTACACTGCCTGGGGACCTGGTGCAGACCGGATGGAGTGCCCGGATTCTAACCTGGTGCTCCTGTGCCTCACGTTCTGCAGCCACAGGGGGCGCCCAAGAGCCACAGTCTCGGCCAGGCGGCATCCGCACCAAGCCCAGGTGTCACCAGCCACTTGGCCCCACCAGGGATGCTGCACTGCTCTGCGGACACGGGCTTCTGTCTTGGGCCGGCTTCACCGCCTCTGCCGGAGCCTCCTTCCCGAGGGCCTGGCCCTCTCTCCGACAGGCTTTCCTGCTTGCAGTAAGCTCTCCCCAGCGCTCAGGCTTCCACTTCTTGTCACGGCGTTCCCTCCTGAGGTCAGCAGACGGCCCAGTTCTGAGGGCCACAGCGGTGGCGTGTGGTGTCCCGGGACAAGACGCAGAGTCTGCTGGGCGTTTTCGGAAAGCTTAGGTGGTGATGCAGAGGTCTCGGCAAACGCGGCCACAGTATCTCCCCCCATGTTCTCCGACTGTGCAAAGCTGCACCACTGCCCTTTGACCTGGGCAGACTTCTGTGACCGTCTTGACCAGTAGAGTGAGCAGAAGATGCCGTGTGACTTCCGGGACAAGAGCTGAACATCGCCATCTGCACTTCCGCCCTGCTCTGGACCCGGACACCATGCTGCGAGGAGGCCCGAGCGGAGGCGTGCAGGAAGACTGCGTGGGGCGAACAGGCTACTGTCCACGCCGACAGGCAGTGTCAGCCTGTGTGTGAGGATGCCATGGGGGTGTGTGTGTGGGGGGGAGTGTCCCTGCCTTGCCATCCTCTCAGCCCCGCCCTCAAGTCTTCCTGGACTCAGGCATTATGAGTAGAGACAGGTGTGACCACCGTGCCCTGCCCATTTTTCTTTTCTTATTTTTAAATAAACTTTATTTATGTATTTATTTTATTTTATTTTGACCAGAGAGGGACAAAGAGAGAGACAGAGAGAGAGAGAGACAATGTGTGTGTGTGTGTGTGTGTGTGTGCGTGAAAGAGAGAGAGAGGAGGAAAGTGAGAAAGCAAGCTGCCAGGTCTGGGACTTGAACTATGGTCGGCCATGTGGGAGTCTAGTGCCCTCTTTTAATAGAGGTTTTTGCTATAGGTGCGTGTGCTTGCTGGGGAGACAGAGACAGAGAGAGAGAGACAGAAAGCGAGAAATCACCCCCCAGGGAAGATGGCCACGCCGCAATCCCTTCTCCATTCTCTTCTCAGGATTTTGGGCATGCACACACGTGCCCCTGGCGTGAGTTTTTAAACCACCAGGTCCAGGACTTGAACTGTAGTCGACTACACGAGAGCACGAGATTCCAGCAATGTAACCACTATACCATCTGCTGGTTCCTGCCCTGCCCACATCTCTGACCCCTGGACTGTGCCAGAAGCAATGAAGAAAATGAAAAGCTGCCCCTACTGCAAACAGGCCCAGACAGTGGGACCAACCGGCAGCAGGCCCGATCCCCGCAGCCTGAATACCCCAGCAGGTGGCAGGGGCTCCGAGGGGCCCACACGTGGCACACCAAGGCGGGCTGCCCCTACACTGGGGCTGTCAGCTGGACAGAACCTGCCGAGGCCCTTCAGGCACGGGAGCACAGGACCTCAGCCTGCAGGGACCCAACCAGGTTCTGCAGACCTTTCTGGCTGCAGAAATGCTGGGGAGTGCATGCACCCACAGGTGGGGACCTTCGATCATGGGGGAGCCCAGGGGGAGGAGCTTGGGTAAAATCGTGAAAACGGAGGGTCGCCCATTTGCATCTGTGAACACCCTTCCCGGTGCCATGGGCTCTGGATTGCCCAGAGGAAGTTAAGTCAGGATATCTGTCCAAAGCCAACCTGACTTTCAGTCTCAGGGTGCCTTACCCTGATCTCTGTCCTGTTTGCTCTGTGGCAGGCACTTTGTAGGGACTCAGAGGGGCTGGTACCAGGGTAGAGGGATTCTGGGAAGGGCCACGGGCTTCTCACCCCCTAACCCCCCATTTTTTTTTATTTTTTTATTTTTGGAGAGGTTTTTGCAATAGGGCGCGTGCACTCGCCAGACAGGCAGAGAGAGATAGAGAGACAGAAAGCGAGAAATCACTCCCCAGGGGGGATGGCCATGCCGCAA
>NW_006160074.1:1223256-1225257 GCF_000334495.1 Tupaia belangeri chinensis | reverse complement strand
TTTTTTTTGGAGAGATTTTCACTGTAGGGCGCGTGCGCTCGCCAGACAGACAGAGAGAGACATAGAGACAGAAAGCGAGAAATCACCCCCCAGGGGGGATGGTCACGCCGCAATCCCTTCTCCTCCATTCTCCTCTCGGGATCTTGGGCACACATGCACACGCGCCCGGCGTGAGTTTTAAGCCACCGGGTCCGGGACACGAACCGCGGTCGACTACGTGGGAGTCCAGCGACATAGCCATTACGCTAACTGCTGGTTCCCATCCCCTGGCAAATCTTGATGTGGCCACTAGGTGGTGCCCCTGGCTGTGGGGACGGGCCATCTAGGGGTCACCTGGCCTGGGAGGCCCAGTTTCCTCCAGAGGCTCTAGTGTCACCATGCTGGGGTCAGCTGCAGCTACAGAGGCTGAGGCTGTGCTCCCTCAGGTGATGAGGGGGCTTCAGAAGGCCTGGGCTCCTGTGCCCCACAGGCCTGGCTTCTGGTCCCAGCTCTGCTAGTAGCCCCCTGATGAGCCGCGATCCCTGTCTGAAAAACGAGGGTCCAAACTAGGGGAGCTCTGACGTCCTGTTCTGGTGGCCGTGACTGGCTGGGTGACTGCAGGCAGGTGGTGGGTGCCCGGGTCTGGATCACACTGCGACGGTGTTAGGAGGGGCCTTGTGGACACGATTAGGCCAGGCGTGTGCGTGAATGGGATTAGTTCCCTGTGGAATAGGTTCAAGGAAGCACTTCGAATCCTTTACGCCACACGCAGACACAGAGGACCGGAGCCTGCTGGGGCCCTGACCTTGCACATCCCAGACTCCAGAGCTGTGAGCAGCTGTGTTGTGTATAAGCCGCCTGGTTTACTGTGTTCCGTGACAGCAGCTGGAACAGAGTGAGACCCAGGCCCTGGGGCCTGCGCTGGAATGGGAGCGACTGCACTGCCCTGCCAGGCTGCAGGGGGAGGAGATAGCGCAGAGTCCCCCGAGGGAGGAGGTCCAGAAACTGCCTGGGTGTCGCAGGGCTCTGAGAACCCAAGCCAGGCCCCTCGATCTGAACTGACCTCAGGGCTGGGGTAGTGCCCACTGTCGCCTGCTCCAGGGCGCCCGCTCGCCCATTGTGGTGTCCTGCTTCGTCTGCGCTGAGGCGTCTGGTCTGGCTCAGCAGAGCTCACTCCCAAACCCTCCTCCTCCACCTGGCTGTGGCTATGCCAGGACTCATCCTAAGGCTGAGGACTAAGGCGGAGTTGGGGAGGGGCTCTGTGGGGTGCGGTGTCTAAGCCTCCGTTCTCTCACCTGTGAAATGGAGAGGCTCTTGCACACCCATAGGAAGTAGGAGCATAATCACCACACACGGCCTTGCTCAGCTCTGAGGCACCCTTGGGTGCAGCGGGGAGCCTGCCCCTCCTCCCACTGTGCAGGTGAGAACATGCTGGCTCCCTCCCCTGCTCCATCTCCACTCTGCCCTCGCCTGCTGGTCCCTCAGTGTGGCCTTCTCTGCTTGAGGGACCCCTCTGGTGCTTTGTGACCCAGAATCTCATGGATCTCCAGGTCTCATGGGAAGCAGCGGCCAACGCCTTGGCCTGGAGCTTTGCTGGGCATCGTGGTGCTTTGTGACAGGTCTAGGATTTGAAATGGGACAATCTAGACCAAGCTGTCACCGAGCCTCACTTCTCAGCTATAAAAGGTAAGGCGAGGTAAGGGGTGTGGTAAAGCTGAAAGTGTAGCCATATTGGGAGGTGCTCGGTGACAGCGGGGGCAGCTGACACCACCCCGTGTCCGGCTCTGAGCTGAGCCCCATCTTACATGCTCTCCCTCGATCCTCCCGAAATTTGCTGAAGGCAGATGCTATACTAATATTGCTGTTCCGTTGGGAAATAATATACATACAGATCTTGTCCCTTATGGCGGGGTTACAGTCCAGTAAACGCTCTGAAGTTGGAAGCACATTGAATACACCCACCCTACTGAACTTCACGGTTGGCCTGGCTGGCCTCAAACTCGCTCGGAACCCTGCCTTCCT
>NW_006160074.1:1221490-1223137 GCF_000334495.1 Tupaia belangeri chinensis | reverse complement strand
TTTTGCTATAGGGCACGTGCGCTCACTAGAAAGACAGAGAGAGAGACAGAGACAGAAAGCGAGAAATCACCCCCAGGGAGGATGGCCACACTACAATCCCTTCTCCTCCATTCTCCTCTCAGGATCTTGGGCACACACACGCGCCCCGCATGAGTTTGAAGCCACCGCATCCGGGACGTGAACCACAGTTGACTACATGGGAGTCCAGCGACATAGCCATTACGCTAACTGCTGGTCCCAAGACGAAGCCAGTTTGAAGTCCGGAACAGCTCATGTATTCCCAAAGCAGGACGGCTCAGTGGCCCCTGGAGTACGGGCCCCTAAAGGGGCATCACTTTACACCAATTTCTGCATCGAGTCCAAAGATTGTTAAGTTGAACCGTTGTAAGTTGGGGTTGTCTACAGGTGCTATATAACTAAGCACAAGATGGGAACCAGCAGTTAGCGTAATGGCTGTGTCGCTGGATTCCCACATAGTCGACCGTGGTTCGCGTCCCGGACCCGATGGCTTAGAGCTCACGCAGGGCGCGTGTGCGTGCATGCCCAAGATCCCGAGAGGAGAATGGAGAAGGGATTACGGCGTGACCATCCCCCCTGGGGAGTGATTTCTTGATTTCTGTCTCTATGTCTGTCTGTCTGATGAGCGCACGCGCCTTATAGGGAAAACCTCTCAAAAAACAAAAACAAAGTACAAGACAGAACTCATCCCAGCTCCCTGAAGGCCCCTAGTCATACGGCCCCACTGGTGACACCCTGAGGTCGGGGCCTCCGGTTCCCGCGCCTCAGATGAGGCACTGAGGCTCAGGGAGGAGGCAGGAATTCCCCAAGGCGTGTGGCTGCCACGGGGTGGGACCAGGGTGAGCCCGGCTCCACCGGAGCCCACAGAGAGCCTCATGCTGTGTCCTCCTCCTCTTCTCGGGGCTTTGGGTCATCTTCCACCTCCTCCACTTTGTTCTCTGCTATGGCCTCACCCACCACTGTCTTGAGGCGCCTGTTGTCATTTCACAGACTGACCACCAGATGGCACTAAAGGATCAGCTGCGGACTCCAGGTTGGGGCTGGGGCGTGGTTCTGGGCTTTGGAGAGGGAGACAGGGAAAGTAATGGGGTGGGTGAGCCGTCCCTTGAGGTGATGGATGGGACGGGGCCCTGAGAGGTACAAAATGGTCTCCGTCACCTGGCTATGAGGAGCAGAGAGTCAATTTGTATAGCTGAAGGCTTGCACAAAGTTTCTGATTTCTTTTTCTTTGAAGATATTTTTGCTATAGGGCATGTGTGCTCACCCAAGGGACAGAGAGAGACAGAGAGAAAGCATGAAATCAGCCACCTAGGGGGGATGGCCACCCTGTAATCCCTTCTCCTTTCTCCTCTTGGGATCTTGGGCACGCATGCACACGGTGTGAGTTTTAAGCCACCTGGTCAAGGACTAGAACCGCGGTCGACGATGTGGGAGTCCAACAACGTAACCATTATGCCATTTTCTGGTCCCCAACTTTTCCATTTCATTTTGGCCTTTGGATGGAAATAGTTTTTAAAATAAGACTGATTTCTCCCACTTAATTATTATAAGTATTGTAAATTGTGTTGGTGCTTTCAAAACCAAATAATGTTTTTTGTTTTTGTTTTTCTGCCCTTTTTTTTTTTTTTT
>NW_006160074.1:1215823-1221459 GCF_000334495.1 Tupaia belangeri chinensis | reverse complement strand
AAAACCAAATAATGTTTTTTGTTTTTGTTTTTTTGCCCATTTTTTTTTTTCTAGTTTTCTTAATGTCAACTGTCCCTTCTCTCCCTGTCTTCAGAGCAGCTGCCTCTTAACACTCCTCCCTCCACGCTGGACAGCTTTTCACTGTAATGTGTATCTGGGACATCAGCCTTGTTTTTGTTTATTTGTTTTATTTTTAAAATAAAAAAAAATGAAACTTCTTTTGAGGTTCTCACCAAAGGGCACGTGTGCTTGCCAGAGGTGGAGACAAAGTGAGAAATCACCCCCCCAAGGGGATGGCCGCACCAAAGATTGTTAAGCTGAACCATTGTAATCTCGTCTCTGTTTTTTTCCTGGGATTTGGGGCATGCACACACACGTACCCAGGGTGACGTACAAGCCGCTGGGTTCAGGACTCAAACTGTGCTCGGCCACGTGGGAGTCCAGTGCCTTGCCCACCATGCTACCTGTTGGCCCAGCCCTTAGATAGGCAGTGGGTGGCAGCTACTTCCTTGCCCCTGGTCTTGGCTGTGAGCCAGGAGATGTGACCCAGAGCCTGTGACCTACACACAAGGCCGTGCCCTCCTGGCTACTGTGGCCACACCCTCTACTCCTTGCCCTCACCCCAACCTGGCCTCGGCTGCCTCGCTGGGCTTTCTGCACGGCCCCCCGTGGGCATCTGCTGTGAGAGTCCCTGTGTAGTCACCTGCCTACACTGGCAGCCACTTTCTGGAAGACGTGGCTCATCTCCTTCCAGTGCTTGAACCCTTTGCTGGGACAGCAGAGCTGCAGAAGGAAGGCCAAGCCCCAGCTCAGTACCACACGCCCCAGGGCCTGCCCTTGGGGGCCCTCCGGCTTCACCCCTCACCACCCCTGTCCTGCACCCCTCAAGTCGCCTCTCCCCCTCACCTACGGCTGCTGCATGCATGCCTCAGGCTTCACCGGCCTCATTCCCCACCACCCTGTCCCGTGCCCCTCTAGTCGCCTCTCCCCCTCACCTACGGCTGCTGCATGCCTCAGGCTTCACACCAGTTATTGCTACGTCCTCGCTGGGGAAAGGGCCCAGGGCCACCACCACAAGTCCTCATTACCCCCTCCATGCTTAACCAACTGCTTTCCCTGCAGCGCCCTATGGTAATGGGAGTGGTTCGGATGATGGATTCTGGAGACCGGCCACCTGGGTGCTGGTCACAGCCCTGCCAGCCATAGCTGCGTGACCTCGGGCACTGACCTGGCTTCCCCACCTGTAAAACGGAACCAGAGCAGCAGCTGTCCCGTTGGCACCAGCTTCTGCCAAGCTCCTGGCACCATGCACGCTCCACTCATTCTTTTTGTTTCCTTCTTTCAGGGATTTTTTTTTTTTTCCTTTGGGACATGTGCATTCGCTGGAGAGAGAGAGACAGAAACAGAGAGACGGAGTGAGAGATTGCCCCCAAGGGGGATGGCCATGCCACAATCCTTTCTCTTCCTGGTACCTTGGGCATGCATGCACATGTGCCTGGGGAGACTTTGAAGTCACCAGGTCCAGGACTCCAGCTGCGGGAATCCAGCACCTGAAACACTGCGCCACCCGCTGGCCCTCAGCTCGTTCTTCCCCGCCTTGGCTTCCAGTCTCCCTGCTAGCCCGAGTGTCTCAAGGGCAGGCCTGGTCTTCATTCTCCTGTGCTGGTCCTCGCCCGGCATCCCGTGTAGACCAGGGACACCGCAGGTGCTGCAGAGGGCCAAGCGCATGGGTGGCCGTCGTGGCCAGCACTCGCCAGAGCGTCAGTGAGCACCTGACCTGGCGTTTCAGTCTTCCTCGAGCCAAGTGGTGAGTCCTCTGGTGAGGGCAGCCGGGCCATCCTTCCCTGGGCCTGGGCCTGGGCCGCAGAGGGGTCACTGCCCGGCAGGCTGGTGGGCCAAGAGGGTGCTGTCCGTGGTGCTGATGGGCCCTGGCTAGTGACTAGTCCCTCCGCCCGTGTGGGTGTTGGGAAGTGAAGGATTCGCTCCAGAGCAGCCGTCTCAGATCCCAGCCGGCACACCGAGTTCTGACAGTGTGCAGTTCTTTCCCTGCCTTCTGAACTCCTGGGAGAACTGTCACGTCCCGTCATCCTCCCCCACCGCTGCAGCACCTCCAAACTCGAGTGCATCACCCAGAGATGTGCCCTGAGGAGCCCGGACCCACGCTGTGGGCTCCACTGCCAGCCGGCTCCATTGCCAGTCTGAGACCAGTTTGTCTCGCTCACAGGGGACACTGAGCTCTGGAAGGTTCCCAGGAGCCCTGTCCTCAAGGACGAGCAAAGCAGGATGTTGGGCATGAGCTGGGGGTGGAGGGTGCACAGTAAAGCGCAGAGCTCTGCTGACTCATGTGGGAAGGTCCAGGGTTCACATCCGGAGACCTCCCGGTGTGTGCCAGGCAGGTGCGTGCCCACGATCTGGGGCTGGCGGAGGCTGGGGCAGATCATGACCCAAGACCCATCGACAATGCCGTCTCTGTCTCTGTCTCTCTCACTCATGGAGGAAATAAATGAACTTTAAAAAGTGAGACTAGACATAAATGGCTACCCTATGTGTGCGGTGCGATTTAATAGACTAAACATTTGGACAGACTCTGGGGTTCAAATCCGACCGCCTTCGGGTGACTCCTTCCACCTCTCAGCTTCCGTTTCCTCATCTGTGGAAGTGGCGTGACAACGGCTTCCTCCCGGGCTGGTGTGAAGACTAAACTGGGTGAAGTAAGAGGGCTGACAGCCCTAGCTGGTCCCTGCTCATTAGACAGTCGCTGTCATTCTTCAGCATTCCTTTCCATAAAGAAGCCGCAGAATGTCAGAGCTGGAGGAGAATCGAACCCAGACCCTTCTGCTTACCTATGAGGAAACTGGGGCTCAGGCAGGTGAAGGAACTTGTTTAAGGGCTGGTGGCCAGTCAGGGCGAGGCCCCAGGGTAAGGACAGTGTCTTTGCATTCGTGAGCTACTGACGCGGGACACAGGACACCGTGCACGAGACACACAGGTTGCCCGGGAGGGGTAAAGGCAGTTTCTGCCTACTCACAGCTGCAGGAAACGTCCTCGCTGAGACCGTATGACTGAGTCCCCCTGCCCCGTGTGATTCTCGGGTCCCTCTCCACCACACCGCCTGGCTGGCATCACCATAGCTCCCGTTTCCCAGATGGGAACACACAGGCTCAGAGGGCCCAGGAGACTGAGGTACGGCCACGCAGCCACCTCCCTGCCGGCGTTAGCGTGGAGACCGTGTCCGAGCAGGCCTGGCAGGGGAAGTGCTGGGGTGCCAGCGTCCCCTCTGCCCTTCCGAAGGTGACAGTCTTCACATTTCAGAGTGGCCATTCCAGCCACCCTGGGCCTCGGGGATTCTTCAGGCTTTGAGTACAGCCTCCTTGGGAAGGAGAAAGACGCCGAAGTCCGAGTAGGGCGGCTTCCTGGGAGGCGCAGGGGGTGGCTGAGCGAGCCGGTGAGCAGTGGCTGAACAGGAGGGCTTAGGACATCAGAGGTGCCTTTTCTCTCCTGAGAAGCACGCGCCCAGGCCTGGCCAGAGCAATGACCACCTGCCGGCCCTGACCCAGGGCACCTGGACTCGAGCCCCAGCCCCACTGCTTAGGGCCCTTGTGAGGTCGTGTTACCTTAGAACCTACTGAGCTCTCTCTCTCTCTCTCTCTCTCTCTCTCTTTTTAAGAGTTTAGCCATGGATTGCATGTGCTCGCCAGAGAAGAGAGAGGCAGAGAGATGTATAGACAAAGAAAGTGGAAAGTTACCTCCGGGGGGATGAGCACGCCGCAATCCCTTCTCCTTCCCCCCCCCTTCGGGATTTGGGGCAGGCATGCAAACACACCTGGCGTGAGTTTCAGGCCACTGGGTCCAAGACTGGAACCGCGGTCCGGCATGTGGGAATCCAGTCGCCCTAACCACCATGCTGGCTTGAGAACTCACGTTCTAGATCTGAAAACTAGGAAGGCCATCTAGATCCCGAGCGCTTTCAGAGGCGTGAAGGAGATCGCTCACTCACAGCCCCAGCACGCCTGGCACAGGGGCCGGGTGCTCGGTAAAGGCAGTCCCTTCCTCGTCCTTCCAAGCCCGCCTAGTTTACTCACCGGGCGTTTGCTGAGCACGTGGCATCTGACAGGTGTCAGCCCCAGGACTGCTGACCTGGCAGTTTAGGTGGCAGTGTCTGCTCTCACGGACTTCACGGTGAACTGCAGGAAGTCAGAAGAAATGCAAATAAGAAAGAAAAAATGTTAGCCATCAGCAGGCGCTACAGAGAACTGTCACGTCTGGCCATACGGAGGGAGGCTGGCAGCTGGACCCGCGTGTCGGGGGGGCTTTCTGCGATGACGGTGAGCGAAAGTCTGAACGAAGATCTGGAGGGAAGGCATGCCAGGCAGAGGGACGGGCGGGGGTGGAGGCCCTCTGGTAGGGACACGGACGAGGCGTCTGAGAAGGAAGCCTCGGTGACTGGTATCCGAGTGGGCTCACGCGAGCCCAGGTGGAGAGGTGGGCAGGCCCAGCATGGCCTGGGGGCCCGCGAGGTTCTTACTTCCTGACGTTCTCTCAGTCTTGGTGACCCTCCGGCTCCCAATGACTTTCCTGTTCTTTTCTTGAGAGGTCTTTGCCATAGGGTGTGTGCGTTCACCAGAAAGAGAGAGTGACAGAGAGACAAAAAGTGAGAAATCACCCCCAGGGGGGGATGTCCATGCTGCAATTCCTTCTCCTCCATGCTCCTCTCGGGATCTTGGGCACGCACGCACATGCACCCGGCGTGCCCAAGATCCCGATCCACCGGGTCTGGGACTCGAACTGTAGTCGACTACATGGAGTCCAGTGACATAGCCATTGCACCAACTGCTGGTCCCATCCCAATGACTGTCCTCTAGTCCAGAGTCTCCCGTTAGCCTGCGACAGTGTCCTTACCTCCAACAAGGGACTTCTGCCTGCACTCGGACCTCAGAGTATCAGGACAGGGCCAGTCGGCTGTGTGGTGGTCAAGGCACTGGATCCCACATGGCTGACTGCGTGGATCGAGTCCCAGACCTGGCAGCTTGAAAATCACACTGTGTGTGTGTGTGTGTGTGTGTGTGTGTGTGCGTGCGCGCGTGCGTGTCCAAAACCCTGAGAGGAGAATGAAGAAGGGGTTGCAGCTTGTCCATTCTCCCCAGGTCAGGGGTGGAGGGGTGGGGCTGATTTCTCACTTTCTCTGTCTCTGTTTCCAGAGAGTCATGCACCTGTAGCAGATGGACCCACTGAGACTGAGAGGCAGAAAGTGACTTTTTGAAAATCATACTGCAATTTAGAGAGTCTACCGATGATGATCACACACATCCGCCAGTGACAGACAGCCCTCCAATCAGTGGTTTGAACAAGTTATTTTTCTCTCTGAACAAAATGAGGCGAGCCTCCGGGGCTGGTGTGGCCGACCCAGAGCTGACGGGGCCTGGACTCCTGATCCGCTGTGTCCTTCTTGCAGCTTCTACTTCATGGCCGAGGGCAGCCATTGGGTCTGAGTTCCACAGCAGGAAAGCAGAGGGGCTGTAAGAGAGCATGCCCCCCTAAAAGGACATGCCCTGGAAGTCGCAGTCACACTGCGATGGCCAGACTTAGTCCCATGCTACACCTTCCTGCAAAGGAGACCAAGACCAGAAAAGGAAGGG
>NW_006160074.1:1214998-1215446 GCF_000334495.1 Tupaia belangeri chinensis | reverse complement strand
GGGGGCAGCGGGACCCGCGTGTCGGGGGGGCTTTCTGCGATGACGGTGAGCGAAAGTCTGAACGAAGATCTGGAGGGAAGGCATGCCAGGCAGAGGGACGGGCGGGGGTGGAGGCCCTCTGGTAGGGACACGGACGAGGCGTCTGAGAAGGAAGCCTCGGTGACTGGTATCCGAGTGGGCTCACGCGAGCCCAGGTGGAGAGGTGGGCAGGCCCAGCATGGCCTGGGGGCCCGCGAGGTTCTTACTTCCTGACGTTCTCTCAGTCTTGGTGACCCTCCGGCTCCCAATGACTTTCCTGTTCTTTTCTTGAGAGGTCTTTGCCATAGGGTGTGTGCGTTCGCCAGAAAGAGAGAGTGACAGAGAGACAAAAAGTGAGAAATCACCCCCAGGGGGGATGTCCATGCCGCAATCCCTTCTCCTCCATTCTCTTCTTGGGATCTTAGGCACG
>NW_006160074.1:1213298-1214888 GCF_000334495.1 Tupaia belangeri chinensis | reverse complement strand
CCTCCATGCTCCTCTCGGGATCTTGGGCACGCACGCACATGCACCCAGCGTGCCCAAGATCCCGATCCACCGGGTCTGGGACTCGAACTGCAGTCGACTACATGGAGTCCAGTGACATAGCCATTGCACCAACTGCTGGTCCCATCCCAATGACTGTCCTCTAGTCCAGAGTCTCCCGTTAGCCTGCGACAGTGTCCTTACCTCCAACAAGGGACTTCTGCCTGCACTCGGACCTCAGAGTATCAGGACAGGGCCAGTCGGCTGTGTGGTGGTCAAGGCACTGGATCCCACATGGCTGACTGCGTGGATCGAGTCCCAGACCTGGCAGCTTGAAAATCACACTGTGTGTGTGTGTGTGTGTGTGTGTGTGTGTGCGTGCGCGCGTGCGTGTCCAAAACCCTGAGAGGAGAATGAAGAAGGGGTTGCAGCTTGTCCATTCTCCCCAGGTCAGGGGTGGAGGGGTGGGGCTGATTTCTCACTTTCTCTGTCTCTGTTTCCAGAGAGTCATGCACCTGTAGCAGATGGACCCACTGAGACTGAGAGGCAGAAAGTGACTTTTTGAAAATCATACTGCAATTTAGAGAGTCTACCGATGATGATCACACACATCCGCCAGTGACAGACAGCCCTCCAATCAGTGGTTTGAACAAGTTATTTTTCTCTCTGAACAAAATGAGGCGAGCCTCCGGGGCTGGTGTGGCCGACCCAGAGCTGACGGGGCCTGGACTCCTGATCCGCTGTGTCCTTCTTGCAGCTTCTACTTCATGGCCGAGGGCAGCCATTGGGTCTGAGTTCCACAGCAGGAAAGCAGAGGGGCTGTAAGAGAGCATGCCCCCCTAAAAGGACATGCCCTGGAAGTCGCAGTCACACTGCGATGGCCAGACTTAGTCCCATGCTACACCTACCTGCAAAGGAGACCAAGACCAGAAAAGGAAGGGAGAACGAGGACAGCTGGCCACCCCTGCCACGGCGACAGGTCGGGACCGGCTGAACCCTCGTCCGGGCTGCTGTCCTCTGCCCTCCCCGCGTGAGCCAGCACAGGGGTTCCCTGGGGGAGCAGCTGCAAGGAGACAGGGCCAGAGGAGATGGACAGGAGGTGGGTGTGGACGGCCCCACGGGGAGGGACCGGGATCTAGGATGCCCAGCTGCTGGTCCTCTCCCCCGGGGCTCTCTCTGGCTGGCAGCTGGCCCTGCGACCGGGAAAGGGAGACTGCTTGTCACCTCCTTTTGGGGGAGGCAGCTGGTGACAGCTCCTGACAGCTCACCATTGTGCCTGGGGGACAGAGTGGCAGGCCGGTGGATCCGCTGTGGTGGCAGGTGGGGAAACAGGGTTGTCAAGCAGCTGGCAAGGCCACCCTGCCCAGCCCCCAGCCAGCGGCCTCCCCCGCCCATGCCTGTGGCAGGGGTCTGCGGCCTTCGGTCCTTGCTTGGAGCCTCAGTTGGGTTTTCTCCTGCTGTCTGACCCTGAGAGCAATGCCCCCCTTTCTCCCCCCTTTCTTCTCTCCCATTCACCTCCCTCCTACCCCTCCAGCCTGCCCTCTCTCCTCTCTCTCTCCCCCTCTCTCCCCCTCTCACCCTCTCTCCCTCGCT
>NW_006160074.1:1212216-1213066 GCF_000334495.1 Tupaia belangeri chinensis | reverse complement strand
TCCCTCTCTCTCCCTCTCCCTCTCTCTCCCTCTCTCTCCCTCTCCTTCTCTCCCTCTTCCCTCCCTCTCTCCCTCTCTCTGCCCTTTTCCAGACATTCCTGGCCTCTAATGTATTCGTTCCTCTCCTTCCTCCTCTTCTCCCTGCTCTTCTCTTCTTCCCACCTGCTTTCTTCCTGCCCCTTGCCTTCCTCCCACGCGACTCCCTCTATCTCCCACCCTCTCGGCCTCCTCTCCTCCAGCGCCCACCACTCTCGGCCCTCCCTGCAGCCTGGCCGGGCAGTGCAGGGCCACAGGACACCCAGGAATAGCCTCAGCAGAAAGTCCTGTCTGTGCTGGGCCCTCCCCCAGCCTCCTGTGCCCTGTTCAGCATCAGGTCAGGAGAGGCCATGGCATACCCCCCTGCCACCTGCCACCTGCTGACTTGCGGCCCCACCTCCCTGCCATGACAGGGACTCAGTCAATGGGGCTCTGACCCCAACTTGCCATTAATCCTCCCCGCAGCTGGCTGAGGCTGGCTGCCCCGACAGGTGCTTCTCGACTTGCTGTGGGGTTCTGTCCCCATAAACCCATAGAAAGTGAGAAACGCATTTAAAACCCGGGTGAGTCCATCCAGAGTCAAGCACTCACAAGTGAAGCCACGGACAATCCATCTTCCCACTATACAGACGAGGAAGCTGAGGATCGGAGGCAGAGGGGTCCAGAACCACCCGGCTGCTGGCCAGACAGACCGGGGGCCAGAACAGTGGGAGCAGGGCCTCCTGTCAGCCCCTCCGGGCCCATCCTTGTCCCAGCTCTGAGACTGGCGTTCTTTCCGACCCTCCATCCTGGCTCCTTTGACCGCTGGCTTCAG
>NW_006160074.1:1209425-1212185 GCF_000334495.1 Tupaia belangeri chinensis | reverse complement strand
AGAGGGCTGGGGAGGAGCCGGCCGGTGCCCCGTGACCCTAGTGGGGGCCAGGTCTTCGCAGCCAGCACCCTGTCTGCCTAGGGCACTCGGCCTGAAACTCTGCTGATTTTTTCAAAGTTTACTTTTATCCCTGATAGACAGCATGTGCGTGGGCCAGAGAAAGAGAGAGACAGAGACAGAGACAGGCACACCCACAGCAGGGTCTCACGCCACACCCCCTCCTCCCGGCACTCTGGGTTGTCAGAATCCTGGGCCTGAGGGCCATGCCGGTGTGTTTTCTGGCCAGTCTGGGATCTGAACCTGCGGCCAGCCGTGCGGTCACCAGCACTGCAGTTCAGTCCACCGCTGGCTGTGCCACCAGGCTGGGCCCCAGGATTCCTCAAATAGCTCCTCTCCCTCGGCCCACAACCACCCCTGCACACACAGCTACACGCCCACACACACACGACGCCCAGAACAGACGTGGCTGCCCACCTGGCCATCTCTGTGAGTGTGAGGGCGTGCACACGACGGTGGCGGTGGTGGTGGCAACGCCACGCCAGTGACCACACACGCAGTCTGACGTGCCCGGCGCATGTGCGGATGCACGGAGATGCAGCGTGGTCGTGCTGACAAACACAGCGTTTCCAAGACACCAGAAACTGCTCAGAAAGCGACACAGAGCAGGACACCGGCCTCACCGTGGCTCGGCGCCCCCCCTACCGCCTCTCTGGGGGTGCAGTGCCCTCGCTAGAGGCGACTCTGGCCTGGCTTTAACCTCCTGCCTCCCAGATCACGATGACTTGGGCCCGTCTCTGGACAGCACTCAGTCCACCCTGGACTGGCATGAGCTGGCCCCTGGAAAGGACTTCAGATTCCCCGAGTCCTCCAGGCTCTCGGGGCTGTGCGTTCTCTTCCACACACTCATGGGATCCAGCATTTTCTTTTCTTTTCTTTTCTTTTCTTTTCTTTTTTCTTTTCTTTTCTTTTCTTTTCTTTTCTTTTCTTTTCTTTTCTTTTCTTTTCTTTTCTTTTCTCTTTTCTTTTCTTTTCTCTTTTCTTTTCTTTTCTCTTTTCTTTTCTCTTTTCTTCTCTTTTCTTTTCTTTTCTCTTTTTTCTTTCTTTCTTTCTCTCTCTCTCTTTCTTTCTTTCTTTCTTTCTTTTTTTTAAAGAGGTTTTTCCCTTAGAGCATGTGCAGGTGGTTGCCAGAGAAACAGAGACAGATACAGAGACAGTGAAGAGACAGAGACAGAGACAGTGAGAGGGAACACGAGAAGTCATCCCGGGTGGGGGGCGGGTGGCCACGCCATGGTCCAGACAGTGAGAGGGAACATGAGAAGTCATCCCGGGTGGGGGGGGTGGCCACGCCACAGTCCCTCCTCCTCCATTGTCCTGGGATCTTGGGCACCCAGGCACATGTGCCGGCGTGATTTTTAAGCCACCGGGTTGGGGACGGTCAGCCGTGTGGGAGCCCAGCAATGTAACCACTCTGCTACCTGCCAGCCCCGGGACCAGCATTGTCGAACCTCCGGTGTATCCTGGGTCTCTGGGTGGCAGTGTCGCCAGCACAGCCTGGAGCCTGAGGGTCATCTTCGCAGTGGGGAAAGCCGGGGGAGGGCAGGCAGGGCCGGGAAGGCGCCTGAGGTTCCGCGGGCTGGGTGGTGTGGACGCGAGGCCTCCTTTGTTTGCTGCTTTACGAATCAGCATGTCCTTACACATGTGCACTCGTTACATACATCTTACATGTCATTCTTTAGAAGAAGCAAACATTGACAGTTACACAGAGTGAACGAGCAGCCGCGACCCAGCCACTGCCCTGGAGCCGCTCCAGCCCTCTTCCTGGCACCAGCTGGCCCGAGCCCAGTCAAACGGTCTCAGAGGACAGGAGTCGGGCTGGTTCTCAGGGTCTGGGGGCAGGATGTCTGGAGGGGAAGGTCTGCACAGCAGCCTGTCCTCCCTGGGACCTCCCCGCCCCCGGGGATCCCTGACCTAGCCTGGCGCCGAGTCCCACGGGGCAGAAGCGGGAGCCTTCAAGTGTTTGTGTAGAGAATGATTTCCTTACATGGCTGGGTTTTTAAAAATGCATGTGCCTGCAGCTAGCTTCACCCTCCCTGCACCCGCATGGGCAGACAGAGGGCAGGTTCAGGAGGAGGGGTGGACCAGGAAAGGTTAGCCCGAAAACTGGGGCGGCGGTCCCAGACAGCCTGGCCACCTGCTGTCCCCTCCGTAGGCTCCACCCGCGCTTCCATGCTCCTAGGGACCAGCCTTCTTGTCCTTCAGGCCTGAACTCTGACCTCCGAGGAAGGCTGTCCTGACCATGGGTGCCTGCAGGGTGCACCCCCTTTACCCCGACCTCTGCTGTGACAGTCACACCCCGCACAGTCACATTCCAGGTAGGGGGAGGCCCCAGGCTCTTCATCATCCTGGTTCATCTACGAGGGGACTTTTCTAAGACGGTGGAAAATGCATATCCTGAAAAAGCTATGCGTGGATTTCAGAATTCGTGCAACCAAATCAACTCAAATGTTAAAAAAATAAAAAGCTAACAGAACACCTATGCGCTTGATGAGAGGGAGAGAGAGAAAGCGAGAGAGCACCCCCCCAGGGTGATGTCCACACCACAATCCCTTCTCCTCTGGGTCCTCTGGGGTGGGATTGTGGACACGCATGCGCACACATGCCTAGGGTGGTTTTCAAGCCGTCGGGGTTTGGAACTGGAATTGTGTAGTCAGCCCCGTGGGGCCTTCACCACCATGCCCCTGGGTGCCCGAAACATGTACT
>NW_006160074.1:1207791-1209411 GCF_000334495.1 Tupaia belangeri chinensis | reverse complement strand
TGCTTCACCCCCCCCCCCCCCCGCCCCGTGCAAGTGCCCTCTGTGATGTCTGCACAAGGAAATCGCCCAGTGACGCATTTCTCTGACCGTATCCCCGTCTTCACGCAACATTTCACGGCATTTCCGTCATCCTGCCGAAGGAGGGACGTGAGTGTGCGGCAGGGGGGGCGCTGGCGGCCTCCCCGTGAGAGATTTATGTGGAAGTAGCAGACGGCTCCTCCCTCCGCTGTTTACTTCTGTGGCTACACTAGCAAACCAAACAGTAGCTTTTTATGCTTGTGTGTTGTTTTAGGTTTTGGCCATAGGGCACATGGGCTTGTAGGAGGAGACGGAGAGAGAGGGAAAGTGAGAAATCACCCCCGAAGAGAGAATGACCATGCTACAGTCCCTTCTCCTGGGATTTTGGGCACACACCCGGTGTGAGTTTCAAGCCACCAGGTCCAAGACTCGAACTATGGCCGGTCATGTAGGAGTTCTGCACCTTCACCACCATGCCAACTGCAGGCCTCACGGAATGGTCATTTTAAAACCGTATTTACCCAGGCCAGTAAATGCCAACATTTATTTAGCAGGGAGATTGTAGCCCCTTCCGTACGTGCATTACAGCTGCCGTGAACACTTCAGAACGGCGCGAATCTCCTCCGAACCACCAAAGGTGTTTACCAAAAGAGCAAGCTTTGACACTGGGTTATTCTTCTTCAATGAAGCTCAGTATTATTTGAACAGGGTTGAGCTATGATTTCTGAACTTTTAACTTCTTGGGCTATAAATATAAGATGAAATCATTTTAGATGAAACCAAAACAGACACATTTCGGTGTGGTCAATGAGAAACTTTCGGTCTGGCCTAGGGGGATCATTCTATTTTCGTTTTCATGGGTTGTCCCTCTCCAAGAAAAACAGTACAAGATTTTCTTCTTTTTAATTTCCCAGATGATTTTTCAATTGAGCGCAGTGTTACGTATGGGAAAACATTAGAAGAAAATAACCCTTCTATATTAACTAAAGAGATTTTAATAGATTATTTCATTAATAGCCTTCCTGGCTGTGTGGTCAGGCCTCTCTCTAAGCAGAGTGCTTGAGACCGTTCAAGGGGTTCCCCTGCTCTTTAAGAGCCTGGGCTCCCTTCAAGACCTTTTGAGACCTCACTCCTGCCTTCCTTCTTACTCTTTGATTGGTGTAGGGCACATGCGCTCATGGTAGAGAGACAGAGACAGTGAGAGAGAAAGTGAGGAAGCACTCCCCTGGGGGATGGTCACACCACAATTTCTTCTCCCCTCTCCTCCCGGATTTTGGGCACACATGCACACGTGCCCAGTGTGATTTTCAAGCCACCAGGTCTAGGACTTGAACCACGGTTGGCCATGTGAGAGTACAGGGTCATAGCCATCATGCCACCTGCTGGTCCCACCTTCCTTCTAGACAGAAACCCTGAGATGAAAGTAGCAGTCAGCCTTAGCACAGGAGGAGACCAGGGATTCCAAAGGTAATGTTGGGCGGGTGTGAGGGCAGACCAGGCTCTGAAAACGGAGCCGCATGTTGGCACGCCTGCGCAGGGAGTCAAGGGGGAGGAGGAGAGGGTCACCCTCCCTTCGCCTCCCGCCCTCCTCCCTTCATCAGG
>NW_006160074.1:1203228-1206945 GCF_000334495.1 Tupaia belangeri chinensis | reverse complement strand
TATGCTTGTGTGTTGTTTTAGGTTTTGGCCATAGGGCACATGGGCTTGTAGGAGGAGACGGAGAGAGAGGGAAAGTGAGAAATCACCCCCGAAGAGAGAATGACCATGCTACAGTCCCTTCTCCTGGGATTTTGGGCACACACCCGGTGTGAGTTTCAAGCCACCAGGTCCAAGACTCGAACTATGGCCGGTCATGTAGGAGTTCTGCACCTTCACCACCATGCCAACTGCAGGCCTCACGGAATGGTCATTTTAAAACCGTATTTACCCAGGCCAGTAAATGCCAACATTTATTTAGCAGGGAGATTGTAGCCCCTTCCGTACGTGCATTACAGCTGCCGTGAACACTTCAGAACGGCGCGAATCTCCTCCGAACCACCAAAGGTGTTTACCAAAAGAGCAAGCTTTGACACTGGGTTATTCTTCTTCAATGAAGCTCAGTATTATTTGAACAGGGTTGAGCTATGATTTCTGAACTTTTAACTTCTTGGGCTATAAATATAAGATGAAATCATTTTAGATGAAACCAAAACAGACACATTTCGGTGTGGTCAATGAGAAACTTTCGGTCTGGCCTAGGGGGATCATTCTATTTTCGTTTTCATGGGTTGTCCCTCTCCAAGAAAAACAGTACAAGATTTTCTTCTTTTTAATTTCCCAGATGATTTTTCAATTGAGCGCAGTGTTACGTATGGGAAAACATTAGAAGAAAATAACCCTTCTATATTAACTAAAGAGATTTTAATAGATTATTTCATTAATAGCCTTCCTGGCTGTGTGGTCAGGCCTCTCTCTAAGCAGAGTGCTTGAGACCGTTCAAGGGGTTCCCCTGCTCTTTAAGAGCCTGGGCTCCCTTCAAGACCTTTTGAGACCTCACTCCTGCCTTCCTTCTTACTCTTTGATTGGTGTAGGGCACATGCGCTCATGGTAGAGAGACAGAGACAGTGAGAGAGAAAGTGAGGAAGCACTCCCCTGGGGGATGGTCACACCACAATTTCTTCTCCCCTCTCCTCCCGGATTTTGGGCACACATGCACACGTGCCCAGTGTGATTTTCAAGCCACCAGGTCTAGGACTTGAACCACGGTTGGCCATGTGAGAGTACAGGGTCATAGCCATCATGCCACCTGCTGGTCCCACCTTCCTTCTAGACAGAAACCCTGAGATGAAAGTAGCAGTCAGCCTTAGCACAGGAGGAGACCAGGGATTCCAAAGGTAATGTTGGGCGGGTGTGAGGGCAGACCAGGCTCTGAAAACGGAGCCGCATGTTGGCACGCCTGCGCAGGGAGTCAAGGGGGAGGAGGAGAGGGTCACCCTCCCTTCGCCTCCCGCCCTCCTCCCTTCATCAGGGCTTTACGGGACCTCTCTCTGACCAGCCTGCCCTGAGGACTGCGATCAGACTCCCATTTCTCCCCTCAGGGGCTCTGAGTTTATAGGGGTACTGAGGCAGGCAGAGAGCGGTATGGGGGCACCAAGTGACCCCTGTGATGGGAGAGGCCCAGGTGCCGCTCTGAGTACCAGAGGGAGGAGGAGGGAAGGCTGCATGGAGGAGAGGTCATTGGAGCTGGGCTTTGATGACGGGGTAGGGTTCAGATACATGAGAACAAGGAGGGAACATTCTGGAAGAGGGCGATGGAAGGAAGGAGGGCGCAGGAGTGGCCTGAGTCGGGAGGGAGCAGGGAGTCAGCTAGCCGGGGCCAGGATGGGGAGAAGGTGAGAGACTGCTCAGGCCAGGCCACAGCCCTGCCTCGGGAGATGGCAGAGGGACAGGGAGTGAGCAACCCACTGGTCTAACAAGCGTAGAGATTTGGGGCCAGCAGATGGCGTGGTGGTTATGCACTGGACTCCCACGTGGCCAACCGTGGTCTGAGTCCCAGACTAGTGGCTTGAAAATCACGCCAGGCGCGTGTGCGTGCGTGCCCAAGATCCCGGGAGGAGAATGGAGAAGGGATGGCAGCATGGCCATCGCCCCTGGGGGCTGACCTCTCACTTTCCCTCTCACCGCCTCTCTTCCCCCTCCCCAAAGCGCATGTGACCCAAGGCCAAAACCTATTGAAAGAAAGAAAGAAAGGAGAAAGAAAACCAAATATATGGATTTTTAAAAATATTTCATTTAAATTTATTTTATTTATTTAATTATTTATTTTCAATTTGCTCAGAGAGGGACAGAGTACATGTATGCATGCAGAAGAGAGAGAGAAAGTGAGAAAGCAAGCTTCCAGGTCCAGGACTTGAACCATGGTCGACTATGTGGGAATCTGGCATCCTTAACCACTACACCACCTGCCAGCCCCAAATATATAGCTTTTTCTTGCTAGTGGGCATGCGTGCTTGCCAGAGAGAATGAGAGAGTACCCCCTAATGGGGCAGATTACGCCGTAACCCCTTTTCCTCCATCCTGTCAGGACGTGGGGCAGGAGCACACACGAACCTGACATGTTTTTCGAGCCACTGGGGGGATTCAGGCCGTGCTCAGCCTGCAGAGACCTGGTTCTCACATGCAGCGCTTGCCCACCGCACCTTGGGCTCAGCCTGACACATATTTTTAGCACCTAACAAATTCCAGGCCACAGGCTGCAAGCCAGGAATGAAAAAGACAGATGTCTGCCCTCAGGGACAGAGAGCCTGGAGTCGTTCCTGTGGTGGTGGGGGGAGCCGCTGAGACGCTAAAAGCTAAACGGCTTGAGCTGCGGGGGCCTGGTTCCCCTCCCACAGACGATGCCCTCCATACCCCGGGGTCCTCCATCTCCAGGCAACTGCCAGTGAGGACCTGCTGCTCCAGCCCCAGGTCTGCAGAAGCACCAGGCCGCTTCCCCTGCCCCTGCCTCGCCAGCCCTTCCCTCTTACAGGCAGTGCCTCTCCAGGAAGAACAGGGTCAGGATGCCCCTCCCTGCCCAGAGCCCTCCCTGCCTCCTCCCTGCCCAGAGCCCTCCCTGCCCCCTCCCTGCCCAGAGCCCTCCCTGACCCCTCCCTGCCCAGAGCCCTCCCTGACCCCTCCCTGCCCAGAGCCCTCCCTGACCCCTCCCTGCCCAGAGAGTGAGAGACGGAAAGTGAGAAATCACCCGGGGGGGGGGTGGGGGGGGTCACACCACAAGCGCTCCTCCTTCGCTGCTCTCCTCTTGGGGTTTAGGGTCTGCACGCACACACATCCTGCCTGCTTCTCAAGCTGCTGAGTCCAGGATTTGAACTGTGCAGTCTGCCACGTGGGATCTAGTTTTCAAGAACCAGGCCATCCTCCTCACGCTCTTAATCCCCCCACTGGCAAGGCCTCATGGGGCTCCTTTTGTTTCCTTGAATGGGCCCTGCTGAGATAACCTCCCCCACCCTCCAGGCTGTGCAGACTCTGGGGGAGCCTCAGACCCTCCCTGCTGTCACCGGTGGGGTCACCAGTTACTGGTCTAGTTCCCACGCTGACTGTGAGCTCCTGGGAGTACGGTGCTGTCTGCCCACCATCCTGCCCCTTTCAGCTGGGAGGGCAGGCCCTGTGCACAGGGTGCCACCATGACTCCCCTGCCTCCACCCGCTCCCTGCACCCAGGAAGCCACAAGCTGGGGGGCGCAGGCACATCGAGAGCTGCCACCTATCTTGGTCCCGAGGTGTGAGGCAGGACGGTCACTCTGGGAGGAAGCTCAGGATCCCGGGGCCTGCTGACAAGTGCTGTAGTTCTGGGTCAGGCAGGGGCTGAGGTGGGACACCTGCCAATGGTAGCCTTAGTGCA
>NW_006160074.1:1196383-1202174 GCF_000334495.1 Tupaia belangeri chinensis | reverse complement strand
CTTTCCCTTCTCTCCCGTTTGTTTTCCAGCTCGCCGCCCCGGGCTATTTTTGCCTCCTCCTTGTTCGGTTGCCGCAGCAGCCTGATGGCTTTAATTGGCCCATTTTCTGTGCATCGAGATCCCTCCCCTCCGTGTCTGCGCCCACCCCACCGCCCATGGCCCCAGAGCAAAGGCCAGGAGGGAGGCTGATGCAAAGGGAAGGGCAGATAGAGACCGGGTCTGGGAAGGAAAAGGGTGAGCAGGAACAGCCCAGAGGGAGACAGGCAGGAGCAAGGGGCCGCCACAGACAGGGGGAGCCCTGGAGAGAGGAAGCCAGGAATACACAAGGGAAGTAAAGGAAAGAGACAAGGGAAGACAGACAGACAGACAGAGACGCAGAGGGATCTCGCTCGTACTGCGTGACAAGGGGAAGACAGAGATGGCACTGCCCGGGAAGGAGGGAGGCAGCCTCCCGGCCAGGCGGGCAGAAGGGCGCAGCAACACCAGGAGGCTGGGGACGGGGTCTGGGGTAAGGGGGCAGTGGCCGGGGGCCGGGTTCTGTCCCACCTCACGTGTGGGGCCGCGGGCTCTCCAGCCCCCTCTGCGCCAGAGGACAATGCACAGATTCAGACTTCGCAGGGAGACAGGCGAGGATGCCCGGGTGCTTTGGAAGTGCTCAGACCTTGGGCAGCCCGCAGGCAGGGAGGAAGTGGATCCTTATTCTGGAATGCGGGGCTTCATAAGTGTGTTTCTTCCTGTCTCAGGGAGGACCATGTGTCATGTACTGGTTTGTCATTCGTCCCTGCCACAGATACTTCCTGACCGCCTGCTGGCCACGGCCGGGCTGCTGGCTGCACTCTGACCGTGAAGGCAACCCTTCTGCTCAACCCTGCCTCGGCTTCCCTCAGACACAGTGTACTGAGGCAGGGGCCCACAATGACCCTCCATCCGGATGCCGTGGCTGGGGGTGTCAGGAGGGAGTCTCTCCTCCACCTTGGACAGTCAGGGACAACTTCCCGGAGGAGCCCCACGGGACAAGGCCTTGAAGGCTTTCCTGAGTGGAGAAGGCAGGGAAGGAAACCCAGGGCTACGGGTATGGGAGGGAGGGACCAGGACGGGGAGGTGAGAGTGAGGCCCGGGCTGGGCCGAAGGCCTGGCCTGCAGCTGAGTTTCCGCAGTCCGTGGTGACAGCTGGCAAAAGAATGGCGTGCTCAGATCGGTGTGGTCGGATCAGAGCTTTCCAGGGATGGGCCCTGACGTGGTCGGTCTGGAGCAGGTGAGAGCTTTCCAGGGATGGGCCCTGACGTGGTCAGTGTGGAGCAGGCAGACGGGGACAGAGCGATGAGGAGTCTGGGGCCTAGGCCCAGGGAGTGGCGAAGGAGGACCCGCAGGGGGACAGAAGAGCCACCGCCTCCCCCGGCCTGTCCCAGGACCCGCAGCCCCCGAATCTGAGCTGGGACTTCCCTGGAGCTTTGGCACCCACTGGCCCAGGGATCTCAAACTCAGACGCCTCCAGGTGGGCATGGCGGGGCCTGAGCCAAACTGGGGCCTGCCTTAGAGTTGCGAGGTTTTCAGGGCTGGATGCTGGCCGCAGAAACTGCCTGCTGGATTTGTCCCTCGGGGTCACTGGTGTGACCTCTGCTTTAACCCCTTTCTCTCCATTTCACAGGGGAAGAAACTAAGGCCCGAGTGGGTGAGAACTGTGTCCGCGTGCACCCAGCGAGCGTGAGCCCCCCGTTCTCACGATCTACTGGGTAACAGTGCCTTAACGGGGTAACGAGGTGGGGGGACGAGGCTCAGAGCAGCCAGCGCCTCACCTGGGATGCCCTGCTAGTGAAGGGAGGCCCTGCTTCCTCAGCCAGGGCTCCTCCAGGACAGTGACTCAGCCCCTCCACGCAGCCCGGGGAAGGAGGAACCCGGAGGGGAGGCAGAGCAGACGCTAATTGCCTGATGAGAGATCACTGGCTGGGAGGCGGAGGTCGGCTCAACGAGAGGGCAGCTGGGGTGGGCACTTGTCCTGGGCAGACCAGCAAGGGCAGAATGCGGTGTCCCCAGGGGAGGCACTCAGGCTCCCGGCTCCAGCTGATGAGCCCACGCCTGCCTGCCAGCTGCCAGGCAGGGGACCAGGTCAGGGCGGGGGCACTCAACCTTAGCTCACATCACCCCAGCCTGGGCCTGTTGAGCCACTGATTATCTGAGGCAGAAACCCTGCCTAGCTGGACTTGAGAGAATAATCACTGCAACCCGTAATAATGCCTCCTCCAGCGCCGAGCTCTTAACGGGCCGGGCCGCTAGCAAGCAGCCTTGTCTCGTGGCGAGAATAGACAGCAGGGCTGGTGGCAGGCCCTGAGAGCAGGAAAGGGCCCCGCCGCCGTGCAGACAGCTGTGCTGGCCTCCTCGAGGCTCAGCATCCTCCCGGGTGCAGTGGAGACGTTATTCTCTGCCTCCAGCTCCTACCTCACCCCTGCCTGGCTTCGCCCTCGGCCCCCACAACTCGCACATTCAGTGTAACCACCCAGACACGCTGAACTGTTGCCAACTCTGCCGAGGGCTGCACATCAACCAGCCCGCTCTGGGAGCTTAGTAAAGTCCCCTTCCTCTCACCACGCCCAAGGACGCCTTCTCCTTGAAGCCCTCTGCTATAGTCCGTCCAGATGTGTCCCTCCAAAACTCACGCACTGAAATTTATTGGGTCGTCAAGGAAGTCACAATGCATTTTTTTCATGTTTTTCTATGCAAAAATGCACCAAGACTTCTTTTCTGAGAGAGACAGAGACAGAGAAACGAAAAGTGAGAAATCACCGCTGGGGGGGGCGGTGGTGGTGGCCACACAGCAATCCCTTCTCTCTTCTCCTCTCAGAATTTCAGGCATGCACACATACACACACCTGGTGTGAGTTTTAAGCCACCGAGTCCAAGATTCGAACTCAAACAGTGGTCAACTATGTGGGAGTCCAGCGATGTAACCATTATGCCATCTGCTCGTCCCATGTCAGATTTTCCTGACAACCCAATAATTTCTCATGTGTCGTAGGAAGAGGTGGGGCCTGAAGCTGGCAGGTGGCGGAGTGGCTAAGGTGCTGGGCTCCCCATGGCCTGCCATGGTCTGAGTCCCAGGCCTGGCTGCTTGAAAATCACACTGGACGCGTGTGCATGCGTGCCCAATCCCAGGGACAGACTGGAGGAGTAGCGATTGTGGTGTGGCCCTCCCTCTGCCCACCTTCCCCCTCACTGTCTCTCTCTGCCTCTTTCCGGTGAGTGCATGTGCCCTATGGCCAAAACCTTAAAAAAATGAAAAGAAATAAAAAAGAGGTGGGACCTTTGAGGGCTCTGCCTCTATGAATGGAATCAGTGCCCTTACAAAGAGGGTTCAAAAGCCTTTTCTCCTGCCACATGCGAGGACTTAGGGAAGGCCCGGTCTGTGAGGAGCACACCTTCGCCACACACAGCATCTGTTGGCACCTCCATCTTGGACTTCGGTGTCTCCAGAACCGTGAGCGATGAATTCCTGTTGTTTATAAATGACCCAGCCTAAGACACTTCCATACAGCAGCTCGAACGGACTGAGACACCCTCCCGGATTCTCCCCCAGAGAGTGACTCGCGCCCTCTTCCGGCCGTCACTGTCCCGTGCACACTCTGGCAAGTGGTCTCATCTCTGCCTGTCTCCTTCCCCTCGGGTCTGGAAGGGCCTTGCAGCCAGGGAGACGCCACCTTACTTCCCTCGATCCTCCCAAGCACTCCGTAGGTGCTTCCAGGCGGGGTTTCCTTGAGCGATCACAGCGGCTGGTGTCTGTCACCTTCTGGGTCTGTGTCCACTAGACCAGGAGCCTCCTCAGGGTCTGTTGGAGTCCCGTCCACGTCCCGTCTGTCTTAGTATACACAGTAGTGCTGAGCAGAGAGGTCCTCAGACAGGTGTGGCACCTGAGTAAGCAAAAGAATGCATTTGTAAGTTGTAAAGCAAGAAAGGGAAGGGGAGAAGCAGATCCTTAAGAGGAGCACACGAGGGGCAGCAGGTGACATGGAGCTTACGGCGGCTGCGTCCTACGTGACTGGCTGTGGGTTTTGAGTCCTGGACCTGGCAGCTTGAAAATCATGCCAGGGGCATGTCCGTGAGTGCCCCAAATCCTGAGAGGAGAATGGGGAGAAGGGGCTGCAGCGTGGCCATCCTCCTGGGGTGACTTCTTTCTCTCTTGTGAGCGCGTGTGCCCTGTAGGAAACTGCAGTGAGCACGAACTGTGGTTGTGTTCCATCCGGTGGTGGGTCTGTCTGCTTGCGTGTTTGTAAACATGTATCTGCACATATGTACATGGGAGTCGTTGGTGAGGCTGTGTGTGCCCCTGGACAGGCTTGTGCCTGTGTGTGCACAGGCATGAAGGGTGTAGCGCTGTTACCTGACTGTGGTGTGTTGCTGAGCACGTGGTTCGGGCGGCTGTCTATCGCATGTGCTCCTCGTGTAGAGTGTGCTGCGTGTGCTGCACATGTATCTGGGCCTGTGTGTAGGTGTGTGCTCGTGTGTCTAGGTGCAGTGTTGCTTCGGGGCTTGGGAGATAAAGTAGGAAGAGGAATAAAAAAGGACACATGCTGGGATTGTCAAATGTCACGTGGAGGGACCTGCAGATGGTGTAATGGTTCCGTCGCTGGACTCCCCAGTAGTCGACTGTGGTTCAAGTCCTGGACCCAGCGGCTTAGAACTCATTCCAGGTACACGTGCCTGCATGTCCAAGATCCCAAGAGGAGAATGGAGAAGGGATTGCGGAGTGGCCAGCCCCCCTGGGGGGTGATTTCCTGCTTTTTGTCTCTCTGTCTCTCTGGTGATGGCATGCAACCTGTAGCAAAAACCTCTCTAAAAAATGTCAGGAAGAGCAGTTGTTCTAGCGGGGACCCACATACCTTGCAGTCCCATCTCCAGCTTCACCCCGTTCATCCATTCATGCGTTTGTTCACTGATGCCCGGTGCTGACTCTGCCCGGCCTCTCTGGTTGTGTCCTGGGATGACCATCTTGCTGGATGCTTTGCTGAGCTTCCCCTGACATGCTGGGGCTGCCAAAGGCTTCTACTCAGGACTCCTGCTTCGAGGCTCCCACCCTTCCTGCCTCCCTGCCCCACTCCCCCACCCACCCTCCCCAGCGAGGCCCTGCAGAGAAGAGAGGGGTCTAACTAAGAAGAAGTGCTAAGGAAACCAGCCAGGAGAAGACGGAGAAGGCTCCGGGGCTTGGCGAGATCCCCTAGCCGTTCCTCTCCGCAGGGACCGGGGTCAGTGCCTCTCTGTGCTGGAGTGCTGCTGGGCTCGCAGGAGTGGAGCTCAGTGGGTCTGTGAGCCTGGAGGTGCCTGAAGGGCAGAGAAACAGCATCTTCCCCACCCACCCTCAGGCCCAGGTCAGCAGGGACATTCTAAGGTCTGACATGGCCCAGCAGGAACATTCTAAGGTCTGACATGGCAAAGCCAGCACCATCCGGGTGACAGAGAGAGCCAGCCCTTGGGTCAGACCCCAGGAGGTGTAGGAGGCCAGGCTCTGGTGACTAACGGGATTTAAATCCTTATTCAGAGGCAGGCCTAGAAGTAATTTTCTTTTTCGTTTTCAATTAAGAATGAGAACGCTCCCTAGAACACAGGCAGTGGTGAATGAACGGAACTCTGCGGGCTCTCCGTTCCCCTGGGCGCCTCGGCCCCTGGCTGAGCGCCGGTTACGCATCAGCACCGGCGCTGGGCACAGGCAGGGGGCTGCTGCCTGCTCCTCTGGGTGGGGAGACACCAGGGCGGGGCTGCTACTAGGCCCGGCCTGGGGCTGGAGAGCCGCAAGCTGTCCGGG
>NW_006160074.1:1191100-1194172 GCF_000334495.1 Tupaia belangeri chinensis | reverse complement strand
AGGTCTGACATGGCAAAGCCAGCACCATCCGGGTGACAGAGAGAGCCAGCCCTTGGGTCAGACCCCAGGAGGTGTAGGAGGCCAGGCTCTGGTGACTAACGGGATTTAAATCCTTATTCAGAGGCAGGCCTAGAAGTAATTTTCTTTTTCGTTTTCAATTAAGAATGAGAACGCTCCCTAGAACACAGGCAGTGGTGAATGAACGGAACTCTGCGGGCTCTCCGTTCCCCTGGGCGCCTCGGCCCCTGGCTGAGCGCCGGTTACGCATCAGCACCGGCGCTGGGCACAGGCAGGGGGCTGCTGCCTGCTCCTCTGGGTGGGGAGACACCAGGGCGGGGCTGCTACTAGGCCCGGCCTGGGGCTGCAGAGCCGCAAGCTGTCCGGTTGGAGGAGAAGGCGGAAGAGCTTGCTGGAGGAGGTGGAGAGGTGTTCCGAGGATGCGACTGTCATGTGTGAAGGCCCAGAGGTAGGAATGAGCGGGAGTTTTCCAGGATTAGCAGGCAGTGCCCTCTCACTTGAGAGCTAAATGCTGGTCAGTCCAGGGGAGCCATGCAGGGGTACAGAGAGCCCCTGTGGGAGGCTTGCCCTGCTGAGCTCCAGGGCGTCATGACCTGCCGTGTAGCCTCGCCATTCACTTCCACTCCCTGAGGCTTGTTTATGAGCAGCAGGACCACAGATGGAAATGCGGCAAGGAGGACGGTATGAGCTGTGTGTGCTCTCACACCCGCCATGCCCGGAGACGCTGGCCATCACCTCGGTATAATGCGCTTTTGTGTTTATTTTCTTTTACTTAGAGAGAGGTTTTTGCTATAGGGTGTGTGCACTCATCTGAGACACGGAGAGAAAGCAAAAAATCATCCCCCCAGGGGGATGGCCACGCCACAATCCCTTCTCCATCCTCCTCTCAGGATTCTGGGCACGCATGCACATTGCCCAGCATGAGTTTCAAGCCCCCAGATGTGGGACTCGAACCTCAGTTGGTCATGTAGGAGTCCAGTGCCTTAACCACTCGCCCACCTGCTGACCCTGCCTCTGTGTTGTTTTTGAGGACGCATCATGGGGTGTGCACGAGCACAGTCTCAAAGCTAGACCGCCAGCTGCTCACCGCGCATCCTGGACAAGGCCCTTACGCCTCGGCACCTCGGCTTCCTCAGCTGTAAAGTGGCGGTCATGAGGACACCTACTTCACAGTGTTGTGGGGGCCCGGCGAGTTTTACCGGAGACCCAGGAACAGTGCCCAGGGCGGTGCCAGGCACGCAGTCCGTCGGGGCGCGCTCCCCCGACAGCCCCAGTATTTCTCCCAGTGCTCAGGCCGCCGTAGCCGTCGCTGCTTCACCTGCTCTGACCCATCTCCTCATGGCAGAGGGGAAGTGGGTCAGTCATGGGAAGCCCTTCCCAGGGACTCAGGGAGATGGAGCTCATGGTTTGCTGGTCTGTGCCCAGAGCTCGTTGCTTTAGGTGAGTCACCGCGGCGTGTGTGGAAGAAATCCTCGAGGAGCTTGGAGGGCACTCCCGGGAATCCCGGAGGCTCTGTCTCTGGCCTTCCCGCCCGTCAGATGTGATGAGCACTGCGGGGCTCCTTGGGGAAGTGGGGAGCGAGCTGCCGGCCTCTCTTCTCCAGCCCAGTCTCCCCTCTCCTGGGGCCGGGGCATCTCAGATCCCGGCTGCAGCCCACCTCCTCCCTCCTAGCCCTTCCTCTGAGCTCCAGCTCCTGCCTGGGTGGGGGCCACTCAGCTGGTCCTCGAGGGGAGGGGCTGGGGGGCAACTCCTGGTGCTGGTTGGAGGCCGGCTTCAGCCTTCAGAGAGCCTCTGGGGCCACAGGACCTACTGAGGGGCCAAGGAGCCTCGCTTGAGATGACAGAGCTTTGAGCTTTGCAGTCAGAACCTCTCATAGGTAAGCCCAGGTGCTTCCTTTCAGTCCTTGGGGAAAAAACCCAAGAAGTGTGCTCGAGATGTGGTTCAGAGACCCTGCACCATGTCACCTGGGTGTGGGAGGTGGAGGGTCCTTGTGACGCATGGAAAGATTAAGGGCTGTCATAGGCAGGCCCAGTCCCAGTGTGGCCTAGCCGGGTTCGAACCTCTGCAGTCTGGCTCTAGAGTCTACGCCTGTACTCACTCGAGGACGCCTCCTTATATCCCTAGGCCTTTCTCTAGACCTGCGAGAGCAGACTCTCTGGGCCTGGGGCCCCAGGAATCTGCAATTAGCAAGCGTCCGGGGTAACTCCTGAGGACTTGGCGAGGGAACGTTGGGTCTCAAGCAGCAGCGGAGATGGGGAAGCCCTGTGGACCAGGAACCCTCAGCAGTCCAAGCCCTGTTGCCAGACTCCCTGCGGGATGCTGGGGGTTCGCGGTTTGTCCCAGCGAGCACAGCGAGCCTGCGTCTCCTGTCCTCCCCCGGCTGCCCACACTGCTCACACATCCCCGCAGTTGCTAAATCCAGCACGGGGCAGTCGTGGCTGTTGATGAGCTCTGGTCTTCAGAGCCTGGGCACCAGGTCTGCAAGCCTACCTGCTGCAGAGGGGTCTGGCTCCATTCTTCAAGGGGCTGGCATGAGTTTCCCTGACTCCAGGTGGGAACAAGGAAGGGTCCTGGGGACCCCCGGCTAGCTGGTGGTCAGTGCACAGCCTCCAGGCTTAGAGCCCTCCAGTGACTTTCTGGACACTGGTGGGCTCCCAACTGCTTCCTCCCAGAAGTCGTCATCTTTCCCATCCACTCCCAGTGGGACGGCAGCCCAGGGGCCCCCATCACCTGCAGAGGGACGCCCGTGCCGGGCCTAGCACCGGCTCCAGGGGAGGGGGGGAGTCTGACACCCACTCTGGCCCCTGCAGATGGTCGGATGCCTCACTCCCTCAGCAAGCGTTTGTTGAACACCTGCTGAGCGTGGCTTGCTGTGCTGGGTGCTGGAGGGGGGAGGGTGGGGGCTGGGAGACCACTGGGGGTGGGGAAAGAAATAGAAGACTGGGGGCGTGGAGGAGCCCACGCACAAGTTTAGAACAATCACCGAGCAGCACGCCAGGCAAAGTGAGACACACGCATCGGAGTCCAGACTGCGCACGCTCGTTCAGAAGGCCG
>NW_006160074.1:1190634-1191066 GCF_000334495.1 Tupaia belangeri chinensis | reverse complement strand
CAGCAGGCCGGGCTGGGAGCCTCAGGAAAGAGGCAGGGGCAAGCAGGACTCATGTTCTAGTCCTCGGGCCTCTGTGAATTTGCTGTGTGCCCTTGGAGGCGTCGCTTACCTTCTCTGTGCCTCGGCCTCCCCACTTCCTGTACTCTCCCAGTATGTACAGTCTCCCCATATATACAGTCTGCGCAGTGCTGACCTCAACCACATTTGGAAGATGTGGCGAGGGATGTGGCTTCTTGGTCACCCGAGTAGACTGTCAGCTGGAAGTTGATGTCACCCTACCAGGCAATACAGGGCAGGGGTTAGAAACCCTACGATCTGGGATCACTTACAGCTCAGCCCTCATCTGTAGAAAGGCAGGCCTCGGAGCACCACTGGGAGAGGGTTCCATGAGCTCGTCCTGCTGGGCTGGGGGGCAGCTCCCAGGGAGGGGCA
>NW_006160074.1:1183201-1190603 GCF_000334495.1 Tupaia belangeri chinensis | reverse complement strand
GTTGGTCTCTCGAGCACTGCCGAGGGAAGACCCTTCACTCCGATTCACTGTGAGCTGCAGGGTTCACTTCGGGAGGGCTCAATGAATGCACACGTCAGAGAGGGTGCCCTTCATTCAAAGACTGCGTGAGTTTAAGGTGTGAGCCAGGCCAGGCTACGGGGTGGTGGGGCCCAGGGCAGTGCCTGGCGCGGCACACTTCTCCCTGCTGACCCACTGTGTAAGGTCCCCTGCCGACTCTCCTCCCCCTCCCCTGTCTTGTCCAGTGGCTAGCTGGGCTTCTGCCTTCTGCAGCTTGGCCCTGGGTTCATCCCGAGCCCTTCCCTAAGTGGACAGTGCATTGCTTAGGGGCTATGAGTGCCGCATTAGAATTAAGAGACCTGTGTGCCAATACAGGCTGTGTGATCCTGGAAAAATGACTTAGCCTCTCTGTGCTCTGCGCTCCCTTCCATAGGAAGGACTAACACACCGCTCTCACAGCTCTTGCCACCATGAAACGAGTCGGTGTGTTTAGGTGCTTGGCCTCACTAAGCACCCAGGGACCGTGCCGCCGTGGCTTGGGTTGAAGCCGCACTGGCTCTTGCGCATCTTCTGCTGGCTCGGCGCAAACAGAGCCGCCTCCTGCCTGGGCTGGGCTGGCTGGAAGCTGTGGGCGTGCCTGATGAGGAAGAGCCATGTGAGTGCGTGGTCAAAACAGAAGTTGCCGTGGAAAGGCGAGAGATGAGGCTGCCGGGAAAGCCTGTCTGGATGTCGTCAGCTGTGCTGGGCCCACAGGTTGTCATGGACTTGGCTGCGTGCCGAGGCTTGCCAAGCAGGCTTCCGTGTCCCAGAGCCCAGGGCTGCGTGAGCCAGTGCGGATGGTGCTGGGGCGGCCGGGCTCCGTGGGCAAAGCTCCTCGGAGGCAGCAGGGCTCCCTGATGGATCACGGCAGGGTGTTTGGCCCCAGGTGGCGTAGAGAAGGAACTGCAGCCTCTGGGTAAGGGCCGGGAAGTCTGATGGGAGCCCTTGAGGGTTCAAGTTCTTCCCCTCACCTCAAGACAGCCTGCTGGCCCAGGGGGCTAGCAGGCTGTCGTGCCAAGGCCGTCAGGAGCGCTTTCATCCTAAGAGTATGGAAGAACGCAAGATTCCATCTATTTGTAAACCTTATGCGTGGTGGCGTAGAGAAGGAACTGCAGCCTCTGGGTAAGGGCCGGGAAGTCTGATGGGAGCCCTTGAGGGTTCAAGTTCTTCCCCTCACCTCAAGACAGCCTGCTGGCCCAGGGGGCCATCTATTTGTAAAGCTTATGCGTTATGGCCCAGCTGCCATGGCACAAGCTGTGTGAGGATGGATGGCTGCATGGAAGGCCCAGGTTCGACTCCCAGACTGACCTCAACAGGCCGGCACAGTGGAGCGTACCTGTGGGCCTAGCTAGCTAATGGGGAGACCGGGGCAGGAGAATCCCTCCCTGCAAGACTGTCAAAAATACTTCTCTCTCTCTCATTAAGAAAAAAGAAGAGAAAAGCAATCTTAGGAGTTACAAGGATAATGCATATGCATATGGTCAGAATTGAGACTTGCAAATTGGGAGCGCACGACCCAGCTCACGCGGCAGAGACAGACGAATGGTGACAGATGAGTGTGTGTATTTCCAGAACCCAGAGACTGGGCTGGGAGCTGGGGAGGCCAGGGCTCGCTATTTTAAGCCTACAACACAGAACTGGAAACCGGGTCCAGGAAGACCATGTGGGCCCCCAGCAAGAACTGAACCAACTGCCCAGGAGAACTTTCCTCTCCTAAGCAACTCACCTACCCAGGCTCGTGACTGCCCCGCTGGGTGCCGCAGCAGCTACCATGATGGACTCCCTCCGCAGGGTGCGTCGGGTGCTCCACGAGGAGTTGGGATTGCTTTTAGACAGGCCTGTGGCAATGAAACCATAGTTTCTTATTTTAGTGTGATATGCTTCCTCGTAATGCCAACGTAATTTGGCCTATTAAAGTGAGAATCTAATCATTTTAATTTAAAATGTAATTGAGTAATTAACTTAAATGTGTGAGTTTAAGCTGGAATTTTACTAAGCGTATGCTCAGTAGCAGTAAAAAAAAATTCTCTATTCAAGAGAATTTTAGCTTCGCCATATATAGTCATACGTTTAATTTACTAGATGTGTAAGAATTAGGTAGGTACTCAGGAAGATTTTGTGAAAAACAGGAAAATGAGGCCTGGCGGCTATGGTGCAGGCAGTAGGCTGTCAAGGGACGATCCTGGAGCCACTAGAAGGCCCAGGGTTCAAATCCCAGGTCTACGTGAGCACATAGGGTGTGCCGATGGGTGCACAGCGAGCCTGTGTCATTACAGGGCTCAGGGAGGGTCACAGCATGTCAAAATGCAGTCAGGAGTTCCTGTCGGTCTCTCATGAAAGAACAAAATAAGCATGCTCAAAGAAAAAAAAAAAAGACAATGCCCCTCTCCCCCCAAGACAATGAGTTAAAAACAATAGGGCCAGCAGGCGGCATAGAGGTCACAGTGCTAGATCACACACGGCTGGCTTTGCGGTTCAAGTCCTTGACCCGGCAGCTTTACACCAGGTGCCTGTGTGTGCCTGCCCCAAGTCCCTAGAGGAGACTGGAGGAGAAGGGACTGTGGCATAACCATCCCACCTGGAGGGTGATTTCTCTGTCTCTCTCTGGCAAGAACATGTACCTTACAGCAAAAACAGACAAACAAAAAACAGGAAGGGAGGAGATCACTAGATGACTGTGGCACAGAGGGGGCGCGACGCTCGGCGGTGCGGAGGCCACGTGTGAAGGCCGGGTCTGCGTCTCAAGGTCTCCTTGTGCACGCTAGGCACACGAGCACGTGCACTCAGTACTGGGAGCCCGAGGCTGGGGCGGCGCGAAGACTGTCTAGAGAGGCTCTCTCTCACTCTCTCAGAATAAATCGATAAATACACTTTCATAGACTCAGAAAGTCCTGAGATCACAATGGGACCAAGCATTCACATAGCCAGCACCAGATCAAGAGACCTAACAGCACGAGGACCCTGGAAACACCCCTGCAGGTGACCCCTGTGGTCACATCCCCTCCGAGGGAAACCACTCACTCAAAACATTCCGTTTATAACTGCAGTATAAATTGAGGTCTGTTGGATTAATTAAATTTGTAAATGGCACATGTCATTCAAAGATCTCTTAGAAGTGGTCGCTAAAATCTTCTTCGTATAAACACAAAAAGGATTGGTAAGCAGACTTAAAAAGGTAAGAGGGAATCTGGGCTGCAAATTTGCCAGTCTAATAAAATGAACTGTCGTTATGTCAGTTCCACGTTAACTTCTGAATCGCCCTTTCTGGGCGTAGCTGCTCCTCAGGAAAGCATGACAAAACTCGGGAACCTGCAGCTGGTCTGGTCGAGAGTCCAAAGTTCTGCCGGAATCTCTCCAACGAGGGGTCATTGCATCACCCATGTCTTTCCTTAGGTAGAGGACACCTCCTCATCTTCTAAGGTCACTTTCAAAGTCATGACCTTTGCAGATGTTGCTCTTTTCTTTACATGGAGTGAAATTGCCTATGGTTTTCTTTCAACGATTTCAGATAGACAGTGTGATGTATCTTGTCTGCTACTATTTTTGTAATAAGTTTATTTCTTCTATGTAAAAAGGGGGAGAGAGAGACCCCTAACAGGGTCCTGATGACACAATCCATTTCCAGCCCTTGGCCAGTTCCGGATCAGGGGCACACGAGTGCCTGAAATACTTAGGGAGATGATGGAAACGGGGAGCCCCTCCTAAGCGGGCTTGCTTCTGAGAGCACCATGTTTTCCTGCTGGCTATGGTTTTGCCCCCTCCTATGTCAGCTACGTTGAACCTACGTGCAACAAGAATATGCTACTTTTAACCTGTTCATGCAACAGGCATGTATACTCCGAGATGGGTGGTTAGCATTTCAGACTCCAATCAGAACTCAACCATTTAGCCCGACCACTCTAAGGGTTTCCATTGTCATTATCTCTCATCAGCCTCAGGTGTTTGTTCATTTGCATAATAGGTACAGAATGGTTTTTCATTGGTGAATTCAGGGCTGTAAAGTATAGGTAGATTGGTTGGAGACACAATATAGGCGGAGCCCATCCTGCAGGACCCTCTAAGAATAGTGTTTCCACAGGAACAGGAAGTGCTGAGTGCAGATTTCCTCTGGTCTTGAGCATGGCCAATTACTGGAGAACTTTGTAACCTGATTCCCTCTAGAAACTCTGCTGAATTCTTCACTAGCTTATGGTTGCCTCTATCTCTCATCTAAGGGGACAGACAGCTGGGACTTGGGGCCCTCTGGAGTGGGCAGTTGGGGGGCCCACTTGCTAATGCGTGCATGTAAGTCTGGCCGAAGCTGGTGTGAGGCTTGATTTCACTGCAACTTGCCATTTGGTAGGCAGGTAATGGGAAGAGAAGATGTGAGTCCCCACCCCACCCCTGCTCATGGCAATTATTGATAGGTATGGAAGTGGGCTGGTGTCTACGGCTGACCTGGTTGGTCTAGGTCGGATAACAAAGCACAGAAACTCAGAAGACCAGCGGTGGTGGGGGGATGCATGGGGCAGGTTGGGAGACACATTTGGAGGGATTTTTTAGCATCCCGACTGGCCGTCATCTGTTCCAGCTCTGGGTAAGTGTACCTCGGGCCCTCCCAGACCCTGTGAGAACCTCCCTAGGAGTGCTTGGCCCTGGTCAATGCCACTGCTGGGACTTGGAAGATTGGGGTGGAGATGGGGTGGGGTTCCGTTCTCTAGAGGATGGCCTCAGGGCTCGTGTGGGATCCTTTTCTTCCCTTCTAGCTGTCAAAGTGGCTGCTCTGTCAGCTGTGTTGACTCTATCCCACAGTCCGAGCTCCCCACAGGCGCATGGCTCAGTGACAGAACCCAGGTGGGCTTGGGGACACAGTGACGCTCTCCTGCAGGGACCTTCTGAAGACCAGACCAGACAGCAGGTGCTTGGTCCTGGGCCTCTTCACCCCCTCACGTCTCCCTTCCTCCCTCCTTCCTCTTCTTTCTCTTTCGTTCTGAGTGTGAGTCTCTAGACCCAAACAGAGACAAGCGGTCACACCCGCGATGCATAATGTCGCTCTCCCAGACACACTCAGCCTTAACGAACAACGACTTCGCTTTCTCTTCTTGTTTCTTCACCCCCCCCCACAGAACATTTCAAGCTGGAGCCCTGACAAAGGCAGCCCCTCTGGGTCTGACTTCTCTACTTTAACCTTGAAGGTCAGTGCCGGCAGCCCCGTGGCCTCAGGAAAAGCACAGCGCCTCCAGGCTCTGCAGCAGGATGCACCGTCCAGGAGCAGCCCTGTCCACCCCCGACCTGGCTCCGTCCTTCCAGGGTCCCGATGACTTCCTTCCTGCAGCTGAACCCTGGCCCGCCTGCAGCCGGCTGTATTGTCTCCACATCCGCTAGTCTCCTGCCTGGCCAGACAAAGTCTTGACACTTGCGGTTGCGGACTCCGGGAGGCAGCTGGGAGGGGCGGGGAAGGGGATCTGAAGTGGGCGGTGTTTGGGGGACAGTTGGTAAATCCAGGTAATATGTAATGTACTGATTGTTAGGTGCCTCGGGAAAAGCTGTTGCAGGCAGTGAGGTCAAATGCACTGCCCAATTAGTGGAGAGGGAGTTCGGGTCTTTGATCTGTGCTCAGTGCTCCTCCAGCTACAGGTGCCCGCACCCCACTGCCTGGCTGCATTTTCATAGCCCACCCTGCCCTGTCCCTTGCTTCCCTGGTATCAGAATCTGGTTCTGTCTCTGGGCCCTGGGCTGTGACAGTGAAGGCCCCTCTCTCCCGTCTCTCGGGGATGCAGCTGGACAGGAGTTTCTTCACAGTGGGGATCGCACTGTCCACGGAGGCCGCCTCTCCTGTCTCAGGAGGCACTGGGCCACCTCCACAGATCCAGGGAGGGGGACTCAGACTCTTCACTATGATTTGGCTTCGTCCAGGTGCCATGAGAGTCTCTTAGCCCTAACAGAGGTTACAGAACCTTTTGAAAAAAGAGTTTCTCTCTTCCATGAGAGACAGAAAGTAAGAGAGACAACAGAAAGAGAGGCACTCCAAGATCTTGACAAGAACATGGATTTGAGTCTGAAAGACCTGGATTCGAATCTGGTTCCTTGATTCACCAGCTATGTGACGTTGGGCAAATCATTTAATCTGTCTGGGGCTCCATTTTCTTTCTTTCTGTTTTAAAGAATTGTTTGTTGGGACCAGCAGTTAGCGTAATGGCTATGTCGCTGGACTCCCACGTAGTCGACCGTGGTTCGATTCCAGGAACCTGTGACTTAAACTCATGCCGGGCGAGTGTGCGTGCGTGCCCAAGATCCCGAGAGGAGAATGGAGGAGAAGGGATTGCGGCGTGACCATCCCCCCCTGGGGGGTGATTTCTGCTTTCTGTCTCTCTGTCTCTCTCTGTCTGTCTGGCGAGCGCATGCGCCCTATAGCAAAAAACTCCTCCAAAAAAAGAAAAAAAAAGAATTGTTTGTTTAATTCCATTTGTTATTGTTTTTAAAATTTTGACCAGAGAGAGATAGAAAGGGAAAATGAGAAAGCAAACTGCCAGGTCCTGGACTTGAACCACAGTTGGCCATGTGAGAGTCCAGCTCCCTTAACCACCACACCACCTGCCAGCTCCTTCTCACATTTTTAAAAAAGAGCTTCTCTCTTCCATGAGAGACAGAAAGTAAGAGAGACAACAGAAAGAGAGGCACTCCAACAAGGTCCCCGAGCCATGGCGCACACCTAGCCTCAGCCAGTCCAGAGCACAGGCGTGCGCGTGTGCCTCGTGTGTTTGGGGAGACCTCACCAGTGCCATTCCAGGTAGACCCGGCTGCACTGCCACCAGGCCACCATCCAGCTCCTGTTTCCTTGATGGAAGCATGGAAACTTCTGGAATGGTCCTGGGGTTAGCGTGCTCAGGAACTAAATCAATCCCCTTTAGACTTAAGTGCTCAGAAAAGGCAGGTTCTATACTCCCAGTTACCTGCCTGGGAGTGGCGGGGAGAGAGGGCAGAGCCTGGTGGGGCTGAGCCTTGGGGCCCCTCTGGTGCCTGGGCTGCTTGGCGGAGCAGGGCTAGGGCTGACTCCTGGCCCTTGGGGCTCTGCCAGCCATGCAGTGGCTGTGTGTCTTCAGCTGGAGAGACCCTGGCCCCAGGGTGCAAAGATGCCTCCAAGGCTTGTGCCCCTCTGTGGGAGCAGCCCTGCCCAGGGAGCCCCAGTCGGAGTGGGGTGAGCTCTGCAGTCCCCGCTGTCACCCTTCTGGGCCGGGAGCTGTCATTAGTTGTTCTGGCCCATAATTGGGCTGTAATCACACCCTGGCCCCGGAGAGGTTTGGCCAGTGATTATCTGTGATTAGCCCCTCCGTGCCTCGGAGTGCTGACTCCACAAAGTTGCCCC
>NW_006160074.1:1172660-1177096 GCF_000334495.1 Tupaia belangeri chinensis | reverse complement strand
CCCCCGCCCCGGCCCAGCCCTCCCCGCAGGCCCTGCCAGAAGCACGCAGACCAGAGCTTCCTGCAGAGGGACCGGCCCACACTCCGGTTCTGCTGTGCCGTGCCCGGGTGAGCCATAGCTTGACACTCGGAAATGGATGCCGCTGAATTGCTCTGGCTCTCAGCTGCAAAGGCAGCCTCACTCCACCTTGGCTGGAGACAGGCTGACCCCATGCCACAGCCAGCCCAGGGCCTAGGGGCCTTCACCAGCTCTGCCCCTTGCTAGCCGTTTGGTTGTGGGCAAGGTGGGAGCTTTCTTGGGCTTTGCTCATCTGCACATTGGGGCTCCCTGCCTCCTGAGGGAGCAGTGAGGGTCACTTCCCAGAAGGTCAGTCCTTCAGCGGGTCAGCGGGCCACAGCACCTTCACTGAGACCTCCTGTGTGCTGCACACACACCTGTGCGGACAGGCGGGTGAGACCGGCCGAGACCCCACCCTAGGCTTACATTCCGGGGAGACAGGAAAGGACTCAGGCAGGAAGGCTGGGATGGAGCCATGTTGAGCTGGGAGGACCAGAGGAGCGACCCCCGGAGGCTGGAGGAGGAGGTAACCGAGCAAACGTGAGGCACAGGATGGGCACACACAGGAAGTGCTCAGTAAGTCATAGCCTTCTTGTCACTGGGCTGCGAGAGACTCCAGGGGGTTTCTCGCACTGTGCTTCAGGAGTGCTGGAGAAGGCACCCAGACCTGATGGAGCCCGAGACTTCTCAGAAGAGGCAGATTTTGACCTAATCTTTGAGGGAGGAGTCGATATTCTACAGAAAGAGAAAGCATTTCCCCTCGCACCCTCCCTTCTTTCCTGCCTATAATATTTTTTAATTTGTTCATCTTGCATGAGAGAGACTCAGAGATGGAGAGAGAGAGATAGGCACCTCCAATAGGGCTTCATGCAGGGATCCTCCTCAGACTCGGCCAACATACACCCATATGTAGGCCCCGCAAGCCCAAGGAAGTCCCAGGAGGTGAACCCGAGAGCTTCCCGTGTGGGTCCTGCTGTGTTGCCCCGTGACACGGCCTAGCCCCCGTAAAGGTGTTGGATTCTCGCTGTGTACCGGTCCAGCCCTCAGCACAGAGCCTGATGTGAAGGTTCTGCATCTGCAGCCCCGTGAACCCCTTGGACTATTGCCCTCCTGCGGCAGCTCCCCGCTCCCTGGCGAGGAGCAGAATCCCAACCCGGCCTCAGTCTCCCCCGCCCCTCCCCTCTCGGTGCTCTGGCACACTGGCCTGGTTCAGTCCCTGCAGGGTGGGCTGTGTCCTCACGACTGCCAGGCCTTTGCACATGCAGTGCCTTCTGTGTTCTGTGGGGAGGGCACCTCACCTCTGTGTCCCCCTGACTTCATTCACTGATGGACTGCCCCATCTTTAGTGAGGACCTTGCCGACCCCTTAGAGCAGATCGGATGTGGCGGCCACACCCTCCCAGAGCTCCCAGACGCCCGCCGTTCACAGCCCCACCACAGTCCAGCCACATGTCCCTTCCCGGGGGACTGAAGCCCTGTAGGGAAGAGCCACATCTGTTTCCAAGGCCCCGAAGCCCCAGGGCTAGCATTGCTGAGCACTCGCTGTATGCCAAACGGAGTCCCAAGGACTGCAGGTAAGTGACCGTGTTTAATGACCCTGTGAGGAGAGCCCTCCGGCTCCCACGCTGCACGTGCAGAAAGCACAAGGAGGCACAGCGACTTGCTCAAGTCCACACAGCCAGTGAGATGCAGCAAGGGTTTGAATCCAGTTCCATAGCCGTCAGGCTCTGCTGCCCGGCCCTGGTACAGGAATCAACAAATCATTCATTCATTCTTCCTTTCTCCCCTCGTCCATACCTTTAAATACCGCCTGGTGTGAGAAGCCCTGTTCTGGATTCAGGAGACCCAGCACTGGGGAAAGCCAGGTCTCTAGCGCCTCGGAGGACACGCCCTAGGAGGGGCCGACCACAGACGAGGTCCTGCGACAGGTGTCTGTGGGAGGGGGTGATGGGAGGAGACGTGAAGCCAGTCCCAGGCTCCGCTGTGCCACTTGACTTCCAGCTCCGCCTTCGCCCAGGGCCACCAGGCAGTCGTTTTGGAAATGGCCCGGCTCGGGCCAGCAGCGGGACACCACGATCTGGCCGACTACACGCTGCCACCTGCCGCGAGACGAGCCTCGTGCAAGGGAAGCTGTAATCAGGGCTGAGTGCGCACCTGCAGTGGGACGGGAGGGGCCAGACTTGCTGCTTCGGGGCCTGTGTGCTGAGAGCACAGGGCGCAGGGACGGGAGCAGGCTGCAGGATCGTGCACAAGGGACAGAGCCGAGAGTGACAGACGTCGAGTGGCCCCATACACAGACGGGAGGGCCACGGATGTACTCCGAAGAGGCCGAGCAGCCCTCTCCCTGCGACACACACCCCCAGGCCCGTGTGAAGGGAGGCCCAGGGGAAGGAGCGCGTCTGAGAAGGCAGTCGTCGGCCTAGGCGGGTGCCATGTGGCCGTTCTGTCCCTTTCCATGGGTGCTTCTTCCATCACGCCCAGTGACGCTGCTGCCAGAGGGCGCTCTAGAGAGCAGAGGTGCCTGGAAGCGGTCTCTGACATCTCAGCCCCCTCTGAGGTCTCTTCTATCCTGGACAGAGGCGAGAAGGGGTGAGCTGGGGAGAGGGTAGGGCAGTGCAGGGGTGGCAGTGCAGGGGCAGAGGGGGCTCTGGTGTGGCAAAAGTGCCAAGTTTGGGTGGGCTCATGGCCCAGGTTGTCTTGTCGAGCTGTTCCCCATGAGGGTAGTCCACATAGCAAGAGGTGAAGGGGCACCCCCAGGCGGAAGTGAGTGACGTCCCCTGCAGGGAGGGAGCCGGGTTTGGGTGGCATTGACAGGCAGTAAGGGAGGACCACGCTGGCCTACTCTAGGCCTGCCACTGAAGGATGTGCACAACCCAGGAAAGGGGCCCAAGACAACCTGGCTTTCCTCTCCTCCCCTCACCTTCTCCCAGGGCAGGTCCCTGGCCAAAGCCCAAGCTGGATCATTCTTTCAAGAGACTTTGAACTTCTCAGCTGTGTGGCTCTGGGCTGTGCCTTCTGTACTCCCATGGGGCCTGGGAGGTTATGGGACCAGGTTGGACGGCTTGGAAGTTTCCAGTAGAGACTGACAGAGCTCTCGGCAGGGGCTGGAAGCCGACGGCCCGTGATGGCCTGTGCTTGGTTTAGAACAAACACCGCATAATGCTGAGCTCTTTTTGTTGTTGTCGTCGTTAAGTTTTTATTCTTTATTTTATTTTTTATAAGGCAAAAATTACAGAACGTGCCCCCCCCAACGGAAGACTTTACATTCTATCTGTTCAATGTTTCTTCCCTCCGCCCCTCCCACACAGCCTCCACCACCCACTCTCTGCCACCTGCTCCCCCCCCGCAGTCTCTGGCATCTACACGCATCCTGTCCACCACCCTCTCATCATCGGATCGGCCTCATTCCATGGCTCCCTCGACGGAGTGGGCAGACAAGAGCCATACCGTCCCCCCAAGGCAGTAGGGTACGAGCTTGGTCTTGCTCTCATGCTCTCAAACACATGCACACACACTCACACTCACTGTACACTTTCACATGTAACCTCTTCTGAAGAAGACGGACCCACACACACACACAAAAAGAACTCAATAAAAAGATGGGAAAAAAAAAACTGCCAGTGTGACCCAGTAATCCCACTCTTTGGTATTTACTCAACTAAGGAGAACACTCTGTCAGAAAGACGCTTTGTTGCAGCATTACTCATAATTGCTAAGACACGGAACCAACCTAAGTGTCCAAAAACTGATGACGGATTGAAAAAAGGTGGCATGTATATACTGTGGACTGTTACTCGGCATGAAGGAGCAATGAGACCCTGCCATTTGATTCAAAGTGGATGAATATAGAAGCACTAATGTTGAACGACCCGAGTCCGACTTTGAAAGACACTCACTGTATATCCCCACTCAGTGTGGACCGAATGTGACAGAAAGCACACGATCCGATGATGATAGGGTGGTGGACAGGATGCGTGTAGATGCCAGAGACTGTGGAGAGTGGGTGGTGGATGCTGTGTGGGAGGGGCGGAGGGAAGAAACATTGAACAGATAGAATGTAAAGTCTTCCGTTGGGGGGGGGCACGTTCTGTAATTTTTGCCTTATAAAAAATAAAATAAAGAATAAAAACTTAACGACGACAACAACAAAAAGAGCTCAGCATTATGCGGTGTTTGTTCTAAACCAAGCACAGGCCATCACGGGCCGTCGGCTTTTCTCCAGACCCTGCCTAGAGCGCTGTCAGCCTCTACTGGAAACTTCCAAGCCGTCCAACCTGGTCCCATAACCTCCCAGGCCCCATGGGAGCAAACCCAGGATCCAGGGTGATGGGCGGAGACAGAGTCCGAGAACTCAGGGGTGGAGAAGGAAAGAGGCAGGCC
>NW_006160074.1:1167109-1172650 GCF_000334495.1 Tupaia belangeri chinensis | reverse complement strand
GGTTCAAAGCTTGGACTGGGGTTCTGTTTAGCTGCCTGCAGGCTGGGGGCCTTGGCAAGTCATTTAACCTCCTGGGTCACCTGGAGGCCTTTGTGAAATGTAAAATGAAATGTAAAATAAAATAAAAAGTAAAATGCACCTTCTTTTTTCTGTTTGTTTTTAATTTGTTAGAGGGCACATGCCTCACCAGAGACAGTGACAGAGAGAGAGAGAGAGGGAGCACCCCAAAAGAGGAGTCCACACTGTAATCCATTTGCCTCCATTCCCTCCTTGGGATTTTGGGCACATGCCCAGTGTGTTTTTCAGGTCACAGGATCCAGGGCTTGAACTGTTGAGTCAACCATGTGAGATCCAGCTGCCTTAACCTCCGTGTCACTTGGCTGACCCTCAAATTCATTTTCTAGAAAATATCACTGTGAGGATTCAATAGGATAATCTATAAAAGGTCAGTGTCTTGACTCGCACACACACATGCACACACACACACACACACACACACACACGCACAGTAAAGCAATGATGCTTTGCCTTATAACAACATTTATTTAAGAAAAGCCTTTCCCGTCGTCACGATGCTGGTGCATTTGAACCTGCTGGCCTCACTTTGACTTACGGCCCTCTTTCCTGGAATAATACTGAGAGAAATGCGTGCATGGACTTGGCTCTGGCCGAGTGCCTGCTTCCCATCTGTGTCCCTGCTGTAGCCCAGTGGCCACGGCTCAGCATGAGCTCTACCTGGGTGGGGGAGAGTTGCTCTTCAAGCTGGACTCCCCACTCCAGCTTATCTGGACTTCTGACGGAGACCAGGAGCGCTGGGGTCACTGGGAATGCTGGTGGGTATGCCACATGCCAGGTGGCCTGGGCACTGAGTGGGATGAGTATGTACCTGCACGTGGACATGACGCATCAGGCCACCACTGTGAGAGATGAACACAGAGGTTGCAGGTGTTGGAGTGCACTTGCCAGAGCCCTGAACCACCATGGTTGTATGACACTGGCCTTCTGCTTACCATGACAAACAGGCTCTAAGGGGATCCTCAAAGATATCCCGCCTCCTGTGCCCATGGAGTAATTTGTGTAATCTCCTCCCCTGGAGTGGGCAGGATCTGCAATTTGCTGCTGGCCAGCAGAATCTTGAAAAGATGAAGGAAAATCACTCCCATTTATTTTTCATTATGTAACACCCCATCTTTGCACAAGGAGAAAGAGAAGCAAGAATGGCTCTCTTCTGGCTGGCTTTGAGAAAGTAGATGAGCCGTGATATTGTGACAGGGCTTCTGGAAAAGACCCTGTGACAAAGAACTGAGGGTGGTTGCCAGAACTGAAGAACAGCCCCTGGCTTCCAGCCAGTGAGAGAAGACATGGTGATTTGGGGCCAAGAGCCACCAAGCTGAATGAACGGATCTTTCCCCAGTCGAGCCTCTGATGAGACTGCAGCCCTGGCCTACACCTGAATTACAACCTGGTGAGACCCTGAAGCAGACCCACTAAGTCGTGCTCAGACTTCTGACCTCAGGAAGCTGTGAGAATGTAAGTTCAGGGGTAGCATGAAGTCTCTAAATTTGTGGAGCTTGAGTGTGTGGCCATAGAAAACAGCCTGTTTGTGTAAATCCCACTTTTGGCAAGAACAGCTTTAAAAACCTGGCTTCCTTCTTTCCTCCGTGACTCCTACCCACCAGTCTCACAGGGATACAGCGAGGCAAACTGGATAAATATCTATAAATTATTCTAATATCCTGGAGAAAAGTGCTAATACAAAGTACAGTGATTATAGCATCAAAGTGGCTTTTAAATTCATCCAAAAAGCAAATTGAATGAATTGAATGAAAAGAGGGTTTTGGGAGAGTTTGCAAATATAAAGTGCTTGGTAAATGCTGGAAACTAGGAAGATTTCCATTAGAGATGCTCAGGTCTCATGATGGGTAATTATGAAGACAGGACAGAATCTGCAAAGCAGCCCCTTCCTGGGTCCTAACAATAGACACAGAGGCATGAGGTTAATAATTCCTAACGAGGAAGATACTGAAGTTTCTACCTCAAAGAGTCCTTGTCATCCCCCAGGACAGCAGAGCCTCCTTATTAATGTTTTATCCTGGGACTGAAAGTTCAGCTGGCATGGCTTTTGAAGGTGGCACAGCATGGGGCAGCCATTCTTATTAGCTGGTGGAGGGAGTGATGACTTCCACATCATTAGGTATGCTCTGTCCATGTCACCTCTGTGCTTTGGGTTTCAGTAGAAGTTGGATGTAAATGGTAGAGTGTAGCAGTCAAGATCTTTCACTTTGGGGCCAGTGTATGTCTGTATATGAATCTATATCTGTATCTGTATTTGTATCATCTGTATCTATTTCTATCTCTAGCTGTTTCACTGTATCGGTCATTTCTTGCTGTGTAACAAACAGCCCCAACCTTAATGACGTAAAGCAAAAAGAATTTATTGATCTCCAGTTCAACCGGCTGGGCAGTTTGGCTTCTGGTCTCCATGTGGTGTGACTGATCTCTTCTGGGTTTGCTCATGAATCTGCAACCAGTGGGCTGGCTAGCGTACGGCTGGTCTCAGAAGGCTTCAGCAGAGAGGACTCGGCTGGCGTGGTTCTACCCGTTATGGTCCGTCACCCTTCAGCAGGCTAGCTCAGGCCGTTCATATGGCAGCTGACAGAGACTAAGAGAAAGAACTGAAGCTGAGAGCGGGCACAACTCATTCTTACCACATTCCATTGATTAAAATAAGTTATAAAGCCAGCCCAGATTTAAGGACTAGGGAATTGACTCTCCCTATTGCTGGGAAGAACTTCAAAACCACAGCAGGCTTGGATATGGGGAGGCCATTAATTGAAGCCATTGATACTTCTTCCCAAGCAGCAGGATTCCACAAGGCAAGAATGAGCACACTCTGAGGCCCTGGCCGGCATCTTGTTGTGAAGTCCATTGGCCAAAGCTAGTGGCATGGCCGACCCAGAATCCAAAGATGCAGAGATGGACTCCACCTCCTGATGGGAGGGAGAGAAGTTGAGGCCTTTTTCGCAGGTCTCCATACCACCCTTACAGGAGAAACCCGAGCCATCAGTGAATCCCAGACAACACAAACACAGCAAAACCGTGACAACGGTCAGATCTGGGAGGATGGCAGTCAGCGGGGTGGCGACCATGCACAGTCCACACTTCTGCAGCTGTCTCTGCCTCTGGTCTTCACCCCACCATGCTGGTCTTCTCTTCCGGGTCTGGCATCGTCACGACCACCTCAGCCTGCCCAGCTGAGGCCCTGCCTGGGCTCCTCTTTGACAGCAATTCTCTGCCATAGAAATAAAATGGGAGCCACAAGTGTAGTTTTACGTGTTCCGGTAGTCCTTTTTAAAAAAAATAATAGAAAGAGGCAGGTCAAATTAATTTAATAATGTCTATTTATTTATTTAAATTGTCAGAAGGTGCATGTGCTGACCAGAGGGAGACCGAGAGAGGGAGAGAGCACCCCCAATGGGGCGGAGCCACACCACAATCCCCTCTCCGTTTCTCCATCCTGTGGGGATTTGGGGCATGCATGCACATGTGCTCAGTGTGTGTTGTCAGTCACCAGGGTTGGGCTTAGCAAGGAAGGTAGCTGAAGTTGACGCTTCAGATAATAATCGCCATTGTCCGTGGCTGGCCAGGTGGCTCCCTTAACCTAGGACTCCAGAATCTTCTGAATGTCAGCCCCATGCCCACCCCTAGGGCTTGCCTGGGCTTCTTCCTCAGGCCCACCCTCTAGGCAGCTGTCCCAGCACTCATCCTTAGGCTCACGGTGTCCAGAGGGTGACTGCTTGCTAGTGGGACATGGGGACGTTGCTTGGACATGATGTGTGGGAGTCCTTTGCTGGGATAGGGCTGGGTGGGAGCTTGGAGTGGGCCTTGATCCAGGTGCCTCCATGGGACTCTGGGCCAGGCCCCCACTGCCTGGGGCCTGGGCCACACCGGGAACGCAGGCATCCTCTTGCTGCTGTTCTTCCCCGCCTCATCTAATTCTGCTGGCAAGGCCTGTGGGTCCCACATCCCGAATGCCATCAGTTCCCATCGTTCACAGCAGCTGTGCTCCGTGAAGTGACTGCAAACGCGGAATCAGCTCCCGCTGAGCTGGAGCTCCTGGGGGTAACGGAGGGTTAGGCTCCTGCAGCTTCTGGCTCCGTTTTCATGAACTCATCGATACACAACTTGATGTATGCACAACTTTCTCAGCCTGTCCCCAAGGATAGCGCAGGCATAATCCCCGTCCCCTCCCCTTGCCTGCCTCTTTCCAGCTACACCGGCACTGTCACCACCGTCCAATGGACTCAGCTCTTCTGAGCCCTGGGCTTTGCGTCTGCCGTCCTTGTCGCTCCGTTCTGTGGTCTCAGCTGGAAGACCACCTCCTCAGAGAGGCGCCCTGGCCTGGCTCTTAGGCTCGCAGCCATTATTTATTCCATTGTTTTAAGGAAGTTTATTCATTTGTTTCTTCCATGAGAGAGAAGACAGAGAAAGAGACAGAGATGGGTACCCCCCAACAGGGTCCTCGTGCCATGATCTGCGCCTGGCCAGAGCCGGCCCAGATCATAGACAGAGAAAGAGACAGAGATGGGTACCCCCAACAGGGTCCTTGTGCCATGATCCGCGCCTGGCCAGAGCCGGCCCAGATTTCAGGCATAGATGTCCCCCGTGTGCTCAGGGAAGTCTCCAGCTGCAAACCCAGAGCCCTGCCCAGGTGAGCCCAGGTGCCACTGCTGCCCCACTGCCGGGCTCCTGTACTGCCTCACCTGGCAGGCGTTGCCACTGGACTGTGGTCTCTTCAAGGCCAGGTTGGTCTTGGCTTCAACCACCCATGGGCTGCGAGGTCTGTAGCAGTTCCTGGCATCCAGGACGGGTTCCATCCAGACCTGTCGGCACGGCCAGAGTGGCCTACAGGACTTCACTCCTCCAGCCCCTAGAAGGAGGAGTCTGTGTGGGTGGCCCTGGTCTGAGGGCCCAAGTTCGTGCTCCTGTACGTGGCTGCCCGCATCTCCTGCGGATCCCGCTGGCACCAGCATCTCCCTCTGAGCGAGCTGGTTGCAGATACCACAGGCTTTCTCTGGGCCCCAGGGGCATTTCTGTAGAAATACTTGCTATCTGATACTGATCTCTGAGGCTTTGCAGCTACCGGGGCTCCTGGCCTTGCTCACCAAGCACCCCTGAGGGAACAGGCAACATTCCTACATTCACAAACCACAGGGCCTGTGATCCGAATGGCTCCTCCTTCTAATCTGGCAAGCTCAGAAACTCCAGAGCTCCATCCAAAACCTGGCCACTCCTCTTGTCCCTTGAAGTCCTCTTTTAGGACAGTTCTAGATTTTCATAATTAGGAACCAGCAGGACTTCCTGATCCACCCAAGGACCTGACCACATTTCAAAGACCCACTTTGGGGAAACGCCACATCCTCATGGTGTTTATGAGGCCACAGGCCCTCTGTGTCCCACCCATAAAAGGGTCCCCTTGGCCCGAGCTACACTTTGGGTAAACATCACAGTCCTGGGAAGGTGGAGTCCACGTCACAACAT
>NW_006160074.1:1128761-1167078 GCF_000334495.1 Tupaia belangeri chinensis | reverse complement strand
GGGGTCATGCGGAATTTGAAATAAGAACACAAAAGAAAACAGAACGTCCCCATCACGTGCTCCCTGTCCCTGCAATTACAAGAAGACTCAGCCTGCCTCCAGCCACATAGACAAAATCGGTCCCTGCAGCAGCCAGATTGGGTGGGGTTGTGCTTCAGTCTCTGCTTCCTAAACTTTTGTATTACCACTGCCTCAATGATCAAAACCACGATAAGAAAGGAAACAGCGTTGCTCTCCCCGCGGAGCGCGGACGGCGATCTATCAGTTTACCAGGCACGTTACCGCTCGGCCCAGGCCTGCTGACCTTCTGGGAAATCACCGACATTTGTCACCATTACCGAAATTGATGCCCTGGGCGCCAAGGCAGCGCGAGTCTGTTCTCGTAGTGCTGGGCGAGGCGCGTGTGGGGGCTTGGCGCGGGAGGGGCCTCTGTCCTAGCAGGCCCCGCTGCAGCTCGGCCGCGGCAGTCCCTTTCATAGCAGGTGATGCTGTCAGCCCAGGGCGAGAGCCTGTCTGTTCTCTGGGGAGAGCCTGTCACCCCAGTGGCAACAGGATGAGGGGAGGAGGGCTATTTCTAGAAGCAATGAGGATGCTCTCCTGGGGAGAGAAGCCAGGAGTCTGAGTCTGGGCCGAGAGAGGGAGGCCCTGGAGCCGAGGGTCTCAGCTGGCGGGACTGCCCTGCAGCCCCACCCCAGGGTGATGTCGGGAGCCAGATTGGATCGTGGGAAAGGGTGCTGCTGGTAGCCAGTGGGCAGAGGTCAAGGGTTCTGCAGAAAGCCCTCCAGTGCACCGGTGCCTCATGGCCAGGAATCATCCTCAGTGCCAGGCTGGGCCTCTGCCCGTGAGCAAGGGCAGCATTGCCTCAGGGGTCCAGGCTCTCAGGGGCAGTGAAGACCTGACACCGAGCCGTGGGGAGCCAGGGAGGCCTCTCTGAGCTGCTTCTATTTAAAGCTTCAGGGATCCAGGCTGGTTAGGGCCTTTAGTTTTGCATGATGCCCACACCCACCCCACGCCACACTGGCCTGCCAGCTGCCCTACATCCTCGCCGTCCCTGCTTTCATGCATGCCCTTCTCTGCCTTTCCTCCGCTCTGCTCTCCTCCTTGTAACCAGACTCTCCTTCAAGGCTTCAGGTCATGTCCTCCATAAAGCTGCTTTTCATAAAGGCTGGCCCTGCTCTTAAGGCTTCATCTTTGTGTTGGTGCCAACATTTCCAGATGAAGAACCGAGGCCATAACAGGGTGAGTGGCCTACCAGGGTCTCTAACCAGGAAGCAGTGCTGCAGCCCCCTGGGGAGAAAGACATTGCCCAGACCGCACTGAGCCAGGTGTGTGGGCTCACCCTTTCCTGGCCACCCTGGGTCAGCAGAGCCACAGGCCCCTGGTTGCTCCAGCCTGCCGCTTGGCAAACCCTGGGCAGACCTGGCCGTATCTCATGCAGTCCGCGTTTGATCTTTACTCCTAGCAGGAGTAAAGTCATGGCAGCCGTGTTATAGAGGAGGAACTGAGGCACGAGAGGCTGAACGGTACGCTCAAGTCACACAGCACATAGGCGGCGAGGTCACGCTCGAACCCAGGTCCGCCGCCCACAGAGCTAGCTACGCCATGGTTTAATGGTGATAGCTGAGGAGCCATCACACGTGAGGAACGGTGGCTACCGTCAGCCAGGCTGCAGTCCAGATACTAGGCTGAGTGCTCTACAGCTTCTGTCGTCACCCATGGAGCGCCAGGAAGCCCCAGCCACTCGACTCCAACCCCTCGGCCTGCTGACTTTCCGGCAGCTCTGTCCTGCATCAAGAACTCTGCCCAGGGCCAGGCCTTCGCCTCAGAAGTCCTGAACAAATTGCTCCAGACACAGCAGGTGCCCTTGGCATGCCAGCCTCACCCCTGCAGGCTTAGCTCAGCGGGTCTCTAATGAGCACCTCTGGGGAATGAAGGCAGCTGGAGCTCTGTGCTCAGGGGCCTGCCTCAGGACAAAGACATGAATTGATGCAATCTCTGTTCTTTTGTTCTAAATAATTGTCTTCAATTAAGTGGGCTGGGTGGAGTGAGGCCCTTGGTGGAGGAGGAACGTGCAATTTATGAAGACTGGAAGTCTGAGGTTGGAGGGCTGGGAGGAGCAGGGTTCTGAGCTGCCCACCAGGCATCTGGTATACCTCCCCTCGGCCACTGTAGGAAGGGGTCTCAATCTCCCTTGGCTCAGCTCCCTCCTCTGTAGTATGGGGAAAGAAAGAAGAAGCTCTGTCTGAATTTTCTAACTTGTACTTGGCCAAGCCCTGGAGTCCCCAGAGATCTGGGGCTTGGCCGGACTCTGGGCAGGCCCTTGCAGAATTCAGACGAGACAGCTCTCTTCCCCTTTCCCGGTGTCACCCAGGGAAGCTACCCACTTTCTGGTTCAGGGTACATGGACAAAACAAAACAAGTAGAAAAGAGTCTGAAACCATTGGACAGGGTCCCTCCTAGTCCTATTGCTGTCTAAATCTTGCCTTGAGGTTTGGGGGTCTATCTGCCACCAGGAAAAGCTTGGCCCAGGTGGGCCTGATCTGTTGTTGCCCATGACAGTGACCTGAAGCCAGACCTTGGGTCTCTGAGCCCTGTTCCCTCCACCTGTGAAAAGAGAAATCAGGATGATGAAAGCGATGATGATGACATAAGTGCTAAGCCCGGCATGGCCCTTGCCCAGGTGGGGTGCCTTACCCCATCCCTCACAGAACCCAGAACCCCGCGGGCAGGTGGTGCAGTCATCCTCATTCTTAAAGACCTAAACAAGTCTTTCTCGGGTACCAGTTATGTTGGTATCAACTGGTGTGATGGTTATTTTATTAAAAATCATACACAACAGGGCCAGTAGGTGGTAGTTAGGGTGCTGGATTCCACATGGCCAGCTCTAAGGTTCAAGTTCTGGACCCGGCAGCTTAAAAATCATGCTGGGTGCATGTGTGTGCCCCAAATCCCAAGAGGAGAAAGGAAGAGAAGGGATTATGGTGTGGCCATCCCCCCGGGAGGTGATTTCTCACTTTCCCTCTCTCTCTGTCTCTCTCTTTCCAGCGAGCACCTGTGTCCTATGGCAAAAATGTAAAATAAAATAAAATAAATCACACAGTCCCTGCACTTGCGGGGCTTCCGTTTTAGGGCAGAAGCCAGCAATAAACGTGGACGTGCCCCCGCAGAACATAACAGCACTCTGCAAAGGCTTCCTGCGGGGATGTGCCCTTGAGGGAAACAGAGTAAAGGGAGGGAAGGGAGCCGAGTCAGGGTCTCAGGACCTGAGCAGGGAGAGCTCTGGGTCCAGGCTGCGGCAGTGGGAGGGGAAAGCTGGCCTTTTACAGTGGGTGCAATGGCCCCAGTGGGGCCATTGGTTGGGGGGGTGCCTTTGGAGCAGAGAGATGACAGGCAGGGACCACTCTGGAGGGGGGAGCAGAATGAGACCCACGTGGAGTAGGAATGCAGGAGAAAGTAGGACAGACACGCCTGTGAGAGCTGGGAGGCGACATCGGAGGAAGAAAGTCACCCAGGGGCTCTCCGGCGTATGCGGAAGTGCCAGGTGCCTGCGGTGGAGGCCAGAGGTTAGCTGCCATTAGCCACGGGAGCCGAGGTGTCACTGAGCAGCTGGGACGAGTCTGGACCGGTGTCTGCCACTGTTTAAGTGGTGTTTGTGTCTCTCCCTGGGGAAGTGAGGGTAGACAGAGAGGAGCCGCCAGAGCCCTGGGCCCTGGGCACTAAAAGCAGCAGCTGAGAAGGAGCCAGCCACAGAGGGGGAGGGCAGCTGACAGCCAGGGGCCAGGAGGCAGCGGACAGCCGGAAACAGGAGACCCTGAAGGGTGGCCGAGGCCTGCAACGACCAGCAGCAAGAGCAGGCCTATAAGATGAGGCATGAGGGGGACAGTGGACTTTGCCACGTGGGCCATGGGTGACCTGACAGAAGTGCTTTGGGGAATACTGGGGACCAAGCCTGACTGGAGTAGGCTTGAGAGAGACCCGCAGGGCGGGAGCAGACACAGCCTGCTTTTCCAAACACGCCCGCGGCCGCTCTTTCAGCAATGTCCCTCTACCGGGCGATGGGAAATGGGAGTACGGGGTGGTGATGTGAGAACAGAGGGTGGATTCATTTTGTTTGTTTTAGATGTTAGCCATAGGGTACGTGAGTTTGTGGGAGAGAGACAGACGCAGAGATACAAAGAGAGGGAGAGAGAAATCACTCCCGGGGCAGGGAGGATGGCCACAGTGCAATGTCTCCTCCATTCCCCCCTCAGAATGTTGTACATGCATGTAAGTGTGTGTGCCCACTGTGTTTTTCAAGTCACTGGGTCCAGGACTTGAACTGTGTAGCCGGTCACGTGGGATCCAGTGCCTTAATCACTGTGGCACCTACTGCCCCCTGTTTTAAGGTGGCAGAGACTAGAGCATGTTTTATGCTGTTGAGAACGACCCAGGAGAGAGGGACGATTTGATGACACAGGAGGGAGGGACAGAAGCCTTGCTGGATCGGCGTCTGCACGCAGCACAGGGTCCTAGGATCTCAGGCTCAAGCGGCCAACTGGTCTCAGGAAGGCTACGAAGAAAGAAATGGAGGCTCAGAGAGGTGACGTGACTGGCCCAACCGAGCAGGAGCTGAAGGGGGCTTGAACCGAGCAGTCTGACACTGGCGCCCAGTTCTGTCACCACCAGATGCTGAGGCCTCGCCGCCTCATTCCAGGCGGGACCCCGCGGCTCAGTGGGGCTGTCACCAGGTCCAGGTGCTTTTTGTTGTTAGCCAGGAAAGGACGGAAACTCGTGGCCCAGGGGCGGGCTGTGACTATTCAGGGAAGCCGGGAAGGCCTCTGACCTGGGTCGGTCCAGCAAGGCGTCCCCTTCTCCCTCCTGTGTCATCAAATCGTCCCTCTCTCCTGGGCCCCATCTCTCCCAGCAAGGGCACGGTGCGTCCGTTGATATCGGGGTGTGCTATCAGGCGAAGGAGTCATCCTGGCAGGCGCTGCTGCTGCCTTCTTTCTTTCTTTCTTTCTTTTTTTTTTTTTTGAAAGCCCCCAGGTCTCCCAGTTCCACCTCCTACCTGGGTTTGGGAAGTGATAAATTCAGACTCTGATTTTTAGAGTTTTTGAAGGCATAAAGGAGCATGCTCTGGATTGTACTGGGGCTTCAGAATCTCACAGACACCTGTGTCCAGCACCTGCAAACCCAGCCACTGCCAAGGGGCTCTGTAGCCTTCTCCCACCCCCCTCGCCCACATGGTGCCTAGCTCTGTGCCTGGCTCCATCCATGTAATACCCTGGAGTGTCTGGAGTCCAGGGGAACGACACCACCGCGAGGAGGCCTTCAAGCAGCTGGCCTGTGGGCCGCAGCACCCTCTGGCTGGGTCCTTCCTCCCTGTCGGATCGGAGGCAGCCCCTGGCCTGGTGCTCACTGCTCCACTTCCTTTCCCACAGTGTAGACGCCTTGCAGATCCTGGGGGAAGCGGCAGTACTGCCTTGCATTTGGGGACTCAGCCAAGATTTTTTGGATTGGCACTTTTCCTGCCCATCCCCCGGCTCTGCCGCCCCACCAAGGAGTGCTTCCTCGGCAGGTGGGATGCGAGCTGGTGGGGGGCGTGATGGCTTCCAGCACGGCTCCTGGCTCAGAGTAGGTGTTTCAGAAACAGGAGAGGAACTGGAGTCGAGAACGCTCTTTCCCACAGCCGGCTGGAGATTGGGGGGCAGGGATGCCACCAAGCTTTTTCTCTTGTCTCCCTGGTGGGCACTCATCTGAGAGGGGATAGTGCAGGTGACAGGTCTCCAGTGAACCCGACCTCTTCCGCGCAGGCAGGAGTGTGCCTCTCCCCCATGCACCGCCCCTCCTCCCTCCTGGCTCTCCCCAGGCTGCGGGCCTCTGGCTGGCCATGATGTCTAGGCTGACGGCTGGTACTCATGTGAGGAAGCCTGCAGCCTCCGTTTGAAGACAAGGGGGAGGGCGGCCCCGTAGTGCAGCGAGTAAGCGCTGTGCGGAGAAGTCCGATTCCGCATGGCCGACCAAGGTTCAAGTGCCGGCCTGGAGGTTTCTATGGTGGACATGTGCTTGTGTGCTTGGGTATCTGATGAGATGCAAATTTGCAGGAGACTGTAGCGTGAGCAGGCCTCGTTGGGTGCTTTCTCGCTCTCTCTGTCTGTTTTTTGCACGAGCATGTCCTCTGGCATAAGGAATACAGATGAGGTGGGATGCTTCTAATGGAATATTATTGAACCTTAAAAAGGCTGAAGATCTCTGTCTTATATTACAAATGGATGCACCCCGAGACCTTGAGGACACGATGTCGAGTGAAATAAGCCAGAAACAAAAGCAGTGTAAACAGTTACGCACCCTTCCACGTGACGTGCCTAGACCTAGACTTCACGGAGACAGACAGGGGAGCAGGGAGACACTGTGTAGCAGGCGAGCCTGGAGCGGGAGGGCGGCTGCTGGGACAGACTAGACACCCTTAATGCCGCTGAACTGCAGCTGAAAAATGGTTAGGAGGGTAAATTGTATTTAAGTGTATTTTACCACAATTAAAAAAAGAAAAAAAAAAAAAGATAAGGTGAAGCCCAGACGAGTTTATTTGCCCAAAGTTACTCATTTACTAGGAAGTAGAGCCTGAATTGGAACCCATACAGGGTGAGTCCAGAGTTCATGCTCTTTTCATTTTTAAAATTAAAAGAAAAATGATCGTATTTCTCCTTTTTATTATTTTATTTTATTTTTTAGAGGTTTTTGCTATAGGGTGCGTGCATTCGCCAGAAAGAGAGAGAGACAGAGAGACAGAAAGTGAGAAATCACCCCCCAGGGGGGATGGTCACGCCGCAATCCCTTCTCCTCCATTCTCCTCTCGGGATCTTGGGCACACACGCACACGCGCCCGGCGTGAGTTTAAGCTACTGGGTCCAGGACTTGAACCACAGTCGACTACATGGGAGTCCAGTGACAGCCATTATGCTAACTGCTAGTCCCATTTCTTTTTTAATCTGACCAAAGAGAGAGAGAGAGATTGAGGAAAAGTGAGAAAGCAAGCTGTCAGGTCCAGGACTCATACTGCGGTTGGCCGAGTGGGAGTCCAGCACCTTAACTACCATGCCTCCTGCTGGTCCCCACTCTTTATTTCTAACGATGGGGAGTGCATGCACATGGGAGAGGGAGGGAAGGACGCATCCTCACTCTGCCATCCCGTACCGCAGCTCCTGAGGATCCTGGGGGCCCTGAGTGCATGCGTGCATGTACCTGGCATGTTTTCAAGCTGGCCTCGGGATCCAAACCAGCAGCTGGCCGCATGGCTTCCGTCCTTGTAGGTTGTTATCCCACTGCGCCACAGCGGCTGGACCGAGAGTTCATGCTCTTAACCCTGCCGTCTTCACATGAGCTGTTGTGTGAAAGGGGGAGAGAGACCTTGGGAGGCTAAGGGGGCCAGGGACCAGCCCAGCACTGTGGGCCAGAGATGGGGCTCTTAGGCATGGCACCCAGTCTTGCCTGTAAACAGTCATCTCTGGAAACACCACCCTGGTTTCCTCCTCACAGCCTGTGTAGCCCAGGTAAGGCTGGCCCCACCCCTTGGATGCAGGGACGGACCCCAGCCCAGCCTGGATGATAGCCCCACCACCACCTTGGGGCAGGGGTGGGGGGCACCTGGCGTAGAGGCCGAGCTGGTCAGACTCAGCCCTGGGGCTCTGGCCAGAACAACGAGGGCAGACATGCTCTTCCCGAACCCAGGCTGAGGCGAGAGGAAGAGCAGGAAGCTTGCGTGCGACGTGAAGCCTGTCTCCCTGACCAAAGGCCCACCTGTGCAGTGGAGTTGTAAAGCTACCACCTCAAGGAGCAGGGGCAGGTGCGAGGCGGAAAGAGAACACGCTTGGGAAGCTCCCCTTCCCTCGGTGAGGGAAGGGTTAAATGCGTAGACCAGCTCCCTGGACCAGTTACTGCCCAGGAGCTGCACAGGAACGGGGAAGCACCTGGCTGCAGCACCTGCCTCGGGCTGCTCGGGGAAGCAGGTGACATTCAATGAAAGGTAGAGCAGGGTTTGAACCAGAACTGTCAGGGAGGGGGCGTATTCATGGTAGAGGTGGCAGTCGGAGTAGCCACCAGTGTCTGGTCTGGTCTAAGAACTTGCACAGGCTCAGGGAACTGCCGTACGGGGCCGGGGACAATCAGCACACGGGGCTGCAAACTGCAGAAATAGCTCAGCGGGAGTTTTTTGTTCGCATCATCAGAAGTGTCCAGGAGATGGATTTCAGGTAGAGGTGGAACCAGGTGCTCGAGCAATGTCATTTACATTTGGTCTTTCTTTCCTTTTTTAAAAAAAGATTATTATTTATTTCTTCTATGAATGAGAGAGAGACAGGAAAACAACACCCCCAACAGGGCCTCGATACTATGGTCCACCCCTGTGTCAGCCAGCCCCCGCTCAGGGGCACACTTGGCATTGGTGTCCTTAGGGAGGGGTCCGGACATGAACCTGGACCCTTCCTACGTGAGTAAGCCTCGCAGAGCATGATTTTTTTTGAACCACTGTCTGGCCCCCTAGAGTCAGTCTTTCTGGTTCTATTTCCTGGTTCTGCTTTCTTCCGCTCTGGCTTCATCAGAGATGGAAACTAGCCACAGCTCAGAGCTTCCTGCCTCCCTCCGGCTTCTGCTTCGGCCTCCGTCGGTCTGGAAAGAGCCCAAGGCTGAGCTGACGGGTCCGGTCTCCGCATCTCTGCGTCTCCGCGTCTCTGCATCTCCATGTCTCCACGCCAGGGCCCAGGCCATCAGGAGCCAGGCTCTGCCCCGGGGCTATCATCCAGGCTGTGCTGGGTTCACCCCTTTAACTGTGGGATGGGGTCGGCCCCGCCTGACTGCAAGGACTGACAGTGGGGGCTGGGTAGCTCCGCAAAGGAAGGCAGGATGATGGTTCTAGAAGGAGGAAATGAACGTGCAGACGAAAGCGTTGCCCGTCCTCTACAGGTGGCAGGAGCTGAGGCTGCCAGGAGCCCTGTCTGGTTCACACACCACCCCGCCCCCCCTTCTGCACCACCCGCCATCCCCTCCTGCTCCACCACATGTGCTTCTCCACCCCCTTGGTCTCTCTTGCACACGTTCCCAGTCGCCACCCCCCAGTCCCAGGCATAGTCTGCTCCCAGCGACGGTGCCAGCAGCACCTTCTGACAGCGCAGCCTCTGCCAGCTGCCGTCCCGCGCCCGGCCACGGCTCCGTTATTTGAGTTAGTGGGAACTGGCAGCTGGGGTGCGTGTGTCTTGGGGTGGCTGGTTCCTCCCTGCTGCCACCTCCCGCCTGCAAGATTCCAGCCGTCTGGGGAGCACGCGACATTCCTGCCCCAACCGCGCGTAATCGAGTTTGCATGTAGGAACCCAGAAGGCTCTCGGCTCTGCAGATATGCCAGCGCCAAATATAGAGCGGGCCGCCGCCCCCAGCCCTAATTCGGTAATCGGTTCGGAGACGGCACGGGATAACTCGGCTCCCCTGGGTCTGGTCCAGGACGATATCGGTGGACAGCAGCCAACCCGTGGCTCCGGCTCCTTCCCTGCTCACGGCGGTCCTCCCGTTTTAGCCTCCATCCGGGCTCCAGCCATCTGCTGCTCTGCCTAGCTCCCCTCCCCTCCCCTGAGCCCTGGAATACTCACGGACAGGGAGGGAGCGTGCCAGGTTCTCATTCATTCACCCTGAGGATACTCATGCACCGTGTGAGCTATAGGCAGGGACAGGATGCTGCAGACAGACCCCGGAGGGCACCCCGAGGGGACGGGGCAGGCTGACCACACTCTCGGGGGGACTGCGGGCTTCAGAGACAGACAGCCCAAGGAGACAGAGCTGGGAAAGGGTGTCAGCACTACCTGTAGGGGTGACGGCCTGAGAGAGGAGAGTGTTGGGGTGCCGAGCGTCCCTTGAGACCCTCCGTCCCTGTGCCTGCGGGCAGGGCTCTGTGTGTCCGGAGGCAGAAGGCCATGTCAGTGGGTTGGCCATCGTCTTTGTCACCTTCCCTGCCTCCTCCCCGCTTCCCAGAGCAGTTCCTGCCCATTCACAGCAGACATGGCGGAGCACCTGTCAGCGCCAGGCCGGGGACAGAGCTGGGACATGGTGGTGAGCCGGACTCACGCGTGGTGGGAAGCGAATGGTTGCACAGGTGATGGGGTGACACTGCAGCCGCAAAAGCCCACGTCCGGGGCTGTGAGGACACGCACGGCAAATGAGCTCCAGGAGGTGGGGACTGCGTGCTGGGAGGTCCGAGCTGGGTAGGGAAGATGGCGGGAAGAAACGGGCTCCAGCCCAGCCACAGGGTGAAGGCCGGGGGGCAGGGCTGTGGCACAGCCCTGGGCGTGGCGCCACCCTGGGTCTGGCCCGCGGCCCTCGAACTTCATCGGAGAGCAATGGGGGCCACTTGAGGGGTCCCGGCTGGTCTCAGGCCAGCCTGTGGGTGCCCAAAGGGGCCCGCTCTCAGGCCGTTCTGTTAACCTGCCTCAGGACCCGCACACAGATTCCAAGTTCCATTTGCATTTTAGATAAACAATGAATTTGATATTTTGTATAAATTATTTGCTGTTTATTTGAAATGCAAATGGGCCTGGATACCCTAGTTTGTGTTGTTTGTTTGCTTTTTGCTTGTTTTCTACATCTCCAGCCAGAGGTGGAGAAATGGAGACAGTTCCTGCTCCTCCTTGGGGCTGCTGTTGTCGCCCCTTGGCCGTCAGACGTATCCAGGAGAGCTAGCTGCCCACGGCCTGGCTGCTCGGAGCCCACTGTCCTTCGCTCAGGCTGCCCTTAATCCCCTCACTCGCTCTCAGGGACTCCCAAGGGCGGAGCAGTGGGAGAGGACAAGGCATCCCTATGGCACGGTGGGGACTGGGGCCAGAATAGGGACCTGGCAGCTGCATGGCCCAAACGAGAGGCCCCTCAGTCCTACCGCGAGCCCTGCTTAGTCTCTTCCGTCTGCCTGGCACTCCCTGTTCACCTGGTCCTCTCGTCCAAGGCCTCGTTTGACGCTCAGTCAAGTCTTTTCTGCCCCCCCCCCGCCCCATCTCGCACAGTGCGCGGAAACGTGATGGCAATAATACCGCAGCTGTCCCCTGCTCGGCGGCGACGTGGCGGGCACTTGCACGCTCTCTATTGAAATTGTACGTCATGTGGCGGGGGTGGGGAGCAGGGCGGGGGGGCAGGAGCACTTTCTCCTCCTTCTCCTCCTTGTCCAGCTCAGAAAACAGGCTGACCACGGGTAGATAAGAGGTTGCAGACGCAGGCCCTGGTCGGCCCCGGGGGACCAGGCCAACAGTGAGCTCCACAGCGTGAAATGAGGCTCAGGACAATAGCACATCCAGGCCACAGGACCCCACAGGGCCCCTCCTTACCTTTCTCTTTCCAAATATAAACCCAGGCCGCTCACAGCAGGAAGCAAGGATTCCTGCTTCCTTTTCAAGTTCCTAGCTTCATTTTTCTTTGACCCCTGATTCTTAAGGCTGGCCTAGCAGAAAACTACAGTATTCTTGATTTAAAACGTAATAAGTCGGCCATCTCCTGGGCTTTCTTTCATCTGTTGTCACCTCCAGCAATTTCACGAAGCTCAGCTGTGACTCACCCACCCCCATGGATCTGGTCCTCCCTCCCCTGCCACCACCTCCGCCTTTGCTCACTCACAGCCTCACGGTGCCAGCCGCCTCGCGGAGCACCAGCCCCGATTCTGCGGGCTCGACTGGGCTCATTAGGTGTTCTCATTTTTTCAGATTTTTGCTATAGGGCATGTGCACCCACTGGAGAGACAGAGAGATAGAAAGTGAGAAATCACCCCCCAGGGGGATGGCCATGCTGCAATCCCTTCTCCTCCACTCTCTCCTTGGGACCCTAGGCATGCACACACACATGCCCAGCGTGATTATCAAGCTGCTGGGTCCAAGACTCAAACTACAGTCAGCCACGTGGGAGCCTAGCGTCTCAACCACTACGCCACCTGCTGGTCCCCTGGGCTGATTAGTTTAAATCGGTTCCCTCCTGCCAAAAGTCATCAGGGAGCAGAGCGAGTGGGGGGAGGAGTTTATTACCGGACAGGGACTTGCTGTGTGTGGCTTGCTGAACACTTACCCTCTCTGAGCTCCGGGTAAGAGGGGACTGTCATTTGCGGTGTACAGATACTCATTCACCAGTCTTCATGATCAGCCACCCTGGGTGCCCAAACATGTGCTGGGCCCCAGGTACATTCTCATCTCAGCCCTCCGAGCTCCTCTGCTGCCGTGGGAGACCGCGACTGTGGAACTGCACTGCTTGCTATGGAAACCACTAGCCCTTCGTGAGATTTGCATTCAAAATAATTAAACGGAAAAGCAAAGAACACTGCAGGTCCTCTGTGATGGTGGCCACAGCTCAGTGCTCCATGGCCGTGAGTGGCCAGTGGCTGCTGTACAAGGGGTGTGGACGATGGAGCCTGTCCGTCACTGCAGGCATCCTGTCGGACGGCGGGCCGGATCGTGTAGGCGACCCAGGAAGATGGCAGGGCCATGAGGACGTGAGGCAGGGAGGAGATAGACGGTAGGTGGGGGTGAAGCCATTTGGGAAAGAATAGTCCGCGAAGAAATATCTGAGCAGAGACCTGAGAGCAGCGAGGCCACGCTGCCCGCGGACATCGGGAAGAGGCCATGGCACGTGCGAAGGCCCTGTGGTAGAGTGCGGTGTGGACGGAGAGGGGGCACGGTGTGGCTGGCATGGGTTTCCTGTGGTGTACCTGGTGACTGTCCTTGTCGCTGCTCCTATGTGTTCTCAGTGTTTTCAACACCCGTCCTCCTTTGGTCTCAGAGACCCAGCTGTGGCCCAGGCCATAAGGGATGCCCAGGGACAGAACCCGAGGTGCTGTCATCTGCTCCAGAAGCAAGCAGGGGGAGCGTGGAGCAGCCTGGCTCCCCCTCCATCCGGGACACATCCCTGTCCACATGCCGCAAGGCTCCTTCTCCCCTGTCTAGATGCCTGGGGCTGGTGACAACTTGCTGTGTTCTCCTTTGCTGTCCTGCTCGCCAACATGAGGGGCCTCGAAGTTGAAAAGGCCCGCAGAGCCCACTGGGGGCGGTGCACACAGGCGTTCGAGAAGGGGGCTGAGGCCTGAGAGGGGAGTCTGGAGGGATTTGGGGCTCTCGTCTCTGTCTCATGATATCAACGGCCAGGAAGCCGTTCTTTCCCTCCCCAAGTGCAGCACTTACCCAGGGTCTCCGGGCGTCTCCCCAGACCAGCAGCAGCAGCAGCAGCCATGCACCTGCGAGCGCGTTACAGATACAGTCCTGGGCCTGGCCCTGCAACTCCTGTTCTAACAAATGCTCAGGTGAGTGAGCCAGAGCTCCAGACTCCGGGCTGGCCTCCTGCAGATGTGCATTCTTCTCTCCAGGATCACAAGGTCATTCTAAAATTCAGACAAGGTCCTGCTCCTCGCCGCCGCAGACCCGCAGCAGCTCCCAGGCCGCCCACGGCAGCATGTCCAACCCTCCTGTCTCGCTTCCCATCCAGCCCAGGCAGGCTGCTCTGCTCTGCTCTTCTCACACAGGTTTGGCCATACTCACGGGGGGGCTCACCCGCCAGGCCTCCAACCCTCCTGTCCACCTCCCGATTCCCTTCTGGCCTGGGACCGCTCTGGCACAAAAGCTGCACCCCGAGGTACGGGAGGAGGGACCGCTTACAGGGCAATGGCGGCCGGTGGGGGGTGGTGGGCAGAGCCTGTGGGTAGTACATGTGTCCCTCCTTCTTCCTGGCAGTCCCATGAGATGGAGTGACTCATCTTGGACACCCCCCTACCCTCAACCCCACTCCCACTCCCTGGATGACCCTCTCCAGTGAGGGCTCAGGGTCAGCCTCTGTCATGGGCTCTACTCTCTGGAGATGCAGGCTCAGACCTGCCGTCGCGTACTCCTGCCAGCTGTGGATGTCACTCCACCCGAGGCTAGAGTCCAGGACAGAGTTTCGGACTGAGCATGACAAATTCTGCCATCCGAGGGCCCCGATAACCCGTGTACCGGATACTGAGAAAGGTGGAACGGGTTCCTCGAGGCTCTCTCCTCCCCATGCAGGTGGGTCGCTGCACAGTGAAACCAGACCCCAAGGACAGAGTGCTGTCACGTTCTGGAAATGGAGAGCTCGCCCACGGGGGCCTCCTTCCCTGACTCATTCCTTCTTCCTGCATTAGCTGGGCCCCTCCCAGCCCCTCCTGAAATCCCTGGTCCCCCAGAGCCTCTGTGCAATGATACTGTCACCGTTGCTGGGCGTCTGGCACAGCCAGGCTTGGTTTGAAGGGTGACAGTGTGGCTGTGGAGGCCAGGTCCCCTGGGCTGCAGGCCTGGCTCTGCCACTATCACCTATGTAACCTTGGACAAGTCACTTGACCAGTCTGTGTCCCAGCACGCCCACGTAAAATAGCGACAAGAACACCCACTCACAGAGCTGTCAGGGAAATGATGTTAATATATGTAAAGTGCTCACAGGCATGCAAGGCACAGAGGCAGTGCTGGAGAGTGTGGCTCTCCTAATTAGGAGGGCTTTATTCTCCCCACAACTCTGTGGTCTCGGCATCACCATCCACTTACAGAGATGTCAGCCGAGGTACAGAGAGGTTAGCTGGCTTGCCAAGGCCACATAGCAGGTCAGAGATGGAGATGGTATTTGAACCACGTCTGTTCTAGGGTAGACCCTTGGGGATAAAGGGACTTGTCTTAGCTCCAGCTGCCATAACAGAACACTGCAAGTGGTTTAAGTCATAGAAATGTGTTTCTTACAGTTCTGGAGGCTGGGAAGTCCAAAGTGCTGGTCTATTGGTTTCCTGGTGAAGGCTCTCTTCCTGACTTGCAAATGGCAGCCTTCTTACTGTGTCTGCATGTGGGGTGGAGAGAGATAGATAGATAGAGATAGATAGAGAGAGCGAGAGAGAGAGAGAGAGAGAGAGAGAAAGACAATCTGGTCTCTCTTCCTCTTCTTACAAGAACACCAACCCCAGGATGTGGCCCCATCCTTATGACCTCATCTAAACATAATTACTTCCCAAAAGCCCCACCTCCCAAGACACTGGGGTCAGGGCTTTGGCATGTAAACTGGGGAGAGGGCCAAGCAGGTGGTCTGTGGGGGACTGTGTCCTGGTGCTCAGGGCCTGAGCTATAGCCTCAAGTCTTTCTGCCAGCTTCAGGGAGGACTGGCTCCTGATAGCCCCCACATGTGGACTGGCCATGACAACTACTAGAAGGAGATGACCAGGGAATAAAGAAGCACTTCTGGAACTCTTGGGGTGCAGAGCAACCCTCATCCCCAGACTCTGCTGCCCTTCTTCCTGGGTCCTCTGCCGGTAGCATCCAGCCTGGCGAAGTAGGAAATCTGGGCTGCTGAAGTCAAAGAAGGAGTTTGCATGGGGGAGGGGGCTTCTCAAAAAGTTTATAAAAAATGATTTTATGGAAAAAATAAACATGGATTTCAACATTTTTTTTCAGTGTAATTCTACTTTTTAATGAACTTTTTGAAGCCACCTTATAATGAGCGTGTCCAAAGCTGCACTCCCAGGTAAATGCATGCCCTCGGAGGCCTACTGGGGTAAGGCGAAGAGCAGGCTTTGTGGGTCACACATGCCTGGAGAAGCTTAGGTTAGATCCAGCCAAAGGCCGTGCTGCCCCGGGACTTCTCAGAACCTTCCATATGCTCATCCAGGCTGGGTGGGCAGTATTTCCCAAACAGATGGACTCAGGGAACCCTCTCTCCTGAGGACAAGCTTTTGGATTTGCAGAGCTCGCTTTGGGCACTGCTGCTGTAGTGCTTGGCGCAGTCTACCCTTTTCCAGATGGACAGATTGCCTCAGCCAGATGGGGGCTTCCCTGAGCTGGCTGCTCCTGCCTGTGAAGCCCCGGTTCCCTCCCTTGCCTGCTCTGAGAAGGGATGAGTCACCCATCTTGGGCTGTGGGTGCCAGCTCTTGAGGTGCAGTGAGGGCTGAGCTCAGTGGGAGGGTGTAGTGGCCTCCTGGGTACAGCTCTCCAGCCTAGGGTGAATGTCACTGCTGGGGGCAGGCCCAGGAGTGGCGAAGGGCCATTACAGGGTACTGGTATTAAAAATGGAGACTGTCATCCACACTGGGAGTGAGCGCTGGTCTTCCCAGTCCCCGACTGCTCCACCACCACTGCTGTCCCCCACCCAGCCCCCTTCTCAGAGTCCTCTGGACCTTCCCACGATCCAGCAACCAAAGGGTTAATGTGTGGCACAGCTGGGGACCCGGGACCTTGCTCCAGGGCAGGAGCCCCGAGTGTGTTCTAACTGGCCCCCAGAACATCACCCTTGGTGTTAACACGTAGTCCCCTCCGTGCTCTGATGCCAGGAGACGTGACGTGAGCAGGTGAGGAACACGGGAGCGGCGGCGTGAGGGTGGGGAGAGGGCACGGGCGGCGGTCAGCCTTCCCACCACCCTCTGCCATCTCTAGCCGTGTGCCCTGAAGAGGAGAGTTGTGGTCTCCCTTCCAGTCTCAGATCTAGCCCTCGGAAGGTGTTCTAAGGGCAAAGGTGCCCATGGCCAGCACAGGGCCTGAGCCACAAGGAACGTGGGCTGTTTGCTCTTCCCATCCTGCTTCAGCAAGTGCTCGTGGCTGCAGGTGCCAGAAGCGACGCTCCCCTCCCCCAGGTGTCTCCTCCTTAGGGGCATGACTCTACCTCCACGTCTAATTGCCCTCTCATTCCCTGGCCCCCACCGGCCCCCGCTGCTTTCTGCTTCCTGCCCAGGCTGGAACCCGTGTCTAATTGGAAGTCACTCTGCCCACCCGGCAGAGCTCCGCTCCTGCTGCAGGAGGCCGTCGGGGAGCCTGGCCTCACTGTCTCCTGCAGGCTCTTCCAGCTGAAGGGCAGGGACAGTGGGGATGAATGGGGCTCTGGAGTCCAGCTGCGGCTCAGTCACCAACCCAGCCAGGGTAGGGTGGGGAGGCTGGTCAGCTGAGCAGGCGGTGTCGAAGCCCCGCATCGACCACATGTCTGTAAAAGCAGTTTAGACTATGGGCGGGGACGCGCGCTTGGAGCCCAACAGACCTGCTGCCTTTCAAAGCCTCTCTGGCCCTCAGTGTTCCCATCTGAGGAGTGGGGATGCTGTAGTGGGAAGGCAGTGAGAAAGGGACAGAAAGGCCAATCACAGCGCCCACCTGTGACAGTTGCACCCTCCTGACCCCACCCTTCTTCCAGGGTCAGAGACCCCCAGCCCCCAGTCCGTCTTGCACGGCATCTGGTTTAATGCTCACCAAGACCCAATGCGGTCCTTTGCTTTTTCTGCAGAAAGAGAAGCTGAGATTCCTAAAGTGACTGTCCAAGGTTGTCCAGCTGGTAGGCAGACGTCTCGTCCCGGTGTCAGACTCCAGCTTTTTGGCCACAGGCTGCTGCTTAATGAGCACTATAGCTTCCTCCTCACCCCTCCCTCCTACCCCTCTACTGTAGAGGTGAGAGAGCCCCATACTCGTATTCCACAGCTAGGGACGGTCCCTAAGGTCCCTCATGTGTATACCATGATGGGGCAGGAGAGTTGGGGCCAGCATAGCCAGAGGTGGATTGGTCTTCAAGGAAAGCTTTGAGTTTCTGGGCGAGCGTTCCAACGTCCCTAGTCCATAGATGGTCTCCTACTCTCATCCGTCCTACTCTCGTCCTCCTGAGCTCTGCTCAGGACCACCGTGCCGTGAAGTCTGGGTTGAAAGACCTCGCGGAGAGAGAAGGGGCCAGGATCAAGCTCCTGGCTGACCCCCAGGCCAGCTGACCCTCAGCCGAACACGCAGGGCCAGCAGGATTGCTCCACCAACTGCAGAGGCAGGAAGCCGTCCAGGGCTGCTGGTGGACGCTCCCGAGACCTGGCACAGTTTGTCACGCACCAAAACCTACCAGAAACAACGTCTTCCTCCCCACTCTAGTGCCCACGGGGGGCGAGCCACAGACTTGGTCTGAGACCCCACCCAGGAGCGCCAGGGAGTGGGTGACTGCAGGAAGGACACGGGAGCACGGCGGTGGCTCCTCTGATCTGATGGAAAAGGGAGGGAGACAAACACTGATTCCGTTTTCCAGCTGGAATTAGAACACATCTAAACAGGGCGATTTCATTGCTTTTGCTTATATCCAGCTCTCTGGGCTGTCGAGAGCGAGTCCAGAAAACCAGCACGCACCTTGGCAAATTGCAGTAGCTGGATTTTCCGCCACTCTGGGTTTCTAGGATTGAAATTAATTCATTTAATGAAAGAGACTGGCAGAAGGGGGACGTTGGGCATTCTAGGCAGAGAAAGAACTTTGAGCACAGCTCGGAGCCGTGCAATCTGTGGAGCTTGCACTGGGTGCAAGAAAACAAGTGTTGGATTGACGAGACGCTTACGCCAACAGCACCTGGGCTTCGCTGCACACCAGAGCACCCAGGTAGCTTATGAAAACTCCAGACCTGCACGTCGAGGTGGGGCTCAAGAACTGACTTTTTGCAAGCACCACCACAATGCCGATGCTCCCATTCAAGGAATACCACACTTTGAGAATCATTGACCTGAAATTTAGACCCCAAACAAGTGGGGAATTATTTTTCTCATCTTATAGAAGGTGATTAGGTGGTAGTTTAGGCTTAACAAGGTGCCTCAACACTATCAGGAGCCCAGAATTCCAGTCTGGCTTCTCAGACATCTTTAGCTTATTGGTTTTCATCCTTAGACTTGAGGTCCAATGGTCACAGGGTGGCTGCTGCAGCTCCTGATGTTATGTCTGTCCTAAGAGGGCAAAGGCAATAGTTGAAGGGCCTCTTGAGGTCTAGCCTCTAAAACACGTACTCTTAACTACTGCCAGATTCCTTTTTTTTGGAGAGGTTTTTGCTACAGGGCATGTACGCTCACCAGAAAGACAGAGAGAAACAGAGATAGAAAGTGAGAAATCACCCCCCAGAAGGGATGGCCATGCCACAATCCCTTCTCCTCCATTCTCCTCTTGGGATCTTGGGCATGCATGCACATGCGCCCAGCGTGAGTTTAAGCCACCGGGTCTGGGAATCGAACCATGGTCAACTGCATGGGAGTCCAGCGCCATAGCCATTACGCCAACTGCTGGTTCCAACTTCTACCAGATTCTATTAGTGAATGAAAGTCCCAAGACTAGCTTAGACCTGAGGGTTTGGAAAAACAAACTCCACCTCTAGCAATGGTGGTGCAGAGGTAGCATAGCACCCCCCAACACTGGAGACATACGGAGGGTCCAAGGCTTATGTCCTGATCTCTCTGCACAGGTGCCCATCACCCTAGTTTGCGGAGGTTGGGGTGGCATGAAAACCCGGTTGGGGGTGCCCTCCTCCCATTGCTCTCTCTCTCTCTGTCTCTCTCCCTCATGGAAGAAATAAATAAGTTTAGAAACATCCTGCCACATTGGCCTTCTGGCCACAAATGGTTCACATTACTTCCGCAGTGGATCGTGTGTACCCAGTGCCCAAGCTCCCCTAAGTCTCCCCTGATCGTAGCGTCGGCCTTGCCATCCTGAGTCCGTGGTCCAGATCCAGTCAGGATGTCTAACACTCACACCATGCAATAGCAAGACAACACAGACACGAAGTATGGAAGGGAACAAAGAGTAGGGCCCCAATACTCCCTGGTCCACAGCAGTTCTGAAATCCAGCTGGGCCCGTCTTATCGTCTCTCACCTCTGGGGACAGGAGATCTTCTTGGTTAGGCCCTGGCTCTGCTTCCTTGGAGAGTGGCCTCCAACCCATTGTTCTCCTGGCTGGCCTCTGAGCACCTGCGTCTGCTCTCAGAGGTTCGTCTTTTCCGTCTAAAGTATCTGCCCCTGAGTAGCTTTCTCGGCTCGCTTTCTGCTTGCACACTCGAGGCCCCGATGGCTTCTTCCATTTCGACGGCCAGTTCCTTTAAATCCAAGCTAGTGGTACTGTTGTAAATACAATCCCCTCACATGTTATGGGTTTTCCATGAATCATTCCCGGGGCACTTAATGACCTTAAAGCTACAGGATTCTTTTTAAGATAGCTCTCCACTTTGGCATGTCAAATTGCTATAGCCCAACACTCTGGAGGTTCTTAGAAGCCTCCACATAGCTTCGAGGCCTTTCTAGGCACTGCTGCAATTAAGCCAAGACCTTAACAATTTTTTTAAAAAATTATTTATTTTATTTTATTTATTATTCTTATGCTTGTTTGTTTATTTCAGAGAGATTTTTGCTATTGATTGCGTGCGCTCGCCAGAGAGATGGAGAGACAGAGAGACAGAAAGCGAGAAATCACCCTCCGGGGGAGGAATGGTCACACCGCAATCCCTTCTCCTCCATTCTCCTCTCAGGATCTTGGGCATGCAGCACATGCGCCTGGTGTGAGTTTTAAGCCGCCAGGTCCAGACCTCAAACCGTTTCGACTACGTGAGATCCCTGCAACGTTAGCATGACGCTGTTATTATTTTTAAATTTGCTATAGGACACACACATCCACCAGAGAGAGACAGAAAGAGAGAGAGGGGGAAAAAGAGAAAAAAAGCAAGCTGCCCGGTTCGGATCTCGAACCACAGTTGGCCATATGGGAGTCTAGCACCTTAACCTCTATGCCATCTGTTGGCCCCCTTGACAAAGGCTTTTACAGATACACCTTTGATTCTGTGTTCACCTCCTGGCTGATTTTCATTCAGAATCTTTTGCCAAGAGAGACTGGGGATAAGAGGTATTTTGTTTCCCACCTTGGCACCCCCTGGTTCCTTCCTGTGGCCTCTGAATTCTGCATGCAAACAGGCTAGCTCTCCTCGGCTCACCTCCCTCTCCCTGGACTTGACCGTCAACAGCTACAAGAAGTCTGTTGGCTCTTTTTGCAGTGGCTGAGAAACCTCCTTAGCCAGATCCGTAAGTTCATTTGGTACATTTCCTGTCTTCCAAGTTTCTTCAGGTGTTGATCTTGCTGATTATCCTGCCTCTACATGACACAGGTCACCCTTCTCCAGTGGTAGTTTCCTCCCCGTCCACCCAGCCTCCACTCCGCTTCCCCACTGCCTGGGTCCCAGAGCCAGTGCACACAATTCAGTTTTTAGTTACGGAAGCAGCCACCTCCAGGGACCAATTTCCGTAACTGAAATCGACTGCAGGGTAACGCCCACTCCACCACGTAGTTTAAGCCAGTGAGCTAGGATTCCTCACGCTGTCTCAGCGGTTTCCCTGCTGTTTCTGCTGGGCTCACTCCGGGCTGCACTCAGATGCAGGACTGGCAGTGGTGCCGGCTGCTGCCTGTTACGGCCTGGCTCTCCTCCACATGGTCACTCATTCTCCAGGAGGCTAGCCAGGCTTGCTTACCTGAGTAGGCTCAGGGTGGTCTTACAGAAGGCGAAGGTAGAAAGGAAGTCCTTTCAGCTTCTGCTTCACTTTCTGTAACACCACCCTGAGCCTACTCAGTAAAATAAAACCAAGTTTACAGAGGGTACATGCACTTGTTAGAGAAACAGAGAGAGGGAAAGTGAGAAAACGTCCTCCATGAAGGATGGCCATCCCACAACCCCTTCTCCTCCATCTTCCTCTTAGATTTTGGGTACACACACATGAATCCAGCATAGTTTTCAAGCCATCAAGCCCAGGACTTTAACCATGCAATTGGCCACGCGGGATCCAGCCATCTTAACCACCACACCACATGCTAGCCTGAAAAGACTTGGAAAACTGTGCTCTGAAACGCATGCAACCTCCTTTCCAGTGGAGTCCATTGCCACGAGACCAGCCTAGATTCAAGAGGATGGGGTAAGTCTGTACCTCTGGCCAGGAAGCTCAACGCCATCACATCATGGAGTGGCAGATCCACAGTCTCCCCTCAGGATCTGCAGGGCATTGATTGTGGGATGCTCTGGAAATACCAAAATTTGCAGATGATCAAGCCCTTTGCACAAAATGTTGCGGTACTTGCATATAATCAATGCACGGCCTCCTACGTACTTCAAATCATCTCTAGATTTCTGACAATACCTGATACACCGTAAGCACCGTGCAAATAGTTGTTACACTGCACTGCCTATGCAATATGACAAGAAAAAAATCTGTAAAAACTCAGCACATAGTTGTCTCAGGACTAACTGTGCAGTAGACGTCAGGAACAACAGGACATTTTTTTCCACCCATGTTTGGTGAATTCCATGGATGCAAGACCATGGACACAGAGGGCTGTTTGTACTGCAAAGGGGGAAGAGTATGGCCGTGAACCAATCACCGCAGCAGTCTTCATCACCTCTCTCCCGGCCTTGATCCCATGGATGGCTTCGTATGTTCTTTAGGATAGTATTATTTGCAAGTTCATTATGGTTTTTTTTTTAAGAACTATTTATTTAATTTGATCATCATTATTATTTTTTAATTTGCTACTGGGCATGCTTGAGAGAGAGAGAGAAAGTGAGAAAGCAAGGCACCAGGTCCAGGACTCAAACCACGGTCAGCCATATGGGAGTCCAGTACCTTAACCAATACACCACCTGCTGGTCCCAAAACTTATGGCCTGGCTCTCCTCCACATGGTCACTCATTCTCCAGGAGGCTAGCCAGGCTTGCTTACCTGAGTAGGCTCAGGGTGGTCTTACAGAAGGCGAAGGTAGAAAGGAAGTCCTTTCAGCTTCTGCTTCACTTTCTGTAACACCACCCTGAGCCTACTCAGTAAAATAAAACCAAGTTTACAGAGGGTACATGCACTTGTTAGAGAAACAGAGAGAGGGAAAGTGAGAAAACGTCCTCCATGAAGGATGGCCATCCCACAACCCCTTCTCCTCCATCTTCCTCTTAGATTTTGGGTACACACACATGAATCCAGCATAGTTTTCAAGCCATCAAGCCCAGGACTTTAACCATGCAATTGGCCACGCGGGATCCAGCCATCTTAACCACCACACCACATGCTAGCCTGAAAAGACTTGGAAAACTGTGCTCTGAAACGCATGCAACCTCCTTTCCAGTGGAGTCCATTGCCACGAGACCAGCCTAGATTCAAGAGGATGGGGTAAGTCTGTACCTCTGGCCAGGAAGCTCAACGCCATCACATCATGGAGTGGCAGATCCACAGTCTCCCCTCAGGATCTGCAGGGCATTGATTGTGGGATGCTCTGGAAATACCAAAATTTGCAGATGATCAAGCCCTTTGCACAAAATGTTGCGGTACTTGCATATAATCAATGCACGGCCTCCTACGTACTTCAAATCATCTCTAGATTTCTGACAATACCTGATACACCGTAAGCACCGTGCAAATAGTTGTTACACTGCACTGCCTATGCAATATGACAAGAAAAAAATCTGTAAAAACTCAGCACATAGTTGTCTCAGGACTAACTGTGCAGTAGACGTCAGGAACAACAGGACATTTTTTTCCACCCATGTTTGGTGAATTCCATGGATGCAAGACCATGGACACAGAGGGCTGTTTGTACTGCAAAGGGGGAAGAGTATGGCCGTGAACCAATCACCGCAGCAGTCTTCATCACCTCTCTCCCGGCCTTGATCCCATGGATGGCTTCGTATGTTCTTTAGGATAGTATTATTTGCAAGTTCATTATGGTTTTTTTTTTAAGAACTATTTATTTAATTTGATCATCATTATTATTTTTTAATTTGCTACTGGGCATGCTTGAGAGAGAGAGAGAAAGTGAGAAAGCAAGGCACCAGGTCCAGGACTCAAACCACGGTCAGCCATATGGAAGTCCAGTACCTTAACCGCCACACCATCTGCTGGCCTCCATTCTGTTTTTCTATTAGTAGAAGACTGTTCGGTTGCAAAGAATATAAACCACTCAAAGTAGCACAAGTGAGATTGAGGAGTGTGCGGGTAGCATGGAAATGAGGTGACTCTGGACCTCGTGGAATCCGAAGCCAAGAGGGACCAGGATATGTCCTCTCCCTTTTCTTCAGTATGGACTTCCTTCTATGCTTCTCTCTGGGTCTGCTCCGTTCTTTCCTGGAAATCGCCATACTCCACATCCTTGCAACTTCTCTCCTCCCCATCATTCTGGTTCAAGACGCAGAAGTAGGAGTCTGCTGGAGGAGGGGCAAGAGGAGAGGCTTGCCAGTACAGACTTGCGATGGGTCAGACCATCCCCAGCACTACAGACTTTTATGGACCCTGAACCTACCACCCACTTCCAAAGACTTCAGACCTCTTAGCTTACATTTTCACAAGAGAAAGATGGGCCTCTGGTCCCCCAGTAGGCTGGCTCAGAAGGCATCACATGATACAAAAACGGTTTCCCGGATGTGCACCTCCAGCTGCTGGTGGGTGTAGACATTTTCCAGGGATTGCTGGAGCTCAGTCATTCTTACTCTGGGTAGGGGCCCAAGGAGAGGCCTCCAGTGTGTCTCCTAGGGACCAAGGTCAGAGGACCTCAAGGAGACCCAGTTTTGGGGGTCAGCCCACACACCACCTCCCAACCCCTGCCCATGAAGACATTTCCCCAGAACACCTCAGGAATGGTGGCAAGCCGTGCCCTATTCCTGCGGTGAGGGGTCTCACCTGGCAGAGGCCTGTGTCTCAGTCCCTCCTTTCATGAACTGCATCGTCCCAAGCCTCTGTTTCTTCATCTGCAGTATGGGGACGGGGTCCCTGCTGCACATGCCAGGGAAGGCCAATGGTAGCAGGTGTCAAGTCCCCAGTCCGGCATTGGAAGTACGGAAATGTGCCAGCAAGGCCGACGTCACGACTGCAGTCCTTATGGGGTGTGGGGGCTGCACTCACTCTCATAGCTGAGGCCTCCTGGCCTGTGTGTTCTGGAGCTTGAGGGGTGGGGCCTCCTCGGGCCTGGGAACATGGTGAGCGGTATCGGGATTTGGTGGGGCTCAGTGATACCGTCAATGCAGGGGAGTGGATAGAGGCCTCAGGGGGCTCAGCAGCTCACAGTCCTCCAGCTCTTAAATCCACGTGGCCGAGGGGAGGACGGCGGCCACGGCGGGAATAGCCACGCCTCTGATACAGGCTTCCCTAGAGCTTCTCTGCTGGTCCCAGGTCAGCCAGGCCCCCAGTGGGGGTTCAGAGTCCGCCCCCCAGGGCGAGTCAGGGGACACTCTGGCTGAATTCTTGGGGACAGTCATTTCACGATGGACTTTGCAGACCCCCAACTCCCTTCTCAGGCCCTGCTTTGGGGCTGTAGCCTGCCTGGACACCCCTGTGGGGACACAAGGCAGGACTGGGTGAGCAGGTCAGACTCTGTGTGTGAATTCAGGTCCCAGGGGACTCAGGGGTGGGAGGGGGAGCCCATCGCTTGCTTCTCTGGAGTTGAGGTGACCCAAATAGCCTGAGAGGGCTAAATGAGATAGTCTTTATGCACTTTATTCCAAGACCTGCTGAAGTTCAAAGGCCTCTCCTGTAGTGTTGCTAGTTCCCAGGAGGGCTGGGAGGTAGGGGGATCAAACTTCCCATGCCCCAGCTTCCTGGTGGTGCTGCCTGTCCACCAGGCCTCACTGCCTGGTTTCCAGGATGGCGGCAACCACGAGCTTTCTCACACAGCATCCATGAGGGGTTTCTTTCTCCTTTTCTTTCCTTCCTTCCTCCCTCCCTTCCTTCCTTCCTTTCTCTCTCTCTCTCTCTCTCTCTCTTTCTTTCTTTCTTCTTCCTTCCTTCCTTCCTTTTCTTTCTTTCTTTTTCTTTCCTTCTTCCTTTTTCTTTCTTCTTTTTCTTCGTTCTTTCTTTTCTTCCTTTCTTCCTTTCTCTTTCTTCTCTCTTTTTCTTTCTTTGTGGCGTTGGAGGAGAACCAGCAGGGCCAGATCACGGGCACACACAGGAAGGTCCCTGGACACCAATTGGAATCTCCCACGTGGGTCAGCCTCGCAGAGCATAGTGTCACTGCTGGGCCATGGGCCTGCCCCCATCCCATTCGTGAGTTTTTAATGTCTCAAGGAGAGTTGACTGAAAAACCTGGGGGGCGGTCCTCTTCTCTGAATGCACGGTCCTTCCTTGGCCAGCAGTGTAGTCTAGTGGCCGCAAGTGTGGACCTGGAGCCGTTCTGCCTGGGTTTGAATTCCAGCTTGTGTGACCCTGGCGACTTCTCCTACCTTTCAAATGGGGACACTAATGGTATCTTTCTTCACTGGTTGTTCCAAGACTAAGTGAGACAAAAAGAATTGATAGCAGGCCAGTGGTGGAGTGGTGGCTAAGGGGGCTGGATTTCACATGACCACCTGTATGGTTCAAGTCCCAGATCTGATGGTTACATGCTTGAGAAACATGCCAGGTGCATGTGTGCACACCCAAAATCCTGAAAGGAGACATGGAGAAGAGATTGCATCCACTCTGGGAGGTGCTTTCTCACCCCTCCCCCTTTCTGTCCCTCTCTCCCTCTCTCTGTCATTCTCTAGAGAGCACGCACCCCCTCTGGCACTTAAACACACACACAGTTGATCTCTATAAAGTGCGTAGACAATGCCTAGCTCATAGAAGTTCTGAGTAAGTGATGGATAGCGTGGTCCCTGTCACTGCTCAATATTGCTCACACGGGGGCTCATGATGACGTGGGTTGTAGACATTTGCTTTTGGCTTCAGAAAGGCAGTACAGGGTGGCAGGCATCCAACTCCCCTCCCATCTGGGGAGGAAGGCTCGGCCGCCAGAGGTATGGGTGAACCCAAAGCCCTTCTTCTTCCAAGGAAGCCACTGGGGACCAAGACATGCCCCTTCCTCTGCCCTGGCAGCTGAAGCACAGGCCCGTGACCTGGCCTCCACAGTGGAGCGCTGCCCTTCTGAATCCTGTCGCTGAGGGCAACACCAAGAGGTAGGGAATCCATGAATTGTGGCCTGAAAACTTCATGGAGCAGACCACTGCTGTGTTTGCAATGATCATACCCAACAAAACACATGTCAAAACTGAGTCTCCGTTGCAGAATTGTTAAGCGATGGGCCTTTAGGGGTGATTAGGGCGTGAGGGCTCTGCCTGCATGAGTAGGGCTGTGCCCTGACAAAAGGGCACGAGGGAGACTGACCTTCTCCTTTCCACTCCGTGTGCACAAGCAGCCAGGCACCAGCTGTGAAGCCTTCTCCAGGGTCTAAACACGCTGGCGCCTCAGTCTGGACTTCCCTGCCCCCAGAACCGTGAGAACACAGCTCTCCATCTCTGGTGTCTGCTTATCACAGAAGGACTGAGACAACTCCCACAGCACGGGGGCCACTTGCTGTAGAAGGAACCGTGTCCATCTAGTTTAAGCTGTCACTGCTTCGGGGCTCTTTTTCAGTAGCCACGAGCCTCTTCCATCCACCTCATACACCCACCAAGACATTCCTTCCCTCAGCCAGAGCGTTCTTTTGTCTCTTGGAGAGGTTTTCTGTTTTTGTTTGTTTGTTTTTGCTATAAGGTGTGTGCACTCGCCAGAAAGACAGAGACAGAGAGATAGAAAGCAAGAAATCACCCCCCCAGGGGGGTGCAATCCCTTCTCCTCCATTCTACTCTTGGGATCTTGGGCATGCATGCACATACGCCCGGCATGAGTTTAAGCCACCGGGTCTGAGATTCGAACCATGGTTAACTACATGGGAGTCCAGTGATGCAGCCATTGTGCTATCTGATGGTCCCAAGGTTCCTTTGTCTCTTTTGTTCTTTCCTTTTCTCTCTCTCGCTTTCCTTTGTGCTGTTTTGGTTTGCTTGTTTGTTTGTTCTTGCCATAGGGCATGTGCGCTTGCCTAATAGAGACAGAGAGAGACAGAGACAGGGGAAGTGAGAAGTCACCCCCAGGGGAATGGCCGCACCTCAGTCCCTTCTCCATTCTCCTCCTGGGATTTTCAAGCCATTGGGTCCAGGACCTGAGCCACAGTCAGCCATGTGGGAGTCCAACACCTTAATCACTACACCACCTGATGGTCCCAACTTCCTGCTGTTTGGAGCGATGAAGCACCCGTTGGCGCACTGTTCGCGGACAGGGCACGCACCCCTTGGTGCAGATCGAGGCTAGCTGTAAGTATTAACTATCCTTCTGCATCAAGCTGCCAAGGCTCCCCCACAGAGGCAGCGTCCTTAACACTGAGGCTTTCTCAGCAGGCCGGCTCCTTCTTACCTTCCTCCCCAACACCTGTCACAATATTTTCTTCCAAACAATGTTCCCTTTTCCTCTCCAAGGTGCCAGTTGTGAGGTTCATCAAAGCCCCGGCACTCTGACACCTTTGTTTGGTGTAGCCTGTGAGCCCGGATCCTGTTCCTTTGATCTCTCACTGGAAAACAAGAGCCATGGAATCTGAGCTCCTGGCCTGCAGAGAGAGGGATGCTGGGTACTGGTCAGCAGCCATGGCGTCAGGAGCCGAAGCACAGAACGTCAGATCCGGAAGGGCCCTGAGGCCGGGTGGAGAAAGAAGGATGTTGCTGGGCATCACGCCGCGAGCCGAAGGCCACAGCAGGCAGGACTCCTGCTCCCTGGTCAGCGATGCTGCTGCCGACCGAGAGCCTTCCAGGTTGTTCTCGTGCGTGAGTGTGACAGACACAGAAGAATCAGATGTGGGTCCTGCCTCCAGGGACTCACAGGCTTGGAGAGTTGATCCAAGCTCCCTATTGTTGGCTTTATGTGGCTGAGTGTGAACGTGACAGAGAGGGCTTGGGCAGTCTGGAGTGGAAGGCGACCTGTCTCAGAGGGAGTGCAGGGAGACTTCCTGGAGGAGAAGGCATTTTAGTTGGCTCTGGAAGGATGAAAAGGAGAAGATATGCAGTTCAGGAGGAAGTCTTCCTAGGAAGAGGTGACTGTTTTGCCACATTTATTATGCGTTCATGTGCCAGGTCAGAACATGATGGAGCAGTCCTGCCACCAGGAGCTTACGGCCTGGGGCCATGCAGGCGGCATGGCGGCTGGGGTGCTGGACTCCCACAGAGCTGACTATGGTTTGAGTCCTGGATCCAGTGACTTGAAGCTCAAACTGGGTGCGTGTGTGTTCATGACATCCTGAGGAGAAGGAATTGTGGCGTGGCCATCCCTCCACCGCCCTCACCGGGGGTTGATTTTTCACTGTCTCTCTCCCTCTCGTTTCTCCTGAGTGCACATGTCTTAATGGCAAAAAAGAAAGAAAGAAAGAGAAAGAGGAAGAAAGAAAGAGGGGCCAGTAGTTGGCCTAATGGCTATGTCGCTGGACTCCCATGTATGTGACCGCAGTTCGCGTCCCAGACCCAGTGGCTTAAACTCACGGGCACATGTGTATGCATGCCCAAGATCCCGAGAGGAGAATGGAGGAGAAGGGATTGTGGTGTGGCCATCTCCCCTGGGGGGGGGGGGTTGATTTCTCACTTTCTGTCTCTCCGTCTCTCTGTCTGTTGAGCACATATGCCCTATAGCAAAAAACTCTCAAAAAAAAAAAAAAAAAAAAAAAGGAAAATAGAAAGAAAGAAAGAGAAAAGAAAGACAGAGAAAGAAAGAAAAAGAAAGAAGAAAAAAAATACAGTGGTGAAATGGGCCGTTCTGTGAGGCAGACCCACACAGGAAGGTGACTGGGTCCCCTAGGGGCCTCTCTCTCTCTCTCTCTTTTTTTTTTGGAGAGGTTTTTGCCATAGGGTGCATGCGCTCGCCAGAAACACAGAGAGACAGAGAGACAGAAAGTGAGAAATCACCCCCCCCAGGAGGGATGGCCACGCCACAATTCCTTCTCCATTCTCCTCTTGGGATCTTGGGCATGCATGCACACGCGCCCGGTGTGAGTTTAAGTCACTACATGGGAGTTCAGTGACATAGCCATTATGCCAACTGCTAGTCCCCCCTCAGGGCCTCTCTGAGTGTACTGGGCACATGTGCCAGGCACCTGGGTGCCGGCAATCCTGGCTGCCTGAAACCGGGGGATCGGGGCACCCTGTCAGGGACGCTAGATCTCACCCTGTGTCTGTCTCTCTCACTCGTGGCATAAATAAAATAAAACTTTTATTGAGACAGATTGCTGGCTCCCACCCTCAGCGGTTCTGATCCGATAGGGCTGACAGGCCTGAGAATCTGCATTCCCAGCGAGGTCCCGGCTGGTGCGGAACTCGATGCTGTGTTAGGTGCTGTTTGGGGAAGCGCAGCTCTGCTGTGTGAGCCGCGTTATGGATGGGCTGGACGCGGATCTTAAGAAGCAGACATAAAAGAGGAGAATTCAAAGAGCTCCAGCACGGCTTCTTCCAGGGCAGCGCAGAGCTGAGGAGCAGCACCTTAGCAGCACAATCTTTGGAGAGGGTTTCACAAAGAGGAGCTCTTTCAGCTGGGTCTTAAAGGATCAGTTGAAATTTTCCAAGCTTGCTAGACAAAGAGCACCCCAGCAGCAGGGACACGGGAGCAAAGGCAAAACAGGGAGAAGACCCAGCACCTCAGAGGCACCCCGCTCTCCCCTTCCTCCCAGGGCATCTCTGGAGAGCACAGTGGCGAAGCGGTCACTCCCAGATTGCCGCTGGCCCAGAGTGGAGACCTCTGTGAAGCGCTGGCGTGCTGAATGACGCGTTCGTGATGCGTGTCGGGGTCAGCCTGGGTGAGGCGGCGAGGGCCTTGAAATGAGAAGGCTGCCTTTGCACCCCCAGAAGGACGTCTTTGACGGCCTCCGCGGATTTCGGTGTTATTAAGCACAGAGAGAACATTAGCGACCCAGAGAAAGCCTTTAATCCCAGAACCACCCGTTCCGTGGGTGCGTTTTCACATCCTCCCGGGAGACGTGGCTTAGAGGCACACAGCTGACATTTCCAGGGCCCGCTTGCTGGGCGGAGGAGCGAGTGTACAAAAAGAGGTCTGGCCCTGAAAACCACGCTGCAACTTCACCCCAGGATTCAGCCTGCCCTCTGGCCCCGACCCCTTCTGTCTTCCTGTCTTCATTATGCCCGTTGCCTGGCTGGTTCCCGCTCTGCTGTGTCTCTGACCCCGGAGACCGCAGCGACTTGCCTACAGCGGCAATTACGCGTTAATGGAAGATCAGCGGTGACGCACGCGGGCGGTTTCTAGGCATTTAAGGGTGCCATGCTGAGCTCAGGGTCCCCAGGGCTGCTGAGACCTGCATCTCTCCAGCAGAACAGCGCCTGGGGGCCTCCAAATGTCACCACCTGCGACCCGTCATCTGTCAGTGCAGTGCCCCCTACGGGTGAGGCTCGGGGTAGCTGCTGACAGCCGAGGCTGTGGCTCTCTGCCCCCCCCACCCCCCGCCCCAATGCCTGTCCTGTGTGGTCCCTGTGTGAGGGTTTTTTCCAGCCACACATGTTCTTGTTCTGTCCTTCACTCTTCCACACGACGTCGGTGCTAGTGCACCCATGTCACGGAGGAGCAAAGTGTGCTTCAGTCAGTAACCAACACAGACAAGAGGATGGGGTTCGAGGGCACAACTCTGGAACCAGCCTGCCCGAGTTCAAAGGTCAGTGCTGACCACTGGGCCACCTGGCTGAGTACTTACCTCTGAACACCTGTTCTCTATGCCTTGTTGGTAAAACGAGGGAGAAATTGAGACCTCCCTTACAGGCCTGCTCCGAGATGCAAGAAGCCAATGTGTGGAAAACTGGTGCCTGCCACCTCAGGCTGGACCATGTCCTGGGTGTTCCTCTTACACTGATTCACAGGCAGCCAGGCCGACCGCCTGCCAACCCCACCTCCCACCTGCCCCGCTGCCCTGAGGCTGAGAACACGAGGGTCATGAGGTCGTGCCCTCCCTGGGGCTGCGCTCTACCCTGAGAGACAGACGGACTTGGGTTTGAATTCTGGCAGCGTGACCTGGTTGAATCTGATTCCTGGAGAGTCTTTAAAATGTTGCATCGTGGCTGTGATTTTAAAATAAACAATGAAGGCTTAGCGTCAGGTCTGCCATGCGGGCCGTGGGGCCACACTTTTTGGAATAAATGTCCGGTCCTACCACGCTCCAGCTGCATGACTTCAGGTACTTACACACACCCCGTGTGCCTCGGTTTCCTGGTCTGTAAGATGGGACGATGACAGCTCCCACGTGGTGGAGCGCAGAACTCACTGAGCCATCAGCCCCGCTGGCGTGTGCTCAGCCCCACCGGCGTGTGCTCAGCCCCACCGGCGAGCGCTGAGACCTAACGCAGGCGCCAGGGCTGGCCAAGCAGCAGCTGCTCCATAGACAGCAGCAGGGAGGCGGTGAGGGCTGCTAAGTCCAGCCTCTCCTCTCGCCGACGGAAACGTCTCCGGCCGAGAATCCTCCGTTCTGACTGCCATTAGAACCACAGGCAGCACTGGGAACCCTCGTCCCAGAAATCCTTAATTCACATACACAGGGCCTGGCACCGGCGGTTTTTAAAAGTTCCCAGGTGACTATAAGAACAAGCAACCAGGGTGGCGCAGCGTCGGGTTAGGAAACGTTGTAGCGAGGTGGATCAGGCAGGGACGCCTGAGCTCAGATCTGCGGGTCGCGTCCACAAGGGGAGCCAGGAGAAGACGGGGAGGGCAGGGTTTCGCAGAGAGCGGAGCGGATACCAAGACCCTGGACCGTGCGCTCAAGTGTGCAGGAGAGGAGCGGGAAGCCTGCGAGCAGAGAAGTCCGCGGGCGTGAGAAAAGGGCCAAGGACCCGAGCCCAGGATGGCAAGGAAGGAAGACTGAACCCCTCTGGCCAGAGGGACCGAGTTTAGCCCTGCGGTAGGCAGAGAGCCTCTGGGGCACCTGTCAGTCATGTCCGCCATGGGGAGCGAAGACTTCCCGGGGCTCTCTGTGGATCTGGCCTCATTCTCCGGGGGTTTCGTCCTCCCCACTCTCCCAGGTGGGCCATCAGGCCAAGAAGGACCCTTTGGGAAACAAAGGGAGCCATGCCAGGGTCCAGAGGTGGGGAGAGAGGCTGGGCCCAGTGCCCCTCACCCCCCAGGGGCCCTCACAAAGGCCACTGCTCTGGTAGCGAGGGCGGGAGGGCTGCCAGGAAAATGCCAGCCTCCCGCGAAGGCTTAATTAGCCGGCTCTGCCGCTGCCGGGCTGGTGGCGGGGCGCAGGTGTCTCTGCTTTCCGGCACAATTATCTGGGACACCAGGGCAGGACATCTGCGTGGAGTGGCATGTTTGTGTGTTGTGTCCTCGCGCTGGCTGGTCTGCGCCTGTGCGTCTCCGTGTGTGTCTGACCCCGTCTTAGCCATGTGGGATGATGGGTGGTTGTGGCTTAGGGTGTGTGTACATGTGTACACGCCGTGTGCCCAATCCTGCTCCCAGAGCCCCTGCCTTCCGGTGCAGACTCGCCTCCTCCGGGCCTCAGTTTAGTCACATCTGAGTGGGGCTGCAGGGCCCACATGACGTTTGTCCACCCCATGGTGTCCTGCCGGCTGTTCGGCCTGATGGGGGGTGCGCCTGGTGGACGGGCATCTTCCCCAACCCCAGAAACAGAAGCAAGCGCTTCCTCCCGGCAGGCGGGGGAGGCCCAGCTGCATCCTGAGCCGGGTTGACGTGGCAGGGAGGCCAGGCCTGGGGCCATCAGGATCTTGCTGGTCGTGACAGGAAGAGCTTGCGGTCCCCATGGCTGCGTGTCCTCCCAGGCCCTGGGATCGAAGAGAAGCAGAGAAGGAAGTGAGTCCCTCCTCATTGCCGCCCGGTCTGGTAGGGACCAGAGGATGTGACCTCGGGGAGCTGCTCCAGTCAGCAACAAGGGGAGGCGGGTGGGTTTCCGTGGAAACCTGACTCAGTGCTGAGGGCCGGAGCCCTCCCTGGACAGCCATGCCCGGCACTGCGGGCACATTTGCTCTGGGCAGGCCTTGAGGCTGAGCTGCATCCACATCAGCAGCGGTCGCCCTGCTCCTCCCACCGCGGCGCACCCCCATGGCCTCCTGGGGGCTCCTGAGTCTCCCCACCTCTGTCCCTCCTCAGGGCCTTTGCATGTGCGGGCCCTCTTTTCTACATTTTTTTTTTTTTTGAGAGATTTTTGCAATAGGGTGTGTGTGCTCTCCAGAGAGACAGGAAGTGAGAAATCACCCCTCGGGGGGATGGCCACACCACAACCCCTTCTCCTCCAATCTCCTCTCGGGGATCTTGGGCACGCATGCACATGCACCCAGCATGCGTTTTAAGCCATCGGGTCTGGGACTCGAACCACGATCAACTACACGAGAGTCCAGCGATATAACCATTACGTCATCCGCTGGTCCCAAGGTCCCTCTTCTTAAAACCCCTTTTCTCCTGCTTATCTAGAGACTGGCTCCTTCTCACCATCCATATCTTGGCTTAGATGTCGCCTCCCCAGGGGGCCTGCCTGTCACCACTTAGCCCCAGGTGACACCTGTCTCTTTCATGTTGTGCTTCAGAGCCTGTAAACCACCTGTCTTTCTCTGTTTTCACGTGTTTATTCCAGCTCCTTCTGGAACATAAGCTCCGTGAGGGCAGAGCCCTCGCCTGTCTTGTTCAGCCTCCCAATTCCAGGATCAACGTCGGTGTGTGTGTGTGCTCAAGAAATATTAGCAGTTTAACAAATTCACTGAACGCTAGCTGCATGCCAGGCACTCAGTACTGTCTCATTTAAGCCTTCAATAACCCATAAACCAAAGGTGTGTGCTCTTAGTATACCCATCTTGCTGCCAAAGGAAAACGAAGTTCAGTGAGGGTAAGAAACTTACAGCTAAGGTCACACAGCGAGTAAGCAGGAGAACCAGGACTTTTGTCCAGGTCTGTCTGACACAGTTGCACGCTGTTTTGTTTTGTTTTTAGGTTCACATATGTTATTTATGATAGAGAGCATGTGTGTGCACGCAAGGGAGAGAAAGAGAGGCGTACCCCCAACAGGATCTGGTCACACTGCCAGCCCCCTTCTCCAGGCCTCCAGTTCCTCTGGATCTTGGACATGCACACACGTACCTGACATGTTTTCAAGTCAGCCCAGGATCTGAGCCAGTGGTCGGCCCTGGGGCTTCCAGCACTGCAGTTCAGTTGGCCATGATGGCGCCACCAGGCATGTTCTCTCTTTTTTTTTTTTTCTTGAGAGGTTTTTGCTATAGGGCGTGTGCGCTCGCCAGACAGAGAGAAAGAGAGACAGAAAGCAAGAAATCACCCCCCCCAGGGGGGATGGCCACACTGCAATCCCTTCTCCTCCATTCTCCTCTCAGGATCTTGGGCACGCATGCACACGCACCTGGCGTGAGTTTAAGCCACCGGGTCTGGGACTCGAATCGCGGTAAACTACGTGGGAGTCCAACGACATAGCCATTACAATAACTGCTGGTCCCACCAGACATGTTCTTAACATTCTGCTGTATTGTGATCAAAACACAGAAGAGTAAAGAAAGCCTGGTCAAAGAGACAGACAGATAGACAGACAGACAGACAAATGGATCAGTTATCTATGTTGTGAGCCAAGTTGCCCACAATGCTGCGACTTAAAACACCCGCTGTTGACTGCTCAGGGCTCTAGGGTTTGGGCGTTTGGCGACGCTGGCATGGGATGGTCCTCTCTGCTCCGTGGGGTCTTGGCTGCCCTGGGGGTAAGCAAGAGGAAGGTCAGCTGGTAGGCTATCTCAGATGGCCTGCTCACGAGTCTGGCAATTGGCAAGGTTGCCAGTCAGGTGTCGCGGTGTCTCCCCAAGTGAGCTTTCCAGGGGGTCAGCTCGAGCTTCTGCACATGGCGGCCAGACTCCAAGACAGCAGAGTGCTGGGAGCACCGCCTCCTGCAAGGCCTTCAGCATCGCCTCTGCCACCTTCGCCAGTGGATTCCACCAAGGCCACTCCGTTGTGCTGTCAGAGTCCACGACCTCGTGGGTGCACTTGGGGACAAATCATCTTCTCCAAATCTGTCTCCTCTGCAGATGATGCCCTGGGGGCTACAAGCAGCATTGCCCTGGCTTCTGACTTTCGGACCTCACGCACCTCAGATTCCCCGCAGCGCTCTAGGCCGGAGGCCAAGGCCAGTCCCTCCAGGAGACTCAGCACCTTGCGGACACGAGGCTGCAGTCCCTCCTCCAGCCCCATGGGAAACCAGACAGGCTTGTTTCCTCCTCGACAGACAGGGAACCTGAGACCCAAAGAGTGACTCCCCAATTCATGGGAAGGTCCCACAGAGATGGGGGTGGGGGCCAGAGGTGCCAAAGTCTTCATCTAGGTTTCTTCTTCCAACTCTGGGTAACTCTGAGTGTTCTCAAAGGCAACCCAAAGCCTTGGTCCCAGGGGTAAGATGAAGCAGGGTGATAAAAGACACCTACTCCTTCCTTCCTTCCTTCCTTCCTTCCTTCCTTCCTTCCTTCCTTCCTTCCTTCTTCATCTAGTCCTTCCATCACAAACGATTTATTGAGAACCGCTGAGCCCCTGCGATGTGCCAGGCTGGGCGCTGGGCCCTGAAGATGTGATGCGGACAGAGCAGAGGGTCTCTGTCCTGTTGGCACTGACCGTCTGGCGGAGCAGGTACTCAGTAAACACGAGGATGAATATGGGGTGGGGGAGACCCCCACAAGTTCCTGGAACATGAGTACTAAGACAAAGCTGTGCATGACTTGCAAATGTTCGGCACCAAAATAAACTCGTACTTTAATTCCGTTTTGCACACCCTTTTTGAAGTCCCCTCATACGGGAAGGGGAGGAATCGTGCAGGTTGTTGTCCTGGTGGCAGAGAGAGTCCCCGCCTGCAGGCGGCTCTCCTGACGAAGGGTCCTTTAAGCTGAGTTTACTGGATGGAGAGATGGAGGGAGCGGTGCTGGAAGCAGGTGGAGCAGCATGTGCAAAGGCTCTGAGGCTCCAGTGTGCTTGGCATATTCAAGAAACATACTCAGGGGTCAGCAGCCAGCGTGACCCGTCCAGGCCGTGGTGAGGAAGCTGGTCACAGTGGCAAGCATTCAAAGGGGGAGTGGCAATGATAGTGTGTGTTCTCGAAAAGCTCGTCCCCTTACACCACGGAGGATAGCTCGGATGAGGGTCTGCGTGGATGCTGGAGCAGATCAAGCAGCACCCCACCTCCAGGCAGCGTCCAGGGAACTCCTGTGCAGTATTTCACCCACTTTTGGAAAGCAGGGTCCAGCGAGATCGAGTGACACCAGATCTCCCGGCCGTTCTCAGGGCCCAACGTCTTCGTCCCCGGAAGCCCACAGCCCCTGCTCCTGTTTCGGGTCCTGTCACGCACACTCACTTTGCCTCTGCAGACCCGCCTCAGGCCTTCCTGCTCAGGCCGACTGGGCCTCCATCAGCTCTAGTCTAGAGCCAGCCTCATAAACTCCACCATGGGGGAATGCTATCCAGGAGCACCTCCACTCTCGTCCTTCCTAGGCATGCCCACATGGCATCACCAGCGGACCCTGGGTCCCTCTGCACTCTGTGAGGTTGACATTTCTCTTTATAGCCAGGCACTGGGTACACAGGAAACATCCCACGACGGCCGAGGCCACAGCGCCCCAAAGGCTCGGGAGTCTGAAGATGCCAGAATGCTAAACCCTTCGCCTCACTACGTCCCAGCCCCAACGTGGCTCAGGTGAAGACACCGGGTCTCAGAGCGGGACAAGAACATACCCTTTGTCACACAGAGAGTGAGCTTCAGGAAAAGTGCAAGACCCCCAGTCCAGTGCCCCTCCCTGGGCCGCTGCAGCCTCACAGGAATTGGGGGTGGGAGAAGGGACGCCACAAGAAAGCTCTTGGATGTCTAAGGAGCTGTCCCCAAGGGCCCTGCAATTCAGGCCCTTGGGTGTCTGGGGAGGAGGAGGATGGGGTTTCCTCACCCCTGCGGTATCAGCTTACTTAGCCAAGTCCATCCTCGCTCTAATTCTTAAGGCCGGCCTTGCCTCACTGACATGCCAGGAGCCAGGACACTGGAGCCCAAACCCCCTCGCCCAGCCACTGCCCCCGTTGGGAAATGCACTCGGGTCCTCGCCTGGATGCTGAGGGTGTCCTCACCTGCCAGTACACACTCACAGCCCCCCACCTGTGACAGCCACCCGGGTGTCTCCTTTCATCGTCGTCCCCATTGGAAGGCCACTTCCTGAGGCCACGGGGTTGTTTCATTCTCTGCTGCAACTCCTGCTTCTGGAACACTCCCTGGCGCGTAGTAGGGATGCAGCACATACCTGTGACTGCTCTGTGGGGTAAAGAGGGCAACAGCTGGCATCTGGAGACATACGTAGAACCCACTCTGCCCTGGCGTGGCCCCGTCCCGGCTCTGTGATCTTGAGCAAGGCACCTGACTTCTCTGTAAAGTAGCCATGTTCCAGGGGACCTTCGGGTGTTGGTTTCCCACCTTCACTCTGAACATCCGTGTTCAGGAGAAGCAAACGAGGCCCAGGATGCGTGACGTGCTTGCCCGAGGCCCCGCAGCTGGAGGCAGAAGTGCGGTCAGGCTGCCCTCCTGCTCCATCTTGGATCGGCCTGACTCCAATATCCCGCCCTCTGCAGCGGCTCCTCTATTTGTGCCTACATCCCACCGGGACCTGGATGGGAAGAGGAGGCGGGCGGTGCCACTCAGCTTCCTGGGCCTGGCGTCCCCGCTGCTGCCCTCCGGATGTGTCACCACCACCACCGCAGCCGGCCCGCAGCCCCCTGGGAGGATGC
>NW_006160074.1:1125552-1128730 GCF_000334495.1 Tupaia belangeri chinensis | reverse complement strand
TTCCAGACACTGTCCGGCACTTGATTAAGGCTCATTTTCCCTGGCAGTGCCTGGCAGGCATTGGCCTCTTTTTAAAATAAACAATGTCAGTGGAAAGTTTATGGTTTCACTTTTGTTCTCTCACCCACCATTCAGTGCAAACCTGCTGGAGAGGGGCTGGCAGATGGCGTGGTGGTTAAGGTGCTGGACTCCCACATGGCTGACGGCAGTTCGAGTCCCAGATCTGGAGGCTTGCTTTCTTACTTTCCTTCTCTCTCTCTCTGGTCAAATTAGAAAATAATAATAATAATAAATATTAAATAAATAATTCTAAGAAAAAAATCCCTGCTAGAGAAGAATAGGGCAACTTTTGCTGGGTGCCGGGAGCTGGCAAAATTGACCTTCTAACAAGACGGGGAGGCAGTCAGCCTATTTGGTTAGTGCATCTCCCACCCCCTCTGATTCCTCTTAAAGACTGACCACTGGGCTGTGCCTGGGAAGAGGGCCCTGGGTCCCACCCGGGACCTAGGCAGAGGTGGCCAGGAGTCCTTCCCTCAGAAAGGCGTGGCTTTGAGGAGAGCGTCTTCTCCTGCTGTAGTTGTTTGGGGTTCTTAATAAAACCTTTTGATCTGAGGTATTTTAAAATTCACAGAACATTGCCAAAAGAGCTCAGCAAATTCCTGCATACCTTTCAGCCAGCCTCACCCAGCGATAATATCTTCAGTCACCATAGTACCATGTCAAGACCAGGAAGTGGATGGTGGTAGACTGACTCCGATATAGATATTGTTTCGATTTTACCTGTTTTTACATTTACGAGGGAGCTTCAAAAATGGGGGGGGGGAATGCCCTTCTATCAAGCATATGCAATGATTTTGATTTGCTTTGCATTAAAATAAACTCATACTTTAACTTCATGTTTTCATAAATACTTTGAAGACCCGTGCATGGTAAGGAGTCCGGTCATCTGCAGTTTTCCTTTCGAAGGCTTCGGTTCCCCCAGCACAGTGCAATAAGACATTTCTATTTTATTATTAGTTATCGTTGTTAATCTCTTACTGTGCTTAATTTATAAATTAAACTTTATCATAGGCATGTATGACTCAGAGAAAACAGTACAGAGGCTCCTCAACTTACCAGGAGTCATGGCCTGATAAATTCACTATAAAGCAAAAAAAATCCTAAGTCGATCCAGCATTAGGCAGGGACCATCTGCGTTTATAGGGCTTGGGGTTAGCCATAATTTTAGGCACCCACTAGGGGTCTTGGGACATGTTCCAGCAGATAAGAGGGGACTACTGGGTATTAGCAGTTGGTGTAATAGCTATGTCGCTGGACTCCCAAGTAGTCGACTGCAGTTCGAGTCCCAATCCCATTGGCTTAAACTCACACCGGGCACATGTGCATGCTTGCCCAAGATCCCGAGAGGAGAATGGAGGAGAAGAGATTGTGGTGTGGCCATCCCCCCTGGGTGTGATTTCTCACTTTCTGTCTCTCTGTCTCTCTCTGTCTGTCTGGTGAGAGCACACGCCCTATAGCAAAAACCTTTCCAAAAAAATAAAAAAGAGGGGACTACTGTATTATAACTATTGTACTGTTTTTCTTTTTTTCCTTTCCTTTCCTTCCCCCCCCTTTTTTTTTTTGACAGGGAGCATGCACTCTCTGGAGAGACATAGAGACAGAAGGAAAGTGAGAAATCACCCTCTGAGGGATGAGAAGGATAGCCATGCTGCAATCCTTTCTCCTCCATTCTCCTCTCAGGATTCTGGGCATGCACACCCATGCACCCAGTGTGATTTTCGAGCTGCCAAGTCCAGGACTCAAACTTGGCTGGCCATGTGGGAGTCCAGCACCTTAACCACTACACCACTTTCTGGTTCCCTTGCCTTTCATTTTCATCAGTTACTCAAATAATTAAAGAGTCAGGTGGTTTAGGAGGTTGGGTGTAAGGGGTGTATCATAGGGCAGGCTGAGATCTTCTTTCAAAAGTCTCTTCTGGAACCTTCCAGAATTTCTAGACTGGACTTCCTGTCCTCTGCAGCTGGCATCCTGAGATCAGAACTGCCTTTCTCCATCGGTTGAGGATCTCTTCACCAACTCTCAGTTAGAGATCCCGTTTCCTGGATCCACATCGTCCTGTGTCTCGGTTCACGCCCTCGTTTTGGTGGAGCATATCCGTTAGTAGTTTTCTGAGAAACGGTGGATGGGAGATGCCTGTCTCAAGGCAGTTTCACATCTAGGGATGTTTTTATGTTCTGGTTTAACAGAGGACTTGAGGCTAGGAGTACTTTTCCTTCAGAATTTTATAGGTTTTGTGCCCGTCTTCTCACTTCCAGAGTGGCTGCTGGGAACTTTGAAAGCGTTCTGATTCTGTCTCTGGAAATGTAGAGGCTCTCCTGTGCTACCGATCTTCTAAAACTCCGCACTGGCCCTCCCCAGTGCAAATCTGGTTTTCACCACTGCACTAAGTCCTCGGGGAGCGCTGTCAGTCTTGAGATTCCTGTTCTTCATCTTGAGGACATTTTCCTCAATTATTTTGCCAACATTTCCTCCCCACCATTTTCTCTCTCTCGAGCTCTTACGATTTGAGTATCAGATCTCTTACAGCAGTCTTCTAATTTTATCATGTATTTCCTATTTTCAGTGATTTACCTTGCTGTATATTCTTGAGGGATTTTTTCCAACTTTGTCTCCAACACTTGCTGTTGATTTTTTAATTTCCGCTACCGTGGTTTTTTCTCTAAGAGCTCCTCTTGTTCTCCGTGTTCATCTTCATGGCATCATAGTCTTTTTTTCAGGGATGCATTTGCTTTTGTTATCTCTCTTTGGATTTAGAGAGCTTTGTCTTTATTATGATTATGTTTTTATGATTTTTTTCCCACATGCAGGATCTCATCATTCAAGTGCCACCGTTCTTTTCTTTTCTCTTTTTAATTTATTGTCAGAGACTGCATGTGCTTGCCAGAAGGAGAGAGAGCGCCACAATGGAGTATGGTCACACTTCAACCCCTTCGCCTCCGTTTCTATCCCCACAGGATGTTGCCAGTGTGTTTTTCAAGCCACCGAGGCTGAGACTTGAACTGTAGTTGGCCAGATGGACCAAGCTCCCTTGACCACTGTGTTGGGGGCCAGCCCCATGTGACTCTACTCCATGTGTTTGTTTAGGTCTTCATGTTCACTCCAGAGACTTGCAGGAATG
>NW_006160074.1:1081824-1125524 GCF_000334495.1 Tupaia belangeri chinensis | reverse complement strand
ATGCCCAGGTCTTCTGTTGTCTGATCTTGACAAAGACAGGCTCAAAAGTGGGTGAGAGGGTTGGACATTGGGGGAAATATCAGCTGTTGGTGTTCTTAGACCGTTCTTCCTCATCTGTCAGTTCCCCAGAGGAGACTTGGCCATTTTTGTCCGGAGGGCAGAGGTCAGCCAGCCGATGTTCCTCAAAGCAGAGCAGACCTGGATCTCAGCCTTCCATATGATACACGCCCTTACACCCTCACCCTGCCCCGTCATCAGTATTGTGCCCGCGCTCCCCTGTGCTTGGAGTTAACCAGTGAAGGGACTTGCTGCTTCATGGCCACCAGGTAGGGAAGGGTGGTCACCCTGTGACATGGAGCCAGGGAGGGCCTCTGGGGGCATCTACCTTCCTTCAACAGCTTTCCCCACTGCCCTTTCCTCTCCCGGACATCCCCTGCCTCCTGTTCCCACCCCAAGAGCCCAGAAGATGTGTCCACATCTTCCTTCACTGTGTTCCCAGGACTGGCCTAGGCTCATCCCCAAGGACACGAAGTGGCTTCTCAGAGTTAGTCAGGCCAGAGCAGGAGCCCCAACTCCAAGGGGGATAGGCCTCCTTGGGCCCCAGCCACATGTTCCTAAGCTGCAGGGACGCCACAAGATCGCCATGTGTGGGGTTACCTATAGCATTCCTGATATTTCCCCACTTGGCAAATGAGAAATACAGTGCTCGCTCTCCCCTCATAAGGGGAGTCTTAAAGGATGGACTGAAATCAAGTTCTAAGATTAGACCCTGCAAACCCAAAACGCAGGATCTCATCTCTCCCGTGCTGTGCCAGACGTCGCTCACCTGTCCGGACGCTCTGTGCCATGGAGGCTGGAGCAGTTTCTCACCTCGCCGTTGTGGACAGTGGAACAGAATGCTTCCGGCATGGGGGCCACTGGCGCACTGCAGGGCACTCAGCAGCACCCTCACCTCTGCCTTCTCGAAGCCATTGCCCCACCCCATTCCAGTCCTCCCAACCCGACATGGCTCCAGGGGCTGACCGTGGCACAGCGGTCAACTGTGGTGCTCTGCGAGGTTGACTCGCGTGAGGTTCCCAGTTCAGGTCCAGAGACCTCTCTGGGTACATACGCATGGCCATGATCCAGGGCTGACCAGAGCTGAGGGTGGATCAGGGCTTCAAGATCCTATTGAGGGGGGCCACGCGGCCGGGGGCTCACGCCCCCCAGTGCAGCCGCGCGCCGGAACGGCCTGGCCGGCGCCCCAAAACAAGGTTGAAGAACTTGCAACTTGAGAAGATGATAGTTACCAGCCCTGCATTACCTCAGGGGAAAACAAGAACTACTCTGCCATTCTTAAGGAAGCCAGATACCCAAGGACAACTCACACTGCAGATCCCCACAACACCATTCCTGGTAACTACAAGATGACTGCTGTGCCGCATCAGCTGATAATCATCCCTGCGTACCAGAACTGCTTTCCTGAAACTGCATTCCCTGGAGACTCACCTACACTTGTGGATCTGCAGGAGACCCTCCCTTAATCCAACCCTGAGTGGAGTTTATGCTCCCTATTGCCAAAAACTTTATGAGCTGAGGGTTGGAACTCGTGGCCTCTCTCCCTTTACTTGTATGTATCACTTTTTCAATAACTCTTCTGGAAGACAACTGTATATAGTAGGGATATTGTAATGGGAGAGTGAGACAGGGCAGAGGGACAAACCTAGGAAAAAAAATTAAAAAAAAGAGGAAGAGGAAAAAAAAAAAACATATATATATAAAAAAAAAAGATCCTGTTGAGGTTACTGTCTGTCTGTCTCCCTGTCTCTGTCTCTCTTGCTCATGGAAGAAATACATAATTAAAAAAAATAAGTCTCTAGAATTTGTCAAATACCCCCTTGGGGCAAATTGCCCTTGACTAAGAAGTAACCTAGACTCAGCTACAGCCTCCTTTTCTTTTTTTTTCTTTTCTTTCTTTTTTGTTCTTTTTCTATTCTTTGTTTAGGTTTTTGTCATAGGGCACATGCACTTGCTGGAGAGAGAAAGAGACAGAGAGAGAAAGTGAGAAATCACCCCTAGGGATCATGACTGCACCAGTCTCTCCTCTTCCATGCTTCTGGGATTCTGGGCATGCATGCACATGCACCCAGCATGAGTTTCAAGCTGCTAGATCTGGGACTTGAACCATGATCAGCCATGTGGGAGTCCAGCATCTGAACCACTATGCTACCCGCTGGCCACCCCTCAGCCTCCTTTTCAACACAGCCATCCAACAGCCCTGCCAACCAGAGTTAGCCCATGAAATTGAACCCAGAAATTGGTCCACCTCATATAGTCTCAGCGCTTAGTAGGTCAACAGCCTAATTTAGCAACTCCATGACTCAACTAGAGGGCCTTCTATGTGAGGCTGATGGCAGCCCTAACCTGCCATTTCCTGAGGACACAAAGAGACTGGGGCTGGGCTGAGGGGCCGAGCTGTGATCAAGGCCTCCCTCCAAACCTGTCTCTGCACAGCACGTGGCTCCAAGGAGGGAGTGACACAGCCCAGGGTGAGCCTTGCCTACATCGGGGTCACCTGAGAGACTTGTCGATGCACAAGGTCCAGGGCTCCACTGCAGGTCTGTGAAGTGGCTTATTTCAGGGGCGGGCACGGCACCTGCTGTGTTAACCAGTTTAGGGTGAGAAAACTAGAACAGCGGCCTAACACACAGACTCTGACCTTGATTCAAACCTTAGTCATGCTTCTTGGTAATCCACGACTCTTATAGCTAGTATTAATAAGAATGGCTAATATTGGGACCAGCAGATGGCATAATGGTTACGTCACTGGACTCCCACACAGCCGTCCGTGGTTTGAGTCCCGGATCTGGCAGCTTGAAACGCATGTTGAGTGTGTATGTTTTTGTGCCTAAAGTCCTAAGAGGAGAATGGAGAAGAAGGGATTTCAGCATGGCCATTCCCCGGGGGGTGATTCCTCGCTTTCTATTTCTCTGTGTCTAGTGAGCACATGCACTCTATAAAGAAATTCTCTTTAAAAAATAAAGAATAGCTAGTATTAATCGAGTGCTTACTATGTGCCAAGCACAGTGCTAACCCTGTCCACAGATGGCTCAGTTAATCAGTCACTGTATATGGTGGTTTCTACTCTTTGTTTTTTAAGGTCCTCCATAGGGTGCATGCACTCGCCAGAGAGAGAGAGAGAGAGAGAGAGAGAGAAAGAGAAAGACAGTGAGAGGGAGTGAGAAATCACCCCCCACCCTGGGGGATGGCGACACCACAATCCCTCCTCCATCCTTCTTTCAGATTGTGGGCATGCACACACACACCTGATCTGATTTTCAAGCAGCCAGGTCTGGGACTTGAACCGCTGCCAGCCATGTGGGAGTCCAGCACCTTATACACCACACCACCTGCTGGCGTGGTAGATACTATTCTTAATCTCCATGATTTAGATGGGCAACTAAGGCTCAAGGACCGCAGAGTCGGATTCAAACCTGGAAGTCTGATGCAGCACTCTCTGTGGCTGGACTAGAGCCCGAAAGCTCAGTGCGACTCTAACAGCGCTGGAGACGGGGACACCCAGTAGGTTTTCTTTGCCCTTGCTCAGGAGGAGGACACAGGGGTGACTGGACAGGGGCCTCTATCTCCCGAGGCTTTGGTTTAATCACGGGTCAGAGTCCATGAAGACCTCTCTTGAGGGCGAACGGCACTTGGCCTCCCAGCCACCAATCCCTAAAGATGCCACTGGGTTATCTCGGAGGCAGGAACCAGTTGGTTCCAAGATGACGTCTGAGGATATAATATTTGTCCGGAACTTTGAGAATGTTCCTCTCTGTCCCATCACCTAACTTCCCAGAGCCACTGGCTGCCAGATGAAAAGGAGGAGCGAGCTTGAGCGAAGACATGAGAGCAGACCCAACGTGTGTGACCGAAGGTTTGCAGAGCCTTCATTTTCATTTACGTTTACATTTGGCTCTTCCACCAACTCGAGTTAAGCGTGTGCATGTGTGTGATGTGAGGTGAAGTCTTAGTCCATCCTTCCATAAATGTATGCCCCAAACTGTCTGTGCGCTGTGTCCCCAGCCCCTAACCTGTTAAGATGAAGACGTTTTACGTAGTGCCTGGCACTTTAAATTCAATATAAACCCTTGGTTTTAACAGCAGAGTGGGTACAACCCTGGATTCTAGACGCGGATGACTTGGGTTTAAAACCTGCCTCTGTTAGCAATGTGATCTTGGACAGGAGCTCAGTTTTTCTCTTTCTTCCTCCTTCCTCCTTCCCTTCCTTTCTTCTAAAACTTGTTTATTTCCATGCAGGACAGAGACAGAGAGAGCCAGGCACCCCCAACGGGCCTCTGTGCCATGACCCACCCCCAGTCCCAGCCGGCGCAGACCATAGTTGCTCGTGCACAGGCCTGGCGTGGTCGGGGACCGTTCCCATGTGGTGACAGCTGTGTTACTGCTGCACCACCGCTGGCCCCAGGTGCTCAGCTTTTGCCGACTTTGGTTTCTTCCTGTGTGACAGGGCTGGCCACTGCGCCCAGAAATACCCTCAGAGAGCCACGTACTTCTGCAACCCCAGCATCGATCCTTATTGCAGTCATACTTTTCTTTGTACGCTGACTTTATTAATGACTGTGTTCACTAATAATAATAAGGGCTAATGCTTAGGGAGATCTCTGCTTCCAATTAGGATGCAGAGAGAGATAAAAGACCTTTGTTCTTGTGGCAACAATAATAAAATGCTCAGAAAAAATAAAAAGCAGACTTTCTGTGGTTCAGGAAAGAGAAGTGGACTTAAAAATAAATAAATAAATCCTCAACGAATGGAATTCCAGAAAGAAATAAGAGCCGGGCAACTTTGCACCTGGGGGGGTGATGCTGTGTGTGTGGGTAGACAAAGGGACCTCACCCACAGACACTGTGCAATGACGGGGAACTCCATTCCAGCCTCATATCAGTGTGGTGTGGCCGGCCCTGAAGTCAGTCCTGAATGCAAGAAGAAGTTGCTCAGACCGGCAAGCTGGACAAGCCTCAGGTGCAAGAAGAAACCACGAGGTTCAGTGACTTGGCCTCCTCACTTGCCCTACCCAAGGTTTTCTAGAAGCAGCGTGGAAGAAAGGCAGAGACAACTTGTGTGGTCTTTGCATCCTCTCAGCAGTTGGATTGCAACATCTCGAAGTAGCTGAATTTAAATGTGAACCAAAAATATCTGAAACTGCACCCAACCCCCTCCCAACTCAAGTACTGACAAGATGAGAAAGGCAGAGGATGTTGGTGGTTGGGCTAATTACAGGTAACTCAATCTAATTAAAGCCATTTCTCATCCCCAGCTCAATTACACTCTGAGATAAACCGGAACGATCAGCCTCTCTCCACCAGAGGCAGAAAAAGTTTAGACTTTCTAAGAAAGAAATAAAGCCAAAACAAATTTAAATTACCCTTTAATTTCCATTTCTATATACACTTCAATAATATCATAAACGTAAACACTAGACAAGAGAATAAATGGAAAACTGTGCCCTATAATCAAGAGGAAGCACAAATAATAGAAACAGACATATCCCGGTTATTGGCATTAGCAGGGAAACAAACAAGAGGACAGTGACACATTCATAACAGAAGAATCTAGCCCATGGCCTAGTGGCTAAGGGAGCCAGCTCCCACATGGCCAACCATTGCTCGAATCTGTCCCCAGAGGCTGGAAAGGCATACAGGTGCATGTGCGTGCCTGCCCCCAAACCCTGGCAGGATGGAGAGATGGAGAGAAGGGGTTAGGGCATGACCAAGCCCCATGACAGGCTGCTTTCTCCCTCTCTCTCTTTCTAGTGGGTGCAGATGCCCTCTGGCGAGTACAAAGCAAACAGGGCTGGCAGGTGGCATGGTGGTTAAGGGAGGTGGACTCCCATATGGCTGACCGCTGTTTGAGTCCTGGACCTGGTGGCTTGCTTTCTCACTCCCCCGCCCCCTCTCTCTTTCTCACTCTGTCCCTCTCTGGTCAAATTAAAAAATATAAGTACATAAAAATAAATAAATAAATAAATAAATACAAACAACAAATACGTTAGGCACAATAAAACTTTAAAGAGTGCATTTGAGGGACCAGCAGTTAGCTCAAAATCCTGAGAGGAGGGACCAGCAGTTGGTATAATGGCTATGTTGCTGGACTCCCATGTAGTCGACTGTGGTTCAAGTCCCAGGCCCGATGGCTTAAACTAACGCCGGGCGCATGTGTGTGTGTGCCCAAGATCCCGAGAGGAGAATGGAGAAGGGATTGCGGCATGGCCATCCCCCCGGGGGGGGATTCCTTGCCTTCTGTCTCTCTGTCTCTCTCTGTCTTTCTGGCGAGCGCACACGCCCTATAGTAAAAACCTCCCCCCCCCCCAAAAAAAGTGTATTTGAGTGAGAAGCAATTTATGAGTTAGGGAATATCAGACCAAAAGAAGTCTCCTGTTCCAATGACAAAGTATCAGAATCAAGTGTTGGAAAAATGTGGAAGTGAAAAGAACTTGTGTGATTGGTGTGCAATTTTAAAAACTCTATTTTTTTTTTTTAGGTACCTTGTTAGAAAGTCACTAGTCACATAATCATGTTTTTGGTTGTTTCTGATTGGCTGAGGTTAAGTTTTATTTTTGTCTAACATAAGCATTTGTCAGAAGTGACCCAAATTAAGTTTTCCTCATGGCTGTAATTTAAGCAATGTTGAGTCACTTATGAGGCCTACCTGGTTTGTCTGCTCAAGAATTCTTCAGGCCAGATCTTCATTTTAAATTACTTTAACAATATGTATGAGGGGGTTTTCAAAAAGTCCATGGAAATGCATATTATTAAAAAAATAGATTAAAAATTATAGAAGGGAATCCGTAGAATGGGTGAAAGTGTGGGAGAATTCAAGATATCAATGTAGATCCTAAAAAACAACAGTTCTGGAAATAAAAATCAAAATATCCAAAGTAAAACATATTGCATAGAGTAGACAGTAGATTTGACACAGCACAAAAGGATCAGTAAATTTGAAAACAAGTCAAAACTGAAACACAGAAGATAAATCCAGAAAATTGAAAAAAATGAAAAGAGCTTCAGTAATTCATTGTAGAATATCAAGCAGTTTAGAAATACCTCACTAGAACACAGAAGGAAAGGAGAATGAAATACAAAGAAAGTCACAAGCAGGGACCTTATAGTAACAATGATAAAAACCTATAATAAATAGAAATATCTTAAAGTCCCCCTGAACCCACCCCGCTGCTCCCAGTGCATTCCATGTGGAACACGAGAGGAACACTGATGGCTGAGTTTTCACTGTGCAAGTCAGTGAACAATGGGAAGCATTTGGGACGTACTGAAAGAAATCCATCTATCAACCTAGAGTTCCATAGCCAATGAAACTATTCTTCGAAAATTAAAGTAAAATAAAGATATTTCCATCAAACAAAAACAGAGAATTCATTGCCAGCAAACCCACACACTGTTCAGGCACAAGGGAAATTGTTCTAGGTAGAAACCCAGATCTATAGAAAGGAATGAAGAACACCATAAAAGCTTCAATATGTGAGTCAATATAAAAGGCTATTTTTTCCTCTTTTCTTACCATTTTAAGAAACAGTTGATCAGGGCCTGCAGGTGGCATGGTGGTTAAGGAGCTAGATCCCACATGGCCAACTCTGTGATTCGAGTCCTGGACCCAATGTCTTGAAAAACATGCCAGGCATGTGTACATGTGTGCCCCCAATCCCAAGATAAAACTGGAGGAGAAAGGATTGTGGTGTGGCCATCTCCCCAGGGGGTGCTTTCTCACTTTCCTTCTCTCTCTGTCTCTCTTTGGTGAGTGCACATGTCCTATGGCAAAAATGTAAAAAAAAAAAAAAAAAAAAAACACAACAAACAATTGATCATACATGGAAGGTGAGAATGTAGAATATCCCAGCCACTTTGTAAAACTGTTCAGCATTTTCTTTAAAAACCAAACATGACTTTACTATACAACCCAGCAATTTCGCTCTGCAAGTATTTACTCAAGATCTTTGCAGGGATGTCCATAGCCATATTATCATCATATTCATATATCCATATTCATGATGTTCCAAACGGCCAATGGTGAAGGGGCCAGCGCAACATGGTATAGCCACACAACGGAACTCTCTCAGTGATACACAGACCCACACTAACGGGACACACCGCCACACGGTGACCCTCAGAAACTCGGTGCTCAGTGAAAGAAGCTGGATGCAGAAGGTACACATTGTGTGCTTCATTTGTAGGAATGTTCACAAAAGGCAAAGTACGGGCATGAAAAGTATACTGATGACTCTGGAGACCGAGAGAGAGGACAATGGGGAATGACTAAAACTGGGCACAAGGGATCTTTTTAAGGTGATGCCAATGTTCTAAAACTGTATTGTGGCAATGGTGGTGCAACACCATAAATTAGCTAAAAATCATTGAGATGCATACTTTTGATGGCTAGATGTTATGCTGTCTAAAGTAAACCTCAAACAAATTGATTGTTCGGGTCAGCAGGTGGCATGGCGGTTAAGGCTCTGGATCCCACATGGGCAACTCCATAGTTCGAGTCCCAGACTGGAAAACAGGCCAGGTGTGTGTGTTTATGTGTGCCTAAACTCCCAAGAGGAGAATGGCGGAGAGGGATTGTAGGGTGGCCATCCCCCGAGGGTGATTGCTCACTTCTCCTCTCTGTCTCTGATGAGCGCATGCACCCCATGGCAAAAAAATCTAAAACAAAACAAAAAACTGACTTTTCAAAGCAAAAATAATAACTACATACATATTGTAGAGTTTATATCATAGATAGAAGGAAAATATTTGACAAGAGAAGTATGGCTTAATGGGGGCCAGCAGGTGACATGGTGGTTGGGTGCACTGGATTCCCACATGGCCGACTGCAGTTCAAGTCCTGGACCTGGCGGCTTGCTTTCTCACTTTCTCTTTCTCTCTCTCACTCTGTCCCTCTCTGGTCAAATTAAAATAAACTAATTAGTAAATAGGTAAGTAAATTTAAATCAAATAACTCTTAAAAAATTAATAAAGTGAACTTAAAAAAAAAAAAAAAGAGTAAAATGGCTGGTGCCAGCAGGTGGCGTGGTGGTTAAGGTGCTGAACTCCCACGTGGTCAATGATAGTTCGAGTTCCCAGACTCAGTAGCTTAAAACTCACACTGGGCATGTGTATGTGCGTGCCAAAAATCCTGAGAGGAGACTGGAGGAGAAGGGACTGTGGCATGGCCATCCCCCATGGGGCGTGATTGCTCTCTTTCTGTCTCTGTTTCTCTCTGTCTCTCTGGTGAGCGCACATGCCCCATAGCAAAGATCTCTCAAAAAAGGAGTAAGATGGAAGTATAATGTTATAAAATGCTTACCTCGTATATGAAGGTGTAGTGGTCATTTACGGTAGATTTGATCAGTGAGCATGTATATTGTAAGGCCTGGAGATGTCCCTGAAGTTAAATAAAACAAAAATGATAGCTTAAAGGCGGATAAAAGAGATAAAACGGAATACTAAAGAACGTAACTGAGCAATTCAAAAGAAAGGATAAATAAAACAAAGAATAAGTATCTACAAGCGAGAGACAAACAGTGAGCTGATAGATTTAACCCTAACTTATCAAAAATTGCAATGATATTAAACACAAGTGGACTTAACATTCCAATTAAAGCAGAGACTGTCAGAATGTACAAAAAAGAAAAACTCATCATATACAGCCCATAGGAAAACTATTTTATTTTTTTTTATTTTTTTACAAGAGAATCTGACTTTTTTTCTCTTTTTTAAAAGAATTATTTTATTTAACTTTATTCATTTATTTAATTATTTAATTTGACCAGAGAAGGGCAGAGAGAGAGAGGAGAAAGTGAGAAAGCAAGCCGCCAGGTATGAGACTTGAACCGCAGTCGGCCATGTGGGAGTCCAGCGCCCTTAACCACCATGCCACCTGCCCCAGGAAACCTATTTTTAAATATAAAGACAGAAGTACCAGCAGGTGGTGTGGTGGTTAAGGTGCTGGGCTCCCACATGGGTGACTGCAGTTTAAGTCCCAGAGCTGATAGCTTGAAAATCATGCCAGGCCCATGTGCATGTGTGCCCGAAATCCCAGGAGGAGAACGGAGGAGAAGGGATTGTGGTGTGGCCAACCCTCCCGGGGGGGGATTTCACACTTTCCCTCACGCCATATGGCGAAGACCTAATAAATAAATAGATACAAAGACAGAGGAGCTCAAAGTATGGCTATATTAAGACCTGAGGGAGTAGAATGGGAGGCAAGAAATGCTAACCGGGCACTTCTTCATGAGAAAATGGTCAATGATTTATTTATTTAATTGCCAGAGTGTGTGTGTGAGAGAGAGAGAGAGAGTAAGCCCCTAGGGATTGGGCGGTCCTGCCATACCCACTTCTCCGTTTCCCCATCCGATTGGGGTTTGGGGCAAAGTGAGGGACCAGCAGATGGCATAGCGGTTGCATCGCTGGACTCCCACATAGTTGACTGTGCTTTGAGTCCCAGGCTCGGTGGTTTAAAACTCACACCAGGCGCATGTATGTGCATGCCCAAAATCCCAAGAGGAGAATGGAGAAGGGATTTTGGCGTGGCTATACCCCCTGAGGGGTGATTTCTTGTTTTCTGTTTCTCTGCCTGTCCAGCAAGCTCACGTACCCTACAGCAAAAATCTCTCTCTCAAAAAAAAAAAAAAAAAAAAAAAGAGGGAGATTTAGAGAGAGAGAGAGAGAAAGAAGAGGGAAAGGAGAAATCACAATCCCACAGAGGACGGCCATGCCACGATCCCTCCTCCTCCACTCTCCTCCTGAGATTTTGGGCATGCATGCACATGTGCCCCGTGTGACTTTCAAGCTGCCGAGTCTGGGACTTGAACGCAGTCAGCCATATGGAGTCCAGTGTCGGAACCACCACACCACCTGCTGGCCCTGGGACAGCCGCCTTCTGCTGCCTTAGATATGAGAACTCAAGGCTCACCTGCCTTCAGACTCTGGGATTCATACCAGTACCCCTGGGTTCTCAGGCTTTCGGCCTCACGCCGAGCAAGGAGGCTTTTGGACTTCATCAAGTCACCCTAGCAGCACCCCAGAGTCTCCGGCTCACAGAGGGCCTGGGTGCGACTTCTCAGCCACCATCACTGTATGGGCTGATCCCTTCTGTGTGTATATGATAGTTCTGTCTCCCAGAAAACCCTGACTATTATGGGACCCAAGAGACATGAAAATCCGTCCACAAAGAGACATATGTGAGAATGTTTCCAGAGGCTTCATTCCCAGGAACCGGAAACGTGAACGACCTCAATGTCGATCAGCAAGCAAATGGGCAGGCAGACTGCGGTATGGTACATGGTGAATGCCATCGGAGGTGACAAGGGACAGGCTGTGAATGTGCACAACAAAGTGGAGAAGCTGCGAACACATTAGACTGAGCCAAAGAAGCCAGACCCTGGGTTCCGCACTGCTCAAGTCCCTGTATGGGAATTTCACTAACAGGCAACACCTCTCCACAGTGAGGGGTACCAGCAAGGGGCTGCCTCTCGGAAGGGGAGACGGCATCAACTGGGGAGCGCTCACAGGAACTGTCTGAGTCATGGGGTGTGGATTACGTGGAGGAAGAGTTTACACAAACACACACACGTGCACATCTGTAATGTAGAAAATGTATACATAGAGTCATTTACATATAGACACATACACGTGAAGCCAGCTGGTGGTATGGTGGTTAAGGCTACTGGATCCCACTTGGCCAATGAGCCGTTCAAGTCCTAGACCTGGAAGCTTGAAAAACACGCTGGGAGTGTGTGCATCCATACCTGAAACCCTGAGAGGAGAATGGAGGAGAGGGGTACTTTCTCACTTTCTCTCTCTATCTCTCTCTGTCTCTCTGTCCCCATGAGGTGCGTGCACCCCATAGCGCGTGCACGCACGCACACACACACACACACACACACACGACTCTTCTTCCTATACATTCAAAATTTATATACAATACTTAATTTACATATACGACTGAGTGTATATTTCACTACACAGAATGCCTGAATTTTAGAGAGTAAGTCCAGAAATAAAACGATTGAGGACTCGTAATGCCAGGCACAGACCCAAACAGTTGACAAGCAGCAACTCGCGAAAGCATGACAATCCTACGGAGGGAGAAACGGAGGCACCAGAAGCTTATATAACTCACTCTAGGCGCAAACAGGCAAGCGCCCCGCCCCCAGCACCCCCATGCTGAAAGAGCAGTGGAGGGCAGCTCTGGTTACTCACCGTCTGGCGAGACGGGAAGCCTTCCTCCATTGTCCAAGTGGAACTAAAGCTCAGAGGAGCTAAGCGACCTCTGGAAAGTGGGAGCATCAGGATCTGAACCCAGGTCTGGGCTCTCAAGCTTCTAATGTTTGGTTGCTTCCCAGCACCTCTTGGGGGACAGATGTGACCCACGCACAGCCCCTCACATACAGCCTTGCGACGTGACCTTTCACCTGCCCTCTGGGGGAAGTCCCAAAGTTCCATCCAGGGTCTTGCCTGTGTCCCCTCCACCTTGACATGGTAGGGACAGATAGTCTGTGGGGTAAGAACAGGCAACTATGGCGAATTTTAGGGCAGAGGACTCTGGAACTTCACGGTTTCTCACCAACTACCAGGCACGGATGGGGCCGAGGATAAACGCTAAGCCGAAGAGCAGAGCTTGCACCTGGGGCAGCGAGGCAGGACCGCAGGCACCAGAAACATGGCTGCAACTTCCAGTGGCACCATGGAAAACAAGCCAAGGGGAGAGGGTGTCAGGGATGGCTTGGTGACAGTTGATGGGGAGACCTGGGGACAGTGCCCCAGAAGCTGCAGGCGCTGCTCAGAGAAAGCATGTGCTGGGGGTGGGGTGTGCACTGTGCCCGGCTAGCCGAGGATATGTTTCTCCTGCAGAAACGGGCCCGGCCAAGCTCCCTTGAGGCCTCCGAGACAATGGAGGGAAAAGGAAGACGCCAGTCGTGGCCAGACCAAAATTAGGTCGCAGCCCAGGAGGGACCAGGGCTAGGCTTTCTGTAAGGGCAATGGAGAGACAGCCTCCCCCGGGCACAGAGCCTCTTGACTCAGGCATGGAGCCCCCGGAGAACTCAGGTGTGGATGCCCTACTGCATTCTAGGGGCTCCCGGGGGCACGTGTTCATCGCCTCACTAACTCCCGTGGTAATCTGGAGGCAGAAGTACTGCTTTCATTTGCCAGTTAAGGGGCCTAAAATGGAGCCCATCACCGGAAGGCGGGAGGTGGCAGGCAGGACCTGAGTCCAAATCCACGCAGGACGCAGGTTCTTCCTCATCCGCGACGCTGAGGGCTAAGCGCTGGAGACGCAACCACCTCACTGCAGGGCGAGGCCAGCACACCTGGGCCTTAGGTGCCTGCGGACTGGATGGAAGGATGGATGAGCAGACAGTGACAGGCAGACACACAAAGGCCGGCACTGTTCCTACAACCTAGGCACTTGCGTTTTCAGCGAACTTCACTTCCTTCTTCTGAGCCTCAGGTTGTCCATCTAGAAAGTCCGAGGATTAGACTCGATCCGCTGTTTTCAAACTCGTCAGAGGCTGCCTGATGCGGAAAGTCAGGACACAAGAATGGCTTTGGATGGGGTCAGGGGAAGAGGTCAGTGTGTCCCCCCCCACCCCCCGCCCATCTCCGGACCTCCCCTTCATTTCTCGGAGGAGAATGAGAAACACCTCTGCAACATCAAGGGAGGCCTTGGACAAAGGTGGCCCAGGTTCTAGAAATGCAGAGAACGTACTTTGGAGGGGTCACAGAGAAAGGGGAGCGCTGACGCAAACCCCAGCCTTTCCTGCTCACATTAAACAAGGCTGCCTTTGGGTTTACCAAGGGCCCCCGAGCTAAGAGCAGTAGCCCCGGAGGACATAGAGTCATCTGCTTCTGGCTCCCTGAGGAGGGACAAAGAGGGCAGGGGGGCACTCCCTGCCCCTCTCCTGTGTCACTTCACTCAGCCTGGGGGGCTGCAGAGCGGAGCGAGTAGCTCTGGGCACCTTCTACACCCGCTCACCCCATTGTGGGCCAGACCACAGGTGGGAGCTGGCAGGGGTCGACCTCACCTACTGGGTGAGGGAATTCTCTGGGCTCCCCTGGAAGGTGGCTAGCCAGGCCTAGCCAAGCGGACCTAGCCAGACATTAATTTGGGTTTCCTGGGGATGCAGAGCCTCGGTTGGGCTGGGAGATGCCAGTGCCACTGTTGTAGGGTGAGAGTGATGATCCCAGGTGCCAGTACCAGGTGACAGCCCTCTCCGTGGGAAGCCAGTCCTTGAACCTTGGAGAGGAGATCACGTACTCAGGAGTCACATCATCCACTTTCGGGAGAGGAATGTCAGTTTCTCTGCTGTATGAGATTTTGTTTTGTTTGTGTTTGCCATAGGGTATGTGTGCTCACCGGAGAGAGACAGAGACAGAGAGAGGGGAAGTGAGAAATCACTCCCCAGGGGGGTGGCCATGCTGCAATCCCATTCCCTCCATTCTCCTCTCGGGATTTTGAGCATGCACACACATGGGCCTGGTGTGATTTCAAGCCGCCAGGTCTGGGGCTCAACCTATGGGTGGCCATGTGGGATCCAGCGCCTTCACCACCACACCACCTGCTGGCCCGGTGAGATTTTGTCGAAAGCCTTGAGTGGCGTGCTTAGGTACGGAGTCAGCAAGGCCTGGGGTGGAGTCCAGCTCGTCTTTGACTGATCAGTGACCTTCGTTCAGCAAGGAACCTACCCTCTCTGAGCCCGAGGGCGGAGGGCACTGCTCGGGGTGCCTAGCCTGGTTATACTTGACTAACTTGGAGTGAAGCCCCCAGGTGCTGAGCACAGCTGAAAGAGCCCCCAGGCTGGCCTCAGGCTGTCTGAATCCACCCTTGTCTCTCTCCCTAGAACACCGGCACAGGTGCTTTCTCTGAAACCCTCTCCTCTCCTCTCCTGTCTCTTCATGGGCTCAGTCTTTAAGGAAATGCCAGTTGCTATTGTAAATAAACTGCACGCGTCAATGGATCAAGGTCACAAGTTACCGATTGTTCTCATAGCAGCACAAAGCGGGTCTCCCCCTGCAGGCAGCTCTCCTCCGTGTGGACTTGGGGATCCAGCCCCCTCTGGCCTGCGGCTCGGTCTTCCCGGTCAGCATCTGCCTCCAGATGGGGAAGGAGGTACTGGAAAAGGACATCTGCGTCTTGACCCTGCACTGGCACGAGGAACTCCCACTCACGCTCCAGCAGCGAGAGTCCCTCGCCAGGCTGCACGGAAGAAAAGTGGGCTGGAAGAGGCAGCCCCTTCCCAGAGACAGCTCTAAACCATCTCACCTCACTTGGCCAGCCTCACTTCATCCTTCAGATGTCAAGTTAAATGTTGCCTCCTCCAGGAAGCCTGCCCTGAGTCGTCTCCAGGTAGAGGGACCAGGTGCCCCTCCTGTGTGCGTCCGGTACCCCTCCCGGTCTGCCTCTCTCTGCGCTGCAGCTACCTGTCTTCTGAGTCGGATCCAGAAATAGAACATATCCACCTTGGGGGGAGACTGTGTGTTCACTTGTGTACTCTTGCGGGTTGCCGGATGCCTGGCATGTAATGGGTACAGTAAATTATTAAATCTGGGGTGGGCAGACTGGTGGGTGAGCAGAGGGGGGGACAGGTCTCCCCAGACAAGCCTTTGGGCTCCCTGATGGCTGCAGGTCGTCTGTGCTTCTTGGTTTTCAAAGCTGGCTGTGCCCTGAGCATTCCCAGCTGCACTCTCAGAACCGCCCTGTGAACACCTGGCTACTGCAGAGCCCGCCTTCCCTGGGTCAGGAAGCTGCTTTCCTTTCTGCTCTCCTGGCCCTGACAGCCCCGGTGGGAGGGACGAGCGGCCCTGGGTCCCGGTGGAGTCTGCACTGGCGCCCTTTGCTCTCTATCCGTGGAGGGCTCCAAACTGCATGGACTCGCTCCCCTTCCCGGTCCCTGGACAGCCTGTTTCCCTCCACTGTCCAGCCCGATCTCCCAGCACTGTCCCAGATCCACCAGGGAACAACAGCAACTCCTCCACTCTGCCAGGTCATTCCATGCGTGGGCCCCCTCTGGGGGCTGCATCCTCCTAGGAGGGAGGACGAAGGGGCTTGCCTAAAGGGTGAGATGGTTCCTGAGGACAGTGACTAGGACACGCAGCTGTCAGGCAAGGACTGGCAGAGGGGACAGAAGTCGAAGGAAGGGAACTCAGGAGCTCTCTCATCTTGCCCAGGTCGGTGAAGTACCTAAAGGTGGGCAGTGCTAGACGGCACCCTCCGTACCAGGTCAGCCCAGGGCCAGCAGAGTCTGAGCGAGGGCAGGCAGGGCAGAGCTTGCTCCCTGGGGTTTGGAATCTGCCTTGGGGAGGAGGTCCTGTTTACTCTCCTGCTGCCTTCCGGAGGGAGAATCTCTTCACTCTGCAGCCAGAGCATTAAAAGGGGGTGGCAGCTGTCAGTCACGGCGTCAGAGAGCAAGAACGGCGGTGAGAAGGGCCCCAGCCAGGATGGCGGCTGTCATTACCGATGCTGTGCACCCGACGGTACCGCTCTCAGCTCTTCACTGGATCGACTCATTGAACACAAGTACCCTACGAAGTAGCCACCCCCACTTTAGAGCTCAGGAAACTGAGGCAGAAGAGTTGCCATGTCCCCGAGTGCCCAACTAGTAAGTGGCAGAGCTGGGACCTTCTCCCAGAGTTCACCACCGAGGGGCAGGTGGAACTCAGGCGTCCATCCTAACACTCCTCGTCCACTGGGAGGAACCCCCTCCAGTGACAGCCACGTTCTGGATTATATTTTATTAATGGAGATGCTCTGCTTTCCAGAGTTCTGCCTGCCTTCTTTTTTTAATCTTTGATGTGTACTTGCTGTGCGGTAAAATGCACAGACCTTAAAGTACAGGTCCACCCCTAACAAATGCACCTACCGGCATAACCAGCACTTCCGTTGAGATGTGGAACCTACTTCCTACCAGTCGACCCCTGCAGAAGCCGCCACCGTGTCGTGCTGCCTGTCCTCAGACTTGACAAAAATGGAAGCATACAGCGCACCTGCCTCCCTCTGCGCCTCTCCCTCTTCTCGCCATCTCTCAGATTGGTTCTTCCTCCCCTTCAGTGGGTTCACACTGAGCCGTCAGGAACTGAGTGTGCGGCTGGCCAGAGCTGCTCATGCTCCCCCATGCCATCCCCAGAGTCCACAGCAGACATCACCAATCGATTAAGGCACTCACTCTCGCAGGTCCAGATTGTGGCTTCAGAATCCCTAACACTGAACGGGATCCAGAGAACCCCTGTGACTTGATTGAGACTGGCATGAGAGTTGAAATTCATCTGTCATCTCGGAGTTAGAGCTGATATATCTCCTGGGGGGATCGCCTTTATTATTTAAGGTAACTCTTGTATGAAGTTGCAGACTTAGCAGAGAGTTCCCATGTACCTTCCACTCCGCTTCCCCCAGTGCTGCTGTCTTATACGGCCTCTGTACACGACCGAAAGCAGGGCATTGACACTGGCGCAATGCCGCAGCTAAGCTGCAGATCTTACGTGAGTACGTCAGCTTCCACGGGCATGCCTGGAGAGGGGCGTATAGTTGTGTGCAGTGTTAGCACAGCGGAAGCACACTCCCTCCTGCGACCCGCGACAGTCACTTCTCCTCCCCCGGAAGCAGGCCTTTCATTGATCTTCGAGTGTCTTCTTCCAACAGCACCGCGTGGTCGTGATTACTAAGGTTATACGGTAAAGGAGCTGCACCTTAACAGGAAATCAAACCTGCAGCTAAAGGAAGAAGCCATGACAGTGACGTTTTGAGAACTCTGGGTTCTCAGTCTGGCGCTGTGCCACTTCACAACTGGGCAGGCCACGTCACAACGCCCGGTCTGACTTTCTCTTCCTGAAGTAGGGGGAATGGTAACAGCCTTTTCTGCAGCACAGCTGCAATGAAGATTTTAGAAAGTTACGAGTAGGCATATCCTTTGACCTCTAAAGCATTATCAAGGTGTTAGTGCTACTATTTCCAAGGGGGCCCATAAACATCTCCCCTCTTTCCCAAGTGCCAAACCAATTAAGAAGTGAGACAAACACATGATGGGCTATTCATGAAGCTGATAATGAGGAAGGTAGCTTATCTCCCTGAGGTAACGAGCTTCTTCATGCTGAACCTCCAGAGGAAGCATTCCCCGGACTCTGGGCAGTCGGAGATAGAGAGCAGGGGAGACTCGGATCCAACTGTGGTGCTGCTGGCCTGGCTGCTGGCAGACTGGGTGTGGGTGCTGAGGGGGATGGCAGGACGGCCCCGTGCTGCCTACGGAGTCCGGGAAATGACCTTGCCATTTACAGAGCAAGGAAAATAGGAGTCGGGGCTTCCAGAAGGGAGGAGAGCAATTCATGGTCACAGGCCGACCACGAGAGACCGACCTCCTTGATAACCCCCAGATGACGTTGACCCCAATAGGTGGGCCTTGGCCCTGTCAGTCTCTAAACCCTGTGCTATGGTTTCAATATGTTCCCCCCAAATTCAGCTGCTGAAATTTGGTTGTGACATTATTAAGAGGGTGGAGACTCAGGGCCAGCAAGTGGCATAGTGGTTACGTCGCTGGCCTCCCACAAGGTCTGCTGCAGTTCGAGCCCCAGAGCCAGTGGCTTGAAAATCACACTGGGGGTGTGTGTGTGCGTGCCCAAGATCCTGGGAGGAGAGTGGAGGAGGAGGGATTGCTGCGTGGCCATTCCCCGGGGGGTGGATTTCTGTCTTTCCCTCTCACTGTCTCTGTCTCTCTCCCCTGCCCCTCCCCTGTCACACATGCCCAAAGGTAAAAATCTCTTAAAAAAAGAGAGGTTGGAGACTGAAAATCTGACCGCATTTTTGAGGGAGAGTCCTTGGGAGGTGATTGAATTAGATGAGGCTAGACATGCAGGGTCATGATTGAACACGGGTGGGTTTAGAAGGAGAGGGAGCGAGGTCGGAGCCAGAGCCAGGTGCGTATAGACATACATTCTCGCCCTCTCACCATGTGACGTCCTGTGCCACCTCAGTACGCGACAGGGAGTGACACCAAGAGACCCTTCCAGAGGCAGCCCCTAGCCTTGGCCCTCCAAAACTGTGAGCTTAATAAGCCTCTGCTCAGGACCAGCAGGCGCAGTAATGGTTACGTCCTTGGACTCCCGTGCAGTTGACTGTGGTTCCAGTTCTGGACCTGGCGTCTTAAAACTCATGCTGGGCACGTGTGCGTGCATGCCCAAAATTCTGAGAGGAGACTGGAGAAGGAGGGATTACGGTGTGGCCATCCCCCCGGGAGACGATTTCTCACTCTCTGTCTCTTTCTCCAGTGAGTGCACACACCTTACGGCAAAAATCTCTCTCTGAAAAAAAAGAAAAAGGCTCTGTTCACAGATCATCCGGACTCAGCTAGCTCTGTTAGTAGTGAGAGAGAGGGAACCCAAACCCTCTCTGCAAGCAAGCTGTGCCTCCAGTGTCCGTGCGACCATGGGTGAGCCTCAGCTAGAGGGAGCAGGATGCTGGAATGTGCCCCGTGGAAGGTCAGCGTCACACGGCCTTTGGCCTGCCTGTGCCCGATGCTCCCACCCCACCTCCTCTCCTCTCAGTGCAGAGGGCACCCTACACGGGCCTCGAGACCACAGACAAAGAGGACCCTGGTCTTGGGACCAGCAGTTAGCGTAATGGCTATGTCACTGGACTCCCATGTCGTTGGCCGCGGTTCGTGTCCCGGACCCGGTGGCTTAAACTCACGCCGGGCGCGTGTGCGTGCGTGCCCAAGATCCCGAGAGGAGAATGGAGGAGAAGGGATTGTGGCGTGGCCATCCCCACTGGGGGGTGATTTCTCACTTTCTGTCTCTCTGTCTCTCTCTCTCTGTCTATCTGGTGAGCACACGCGCCCTATAGCTAAAACCTCTCCAAAAAAAGAGAGGACCCTGGTCTGATCCTTCTGAAGGGACAGCCTGCGGGAGGGCCTGCCACGCTGCAGTTACCGCACCTTCTAAGAGGCTGCGTGGCTCAAAGCCAGGCCCAAGGACTCCCCTCCCAGTGCGCACCTTCTAAGAGGCTACGTGGCGCAAAGCCAGGCCCAAGGACTCCCCTCCCAGTGCCCTTCCACTCCGTCTACCTCCCATCTGGAACAGGCCTCCTTCTCCTGGTGCTGCCCTCTCCGGTCTCTGGGGGTAGGGGTGTGGTGCTGGCATCCTGCACGTGCCATGCCAACTGCTCATGGGATCCAGACCCACCGTGCTCTCTGCTTTGTTCCCTGCAAATCATTTCAAGGTCACCCCCAGGAGCTACGTCCCAGATCATGTACAGATTATGTTTGGGAAAATATTATTCTCTCTCAGCTGGGAGCCCAGACAGTGCCACAGGCTGGGGTAGGTGGGGAGGGTGTGGCAGGGGCTCCCCACCCTGTCCACCTCAGCCCTGCTGGCTGCGAAAGGGAGGGTTGGAAACCGCCAATGGGAACTCAGTGACCCAGGGCAGAGGCCTTCCCCGGAGGGAGGGAGCTTGACCAGCTCCCGGCAGCTTGACCCAGGCTTCAGCGAGTCTGACCCGTGAGGGAGCAGGGAGGGTGGCCTTCTGAACCATGAGCAGGGAGAGCAGCTGCGACAGACCACAGAAGCACCTGGAAGGTGAGCTGAGGGCAGAGCAAGCGAGTCCAAGTTCAACACACAGATGGTCCCGCCTCCCACCTGCTCGGAGCCCACAGCGAGGGCGCGCTGGGAACTGGATCACCGTCGCAGCAGCCGGGAACTGAAAACACACAACGGGAGCGTCCTTGGCCCCTCCGCGAATTAACGATGCACTCATGTGTTTCTGCTTTGAGTTAATAAAATAATCATCCACCGAGAGTTTACTGCAGGCGTCGTGCTAAGTGGCACTTAGATTCAGCTCGCTGAATTCCCTCATCAACTCTAGTGCTCTTATTATACCCTCTTCACGGAGCCGAACCCAGGGAAGTCAGGGTGCTTACCTGAGGCCCTCAAGACCCACAGAAAGGCCTGCCACCAAATGACTACTGATGATTCACTGAGTTGAGCCCAAAAGGCCGTGTGACAGTGACGTGCTGCTTAAATGAACTTAGATTCCTTATTTATTTATTTATTTTTTGAGAGGTTTTTGCTATAGGGCGCGTGTGCTTGCCAGAGAGACAGAGAAACAGAGAGTCAGAAAGTGATAAATCATCCCCCGCCCCCCGGGGGATGGCTATGCTGCAATCCCTTCTCCATTCTCCTCTTGGGATCTTGGGCACACATGCACACATGCCCAGTGTGAGTTTAAGCCACTAGGGCCGGGCCTTGAACCGCAGTCGACTACATGGGAGTCCAGTAACATAGCCATTACACTAACTGTTGGTCCTGAAGCTAGATTCCTATAGAGGGTTGTGGGTTCTGTTCCCCCTTTGACCTGTAAATGCTGGACACACCTACACAGGACCCTGGCAGGCTGAGCCGGCTGGAGGTGGAGGTGGGAATTGCAGCATGAAGACACTACTGAGGGGCTTCCCTCTTTCTTTTTCTCTCCCTTTCTTTCTCTCACTCTCATGACAGAAGAAACTTGAAAAAAATTTCATTGTCCGAAACAGGAATTATGAAAAACCCACACTGTTTTAATTCCCGTCGCTTCATAGTGTGTTTTGGCATTAGGTGAGGTAGACCTCCTCATCACAAGGTCGTGAGTGTCGTCCTGCACTTCCTCGGCTCTTCTCAGGCAGTTACTCTTCCAAACTAACCCACCGTCCTACCCTGGAAGAGCATTATGCTTGCTAATGACATCCGGAGAGCTGGCTTCTTCACGTGTGGGACTTCCTTTCTAGAAGCATGGATTCAGGTTCTCCCCCTGCAATAACCCGCTGGAGACCTGTCCATCCGTCACCAGTCTTCTCGTTGAGCACATTTCTTAGGTGTTTTTCCGCTCTTCGCTGCTGCTCGGAGTGAGATTCTGTTTCAGATAACATTTTGAAATTTGATATCGTGACTAGATGGGAAAACAATCCATTTGGGCCTAATTCTTGCCCACGGGTTCTCTTACCAAACGTCCTTCCTGGCGGCTCGCCGGTACCCAGCAGGGTTGTTTTGGATTTTTCAAAGTGGAAAAATCATACCCTCAGCAAATTGTTACCAGTTTTGCCTTCCTGTTCAATGTTGATAGTTCCTATTTGTGTTTTCTTGTCCTTGCGGACACCCGAAACACTCCTCTCCCCTGCCGAGGCGGGCCTGTCCCGGTGCGGCAAGAACGAACCCTCCAGCCGCATCGCTCGGGTTTCGGATTTTGCCCCGCGCTTTTCCAGGCGCCATCAGACCGGGCCTCATAATAGTCACTCGGTGGCTGTGTGCTGGCACCTCCTGTGTGCTGGACACGTCACGTGTATCTCTCGTCTCCACAGAGCACACGGTCCAGCGTGAACACAGGAAGCAAACCAGTGCACGGATTAATTCGACACCGATCAGGACAAGTATAAAATACCGCCTGTTTCACAGATGAGGAATCAAGGCCCGGATATGGAGGTGGTTTGCACAAGGCCACATGACAGCTCTGTGTCCGGGCTGGAGTGCAGTCCTGAACGTGGCCTGTCCTCGGGCCAGAGGGCCAGCTGCCTCTCGAGCAGTGCCAGCTCCCTTGGCAGTGCCCGCTGCCACTGGCTGAGAGCCGAAAAGAGAGCTCTCCGGCTTTCCTCGACAGCCAGCTAGGAAAGTGGATATTGCCCATGGCGATGTCCCCTGGCGCGGTTTTGTAGAGGTCAGAGGCCAGGCTGAGATCCTCGAACCTGCAGCTGTTACTGCTCAGCGGTCACTCCCTGCCCTCGGGTGTCCCCTGGGGCTGTGTCCTTTCCTACCTGGCAGGCTCTGCTCGGGAAGTGAGCCTTCGCCATAGGACGTGACCTAATTCCGGTTGTGTGGCTTCAGGCCCCGCTGAGGCCCGAGGCGAACGCCAGGCTTCTAAAGTGTGGCCGTTGAAAAGGAGGTCGCGTTAATCTGCAAATGCGCGGTGGCTCCGTGGTGGCTCCGACTGACTGGTTGCCAGAGAACCCTCTATGGCAGCCCCGCTGGTTACAAAGCCAGTCCTACAGCTCCCACCCTCTGCCCCCACCCCACACCTGGTCCAGCATGTCCCCGTAGCAGCCTTCATGTTCAAAGCCTGATGGTGCTGCCCCCTGCTCCCCATTCGCTTCCCAAACTTCCTCCCTCTGTGTGTGTTCTTGCTCTAGTCTTTCTGCCAGGAACCTTGTTCCCATCACCCCAACTCTCCACCTGGTCCTTCCTGCACGGGACTGAATGCTCCCCATCCCACACGCCTTAGCTCAGGTGTCTCCGCCATCAAACACCACCCGCCCATCCCGGCGGCAAGTGACCTTACGTCCTCAGAACTTGGTGTCAGGCAGGGAAACGGGCGGACCGCTCCGAGCCTCGATTTGCCTGTCCAAAGAATGGGGACACTAACCCACTGACCCCAGAGAACCCTGAGACCAGAGGACACACTTGCAGCAGCTGAGGCTCACATAGCTCTTGCTAGGTGCCAGGCACTGTCTGAGGGCTTCACAGATGTCACCTCTCTTATCCCCACGGGAGCTTCTCCTTCCCCGTCTATGAAAAGAGAACCAAAGAGCAGGGAGGTGAAGGGACAGGCTTGAGGACCTGACCGGTACCCGAGTTGGGATGGTGTGGGGGCAGCCTAGCTCCAGGGCCCTGCTCACAATCCCTGCCTGATATGGTGTGTGTGTATGCATGTCTGTGTGTAAACAGCATGTGTGCATTTGTGGGTATGCCTATGTGTGCATGTGTGTGCCTGTGTAAGCCCATTTGAGTGCATGTGTGTGTGCATCTGGGTGTATGTATGCACTGTATGCCTGTGTGTGTGCATGTACATGAGTGCATGTAGGCACGTGTGCACACACGGGTGTGAGAGAGAGCTCAGAGCACAGTGCCAGGCACCAGTTGACCTGTGGCTCTGGGGACATGGACGTTCCATCACTCCTTAACTCTGTGCTCCCTTCACTCAGCGCCTTCTGCTGGTTTATTGGTCCTGTGTCTGTAATTTACCTCCCAGCCTTGCTACGGGCTCCTGCGGGGCGGGCCTGGGTCTCACCTGTGTCCAAGTCCCCAGTGCCTGAGCCCAGGCCTGCCGCCTTCCTCCCTTGGCCTCTCCTGTCCTCCCGTCATGCTGACCTGCTCGCTGTCACCGCTGGGTCTGACTGCACTCCCTGCAGGCCCTGCTCTGCACCAGCCAGGGCAAGGGCCCCTCTCCTGAGCTTCCTCTCCTGCGGGAGCGCTGGCTCCTCCTCCTCGCTCAGGTGCCCACTCCAGTGTCACTGGCTCAGGGAGGCCTACCTTGCCACTCTTCCTGAAGTGGCCCACCTTCCCCTCCACGCTGACTACGCTGCCATCTGAGATGATCATGAAATGCGAGAAATGCATTTCTTTCTTCCTGTCACCATGGGAGCTCGCTGAGTAAAGGGTCCTTGTCCCTGGGATGGTTTATAGTAGAGTTTAGCTGTAGTGTGCTTGCGAATCACCTGGGGATCTTGCAAAACTGTACATTCTGATCGAATCCCCATTGGGCCGGCGGCCCAGGGCTGGGCCTGAGCGTCTGAATTTCTCCCTTCTAAGTGCTAAACAGGCCCAACCCTGTGAGCTTCCGAGATCAGGCAAGATGGGCATATACGGGGTGGTGTGGCCGTGGACCTGAGCATCTGCACTTCCCACAGTGCCGGGTGCTGCCCAGTGGGAGCAGCATGGTGCCTGCATCATAGTGCTCGCCCTATGGGATCAAGTTCTGGGGCCAGGACTCAGAGGGTTTTTTTCTCTTAATGCCAGAGGGCAAGTATGCAGGGGAAAAGGAGATGGTTGGCCACCCTGCGATCCTTTCTCTTCCAAGTCTCCGTCTACACATGCCCAGCACGTTTTTAGGATGGCAAGTAGAGCTCGAACCCTGGTTGACCATGTGGGATCCAGATTCCTCTAGGCTGTGCTTAACCACTGTTACAGGGCCAGCCCACAGAGTATGTTTCACAGGCGATTCCAATGAAACCTCTGATCTAGAGCATGCTAAAGGTCCCTGCCCCAGAGGCAGGGCTATCTTGGTTCAAATCCTGAGGCTCCTTCATGTCTGCACCTGTTTCTTGAGCTGTACAATGGGTTAAAACAGCTCCTTCCTCATGTGAAGGAGTGAGCTAGTATATTTTAGCAGCTGTCACTGCCCCGAAGACTGATCTAATGAGTGATTAGGAGCTGGCCAGTGGACAGGAGGTGCTGGGAGTCAGGCTGAAGCTGCGCCAGGCTGGGTGTGACCTTCAGGCTAGCTGGCTGCCTGGCTGGGAAGGCTCTCACTCACACCAACGCTCTGCTGCAGGGTTACGGTGTGGACCTAAGCACCAAGCTGCACCTGTTCCCACTGCAGCTGGCTGAGGTGCTCTTGCCAGACTTCTGGCATGGCAGGAAGTGAGCGCCCTGGGTTGCCAGCAAGGGCCCCGCACCTAGCCTTGCTGCTCCAGGGATGCTGGTTTGGGGGTTACCTGGACACTGGAGGAGAATGACTGGTGACGCGTCACGGGCTTTCTACCAGGCCATGTTTTTGAAGAGCTGACAAGCCTATGAGCGGCCTTATTATCCCCATTTTACAGGTTAGAAAACCACTGCTCAGACCAGCAGGTAGCATGATGGTTGGGATGCTAGACTCCCACATGGCTGAGCATGGTTCAAGACCCAGACCTGGCAGCTTGCTTTCTCACTTTCCCTCTATCTCTCTCTGTCTCTCTCGGGTGAACGCATGTGCTCTGTAGCAAATTGAAATAACAACAACAATAATAAATAACATTAAATAAATTTTTAAAAAAGAAGAAAACACAGCTCAGGAGGGCTCCTGGAGGGGTCTGTGAACAATGCTACCTGTGTGTCTGGATGACAGGAGAAACGAGGGGGCTGGTCCCAGCTGAGAGGCAGGGAGGCCAGGGCCCCTGCTTTAGGGGTAACATTCTTCATCCATTGATCCTCACAGGCTGAAAGAAGTCCCCTTAAACAAACAAGCAAAGGCTCTAAAACTGCCTCATGATTGTCACGGGCTGGATCCCGACAACCGCTGCAGGACAGAAGACAGAAGATTGTCCTCTGCCACACGCACAGGTAAGAGGACAATCCCGGGTTAGCAGGAGGTGACCCTGTGCACCCATGGGCACCACCGGCTGCCTGCTAAAGCCTACAGACTCTTTCTTGGAGAGGTTTTTTCAATTCAGAAAATAAAATACATAGAACTACAGAGGAAGCCAAGTATGTTGAAATATGATTAAGAAAGTAAACCAGAAACCATGCGTATGTTGAAATATGATTAAGAAAGTAAACCAAAAACCGTTATACGGGAATGCCATCGACATGGGTTCATGACACAGCGAGAATGACCCCGCGGGAGGGCTAACGAGTCCCCCGATGTCACAGCAGTGGTGCTCACACGGGAGGTCGCAGGGCACGCCACCACTGCAGCGCCGTGTGAAAACACCCGGGGTTCCCAGGGGTGACACAGTCTCAGGGGCTGCCCATCACTGTGCTGCATGGTTGCATGCCCCGGAAGGAGATGCTAATTTTGAAAGATATTTTCCATTTCCTCCACTGAAATCCAGGAAGCTGAGCAGGAAGTTCTCTAAGGAGGGCAGGAGCTCACAGTGGAGTCTGGGGGCCATGGCTGGCAGGAGCTGTGGCCTTGGGGATCAGGTAAAGCTTTCTGAAGACCTGTGGTCTTAGCCTCCTCATGTGCCTCCCTGCCTGCCTGCCTGCCTGCCGCTCACATCCGGACCCGTACTGCTCCCTCTGCTGCCTACCCTTCAGTCTCAGCGGCCTTTGACATGTCCATTGGGAAAGATGGACACATGGTAGAACCCGTGCACAGCGCCAACCCCAGGTGGCTTCTCCCTCCACTTGCACAGGCTGCCCTCATGCCCACTCTCAAGGCCAGAGGCGCCAGGTGGGTAGTGGGCGGGGAGAGCTGCTGCTGCTGCTGCTGACTGAGCCCCCGAGGGGGCCTAGGCTCCGGGAGCTGCAGGAGGAGTTGTAATTCTTCACTGTTGCTAAGCTCTCGCCGTTTACCAGACTTTTCCGCCCAGGACCTCATTTAATCCTCACTAACTCCACCACTTTACAGGCAAGGCTCAGAGACGTGGAACGTTTGCGCAAGGTCGCCCAGCCAGCAAGTGGACGTTGTCTCTGTAGCATCTGTCCTCTGCTTGGCATCCCTGCTGCTCAGAGAGGTAGAGAGTGGATCTGTCTTCACAGTGCGTGGAGAAAAGCTGGGGGTCACAGTCCCCTAGCCAGAATACTGGGAATCTCCTTCTTTCCTTCCTTCCTTCCTTCCTTCCTTCCTTCCTTCCTTCCTTCCTTCCTTCATGGCCCATCATCCATCCATCCAACCATCCAACCACCTGACAAGTAAATGTTAGGCTCTGTGCTAAGTAAGCCAGAGAAATGCAGCAAAGGCAGACACAGTCTGTGCACCCCCCTTTGTCCCCCCAGAGCTTATAGTCTGGGGAAAGGGGACAGGAGCAGACAGCTAATCAAAGAATGTCACCGATGATAACGGCCGCAGTGCTGTGCTCTGTGTGGCCACGTGAATGTGGCTGGGATTCAGTAGATGCTGGGAGGTGCCTTCCCACACCCTCCAGGCTGAGATCTGAAGGGTGGGCAGGACACACAGCCAGGAGAAGAGGAGGGAAAGCACACCAGCTGGGCATGCGTAGTAGAGACGGGGCTCCCTGTCAGGCAGAGCCTGATCCTGGGACACACTGACCTACTGTGCAGCAGCGCTATGAGCCTTTCACACTTTCAACCTCAATTTCCCTAAAGCCAGGATTATATTAAGAAGACCCACTTCACAGGATGCTGGGGAAGCTTTAATGAGATGAAGTGTTAGGCTCTCAGCAGGGTGTCTGGCCCCTGGCCTGCTCTGACTCAGCACCTCAGCTGTCGGGAAGTGTGGACGAGGACTAAACAGATCCATAAAAGCACTTTGCAGAAGGTCTGGCCCAAGCAGGGGCCGAGAGGAGGGAGGTGTGCCGCGTCCTCCCGGCTCAGCGTGTCCAGCCCCAGCTCATGTCATTAATGGGATCCCAGGAACCCAGGGCTACGAGGAGATGAGCACGGCTCTGAGGAGCCCTTAGAGCTCCCGTGTGATTCCAGCATGCAGCCAGGACCGAGCCTCCGCGGTCTGAGGAGGGTTTCATTACTCTGGAGCAGTGGAGGGGGAGTTCCTTGGGCAGGTGGGACTGAAGAGCCCTCCAAGGATGGGGCAGATCTGGATCCATAGGAAACACCAGGAAGGCGCACCGGGCTTGGGGAAGGGGCTGCCCCAAATTTCGTAGATTGCAGTGAAGTGCGGCAACTGGGAAACCGGGCGATGAAGACAACGATTTGGGGTGGAGGCTCACAGAGCAGGGATAGAACCAGGGAGCTGAAGTGGCTCGAAGGGTAAGAGAGGCCTTGGGACCAGCTGCCCTCAGCAGGTGGGCTTGGAGACGCCTGTAGGGCTACCTGGGAGCAAGAGCAGGGGGAGTCTTCACACCCAGGGCTCAGGGGTGGGAGGGGCTGATGTGACAGCAGGAAGGCAGCCCTCCCCAGGTGTGGGTCAGCTGGTACCTTGACCTTCCAGCCTCCAAAACCACAAGAGATAAGTCTTTTGTTCAAGCCAGACAGGCTACGTGTTTTGTTGCTGTTTTTCCTCGTTGTGGTATTTGGTGATGGCAGCCCGAACTGACCAACTAGGATTGGCCTTTACTTTTCTTCTGTGGTGCTGTCTCAGAGTCATGCCAGAAAGGGAGCCTTCCCCACACCCTGGGGTTCTTTTAGGAAGGGAGCTGGGTCTGAGCTGGACAACGTACAGGGCAGGGGAAGTGTGATCGGGACAGTGTACACGGCAGGGGGGTGCGTGGTCAGGACAGTGTCCAGGGCAGGGGAAGCGTGGTCGGGACAGAGTACATGCTAGGGCAACTGTGATTGGAATAGTGTACACGACCGGGGAAGCGTGGTCGGGACAGTGTCCAGGGCAGGGGGTGCGTGGTCGGGACAGTGTCCAGGGCAAGGGGAGCATAATCAGGACAGTGTCCAGGGCAGGGGAGCATGATCGGGACAGTGCACACAGCAGGGGGTACGTGGTCGGGACAGTGTACACAGCAGGGGAAGTGCGATTGGGACAGTGTACACAGCAGGGGAAGCGTGATCAGGACAGTGTACACAATCAAGTACAGTGTACATGACCGGGGAAGCGCGATCGAGACAGTGTCCAGGGCAGGGAGAGCACGATCGGGACAGAGTACACGGCAGGGGAAGCGTGGTCGGGACAGAGTCCAGGGCAGGGGAAACGTGATTGGAACAGAGTACAGGGCAGGGGAAGCGTGGTCGGGACAGTGTCCAGGGCAGGGGAAGTACGATTGGGACAGTGTACACGGCAGGGGGTGCGTGGTAGGGACAGTGTACACGGCAGGGGAAGCATGGTCGGGACAGTGTACACAGGCAGGGGAAGCGTGGTCGGGACAGTGTCCAGGGCAGGGGAAGCGTGGTCGGGAGGAAGAGGGTGGGCTGAGAGGTCCCTCGTCTGCCAAGTTGTGATGTTCAGTGGAGAGGAGTTCCCTAATCGCCTTCGAGAGGGTGCGAGGTCCCTATCACTGGTGGAAAGGCTAGCAGGCCAGCGAACTGGACCGCAGAGGGCTGCTGAAGAGACGCTTTCCGGACTCCGGGCCTGGTGACTGCATACAGCCAAGGGCTGCCAGCAGCTGGCCGGCTCCTGGAGCAAGGACTAGCATGGCCTGCGTTTGCACCACAAAGGACAGGGAGCAGCAGGTAGGACCCAGGGGACAGGGTGAGTCAGGGGTGCTCACAGAGCCCACAGCCTAGAGCGTGAACTGGCCATCAGGTTCCCCGACCATCCCAGGCAGATGACCCTGGCGTAGTCCAAGTACTTCCTGAGTTTCCTTCCTGGGTCAGCTTTTACCTTGGGCCTGTCTGGAGCCTCGATGGACTCCCTGGAGCCTCTGTTTCAGATGAGAGACTCGGAAGCCATGTCCCCCCTCCTCTGTTCAACACGCACACCTAAGGCCAGTCACCTCTTCTCCGATGGCTGCGTCTGCAGGGGTCAGAAGGCCCAGAGGGAAGTGCAGGCCTTGGGCTCTGACAAGGACCCAGCACCTTCCAGGACTCATCCTCTCCACTGCAGACTGGGGGCGCCAAGACCACGGGACAGGCATGCCCACTCAACACTGCGCACACTTTGTTCATATTTAAGGTTTATTTGTTAATGTTTTCCATGAGTGAGAGAGACAGAGAGAGAGAGACAGGCACCCCCAGCAGGGTCCCAAGGTCATGACCCCCCAGCCTCAGCCAGCCCAGAGTATGAGCACGGGCATGCCCGGCATACTCAGGGAGGTTCCTGGACCCGAACTGGGGACCTTCCCCACTGGGATTGCCTCACCGAGCACTGCATCCTACTGCTGTGCCATTGCCCACCTGGCCTCCTCCCCGCCGTGTGCACGCATTGAACCCCAGGCTCGGCCCTGTAGTCCCAGGTTCTCCCCGAGCCCATCCAGTGCAGAGGCTGAGAGGCAGCCCCACGTGCAAGGATGCAGAGCAGGCCTTGGAACGGACGCTGCTACCTACACAGAGGGAGCGGCTGCGCGGTGTGCACTCGCTCACCTGGGTAGAGCACCACACGCGTGTGCTGAAGCATGTGTGTGTTCACACACACTCTTATCTGGAAGGGTGTTCGAGTGTCTGGGGCAGACGCTTGCTGGGAGGAGGCCTGGTGGCTGAGGAACAGGGTGGGGAGGAGTGTCCTCTCACTCCGGAACTTTCGCATCTTCTGATTGTTGACCCATATGCCTGAGCATGTTTTCAAAATGAAATCTTCAGAGCACAGACCTGGCATCAGGCCCAGAGGGATTCAAAGCGTGCCCTTGAGCATGTCACCAGCCTCTCTGTGCCCCGCTTTCCTCTGCCGGAAAACCAAATGGGGATGTTCACGGCTCCGGGCTCAGAGGCCACTTGTGAGTTCACGAGCTCGTACAGCCTGGTGGTTGTCGGTGCCGGCGCACGGGGAGCCCTCGGTGGCCCTGAGCTCCCGTGAGCCCGGCGGGACTAGCCACCCAGGGGTGTCAGATGGGGACGCTGAGCCTCGGTTAAGTGATTGGCCAAGGTCTCACAGTCAGGAACCCGTTCTGGATCCAGGATGAGTGAGACACCATCTGTCCTGTGTCGGGGGGACACGAAGACAGCCACACCCCCGTGCAGGAAGTGCTGTGACAGGGAGGCAGGGGAAGGGGCATTAGCCTTCCCGGGAAAGGCAGGGGAAGGCAGGAGGAAGATGGAAGAGGGCTTGACCAGCGGGCAGCCAGGCACCTGTGAAGGGGCGGAGGCGCCAGAGGAACATGGGGCTTGGGCAAAGGCTCCGAGTCACTAACGGCTGGCAGGAGGGAGACGGAGAAGCCGACGGGTTGAGGATGGAAGAGAGAGCTAACGGGGAGGGAGGGGACTTAGTGGCAGAAGGTGGGACTGTGGGGCAAACAGAGGTGGGGGACACACAGGCGGTAGTTAGTGGGGGGCTGGGCCCAGGCGGGAAGGCAGACAGGAGAGGTTCGCTTATCTTCCACCCTCCTACCACTTAGTGGGCGGGGAGCTGTTTCCCACTGTGCCCCCGTGTGCACACATACACGCACACACGTGCTCCCAGGCTCACACTCAGCCTTCACACTTACTGTACCTGGATTCGGGGACAGTCACGACGGGGCACCAACGATACTAGAGGAAGAGTGAGGACGTCATCGATTGATCAGCAGATGAGACAGCCGTGGCAGGGCGCCGCGCACAGGCACTTACTGTACCTGGATTCGGGGACAGTCACGACGGGGCACCAACGATACTAGAGGAAGAGTGAGGACGTCATCGATTGATCAGCAGATGAGACAGCCGTGGCAGCTCACGAGCCAGAGTCACGCCGTCTGTGGGGCTGCCCCAATCACAGCAGCCCCTCGTCCCGCGCCCACCCTCCCGCGCATCCTCTGACCCACCCCACAGCTCGCGTACTCCCTGTCTGACTCGTGGCACAAACGAGTGTCGTTCGAGGGTGCAGAGGTGCGTCTGCTTCATTCTCTGACTTATCCTCAGTGCCTAGAATGGAGCTCAGGACTCGGCAGGAGCGCAAACAGCACTCGACGACTGCAGGGCACGTGCCACGTGCTGTTTCTTGGGCATACTGTAGTTTTCGCAATCCCACCCTGCAAGGTGGATATTTCCCCCCATTTTACAGAAGAACACACTGAGGGTTCAGAGGGATCCCGCTGATCCGCTCCTTGGCTTGGCCGAACTTTGCACAGCATCTGGGTGGGCTTGGGAGCCCTCAGAAGCAGGAAGTGACATGTCCGTGGCCCGGCACAGCCACCTGATGTGGGCCCGGGAGCGTGGCCCGTCCTTACACACAGGAAGGAGCAGCCCACGTGCTGTGACACAGGTGCAGAGCTGGGGGTCGATGCCTTCTTACTGTGTGACCCGAGTCTCCCCGTCCCTCCAGTAAAGTGGGTCGTGAGCGATAAACACAACACAAAGCAGTTTCCGGTGGAGATCAGTAGTCTGCTCGTCGGGGTCCTGGCCGGAACCGAGGGCGGGCTCCAGGGTGTGACTGAGAGGCCGGAACGTGGGTGTTCTCAGAGCATGCCGCGTTTCTTCCCTCTCGGTGCCGCACACATTCGCCACGGATGAGGCTGAATGCCACTCCCTTACGTTCTGCAAGTCGGGCTGAATGCATCTTAAGGAGCTAAAGTGATGGTGTCAGCAAGGTCTGGTGCTCAGGAGGCCTGGAGGAGGGAGCCACACCTCGCTTCTCTCTCTGCTAGGGCTCACCAGTGTCCCTTGGTTCCAGGCCAGGTCTCCCCAGCCTCTGCTCCCATCCCACATCCCCTTGACTCTCTGCCTCCCTCTACAAAGGCCTAATGACCCGCTCATGGGCTCCCCGGATAATCCAAAGCACTCTCCAATTCAACATCCTCCACGCAATCACTTCTGCAGGGCCCTTCTGCTGTCTCAGGGAGCAGTCTCCTCTCCCTGTGTGTGTGAGTGTGTGTGTGTGTCTTTGTCTCTCTCCGATGAGCACACACGTGCTTGGGCTCAAGGGACAGACAACTCAGGGGACCTATCTCATTTTCCAGGGCAAACTAAAAGGAGTTGGCAAGGACCTGGGTCTGAACCCAAGCCACCTTCCTTGTTAAATCAGATCAGCCTAGAAAGCCAGGGCCTGGGGATTAGGACACAGATGTCTTGAGGGCCATCGTCCAGCCAGCAATGGGAAGGGGTGAGAGGCTGCTTCTGTCCAGATCTCCTGCTCCAACCCCTTCCACACCGTCCCAGGGGGCTCCAAGTCAAGAAATTCAGAACAAAACAGCCAGAAGGCTCTGCCGGGCCTCTGCGTTAACAAAGGACTTGAGATAGGAAGAAAAGGACTGGCCAGCAGGCAGCCGAGGCCACACTGGCTTTCTGACCCTCCCCAGGGCACCTTCCAGACCCAGGTGGGGGCCTCGCACAGACGGACAGGGAGCCTAGAACTGGAAATTGAGGTCAAGCCCAGCTCTGCCACTGACCCGCTGTGTGACCTTGAGAAAAGTGTGGTAATTCCCTCCGTGCCTCCGTTTTGTCACCTGCAAAATGGCGGCTGGGAAAGCCGCGTGGGCTCTTACCCAGCCCAGGGCACCTCTCAGCCTCGGTTTCTCCTTCCCCAAAACGGGGTAGTACGCCATCACAGGGACCCCTGCGTTGACGTAATAGGTGAGCAGACCCTCGGTGTCGCAGAGGCTGTACTGTGCAGGGGCAGTCAGGAGCTCTAAGCCTGGGTGGCTCTGAACTAGCTACTTAACCTCTCTGTGCCGTGGCTCCCGGCTCAGGTCTGTGAGAGCCACGTGGGCAAATACAGGTGACAGGCTCAGAATGGCGCCCGGCACATGCTCAGCGCTGTCGTCAGCACCGACGTGAAGGCCCTGGTCCTGCCCTCCCACCCACCCCTGGCACACAGTGAGGCCTCGGGTGATGACCGTGCCATCATCAGGGGCCCCTGCAGTGAAGACGTTCACCTCCATATCTGCCCCACAGCCCTGCGGTCCAGACTCCACATTCCCCGGGGCCCTGCAGGCTGGCTGTGGTACCGGTGAGAAGGAGTTGATCTTGGGATGGACACATGCCCTCTGGAGCCCCTGGTCTTCCCTGTCCAGCCCCCTCCCCCTCAGCTGCTCTGGCTCCCCACCCGCGTCAGCCAAGTGCTATGACCCACGACAGCGGGGACCGGGCTGCGCTGCGGAGGGCGTGCTCCTTCCCGGAGCTCTCCGGGGCATGGGGGTGCGTCTCTGGGAGTTGATCAATCCCTGGGACCCTCAAGGGTGCCACCGGCTTCTCCTGAAAGAACAGCCTGATCAGCGGCCTGCTCCAGGTGGTCAACGGGTTGGCCGTGACGCAGGCAGACACCGCCCCTGCTCCCGCCGTGTTTGCGCTGCTGCGTGCATGCCCAGATGGACACGGACGGCTCCCAGTGCTCAGGACAGGACAGCGGGGGGCTTGACCTCGTTCTTTCCTGGCCGGCATAAACCTGCACTTCATTTCCCTCCCTTCCTGGGCTCGAATGCCCGGTACGGACAGCCCTGCACGGGGCTGCTGCCAAGAGGAGGGGCCTCTTCCACCCTTTGCCCTTTCTTTTCTCTCTCTTTTTTTTTTTTTGCTTCCTTGATTTACTATAGGGCGTGTGTGCTTATCAGAGAGAGACAAAGACACACGCACACTCACACACAGAGGGAGAGGAGACGGACACATTACAGTCCCTTCTCCGTGTTCCTCTTGGGACTGTGGGCATGTACACACACATGCACACACCCGGGGATTGATCAACTCCCAGAGAAACAACCTTGTGTCCCGGAGAGCTCTGGGAAAGAGCTCCCTCCGCAGCGTAGCCCGGACCCGGCTATAGTGGCTGATGTGGGTGGGGAACCAGAACAGCTCAAGGGGGGGGGCCTAGATGGGAAGACCAGGGGCAGAGGTGGCACAGGCCAACGTCCAGAGAAGGGGCTGTGGAGGGCATGTGCCCCTCCCAAGACCAACTCCTTCCTACCTTATGAAGGTGTTTTGCAAGTTGCCAGGACTGGGATTCGAACCACAGAGTTAACCATGTGGGATCCACTGTCTTAACCACCATACTGCTGGCTGGCCTGACCTCTGCCCTTCATATCAGGCAATCCAACTGCCAGTGTGAATCCCCTCATTGCCTCCTCTACTGCACCCACGACTCAGCTGGCCGTGGGCCAACCTACAGGTGACAGACTTATCTCATTTTCCAGGGCAAACTAAAACTGAGTAGGCAAGGACCTGAGTCTGAACCCAAGCCACCTCCCTTGTTAAATCAGATCAGCCTAGAAAACCAACAGGTAAAAAGCTCCACTCCCACCCGCCAGAGCTCAGCTATGCGCGGTCTGTTCAGGCCAGGTCTGAATGGCAACAGCACTGACGCGTCCTGGCTCCGGGATGGGCCTGCGTCCCAAGGCTGCCGCCACCCATTCTCCACCCCAACACTGTCACCGTCCAGCAGGAAAGAGAGGCTGCAGGGCCTCCAGAACCCGTGGAGACTGGGTCCTGGTGCTGTGCCAAGGGATACCCACAGCCCAGGGCACACAAAAGAGCTTTGCTCAAGACTCCCAAGACTTCTGCTGAGCAGCACACCCTCCAGCCCCGCTCCTTCCATACACAAAGTCCCGCTGACATTTTGGTTTCTGGGTCTCCTCTGGGCAGACCTCCTCTTTCCTCTCCTCCCTGAAGCAGCTCCCAGCCCCACCCTCCTGGATCCTGCGTTCCACACACACACACTCCCTCCCCCACACGCTCAGACACCCTCACATGCACACCCCCTTCCTCCCTCCTCTTCGCGTATTCCACATCCCTCTCTGAGATCTGGAGCCATTTAGTATCAGCTCTTGTCCCTTGACTGTCCCCTTAGGATTCCTGTAACCCCCCCCCTCTCCCCACCATCACCCTCTACCCCCCAGCAAAGAGCCTCAGCTAGGCGTGCCTCTGAAGGGAATCCCGATGATTAGTTTTTCCCCATCTCATTTCAAGTGAAAAGGAGCTCCTCAGCTTGATCAAGGGCTAAAATGCTCATGAATCTTTAAATTCCAGCACAAGACTTCAAAGGCATTTCCTGCTAATGAGACTAAATGAGACAATGTATGTGAAATGCGGCACACTCCCTGCAACCCAGACGTCGCTCGCTCTTTTTTAGAATACATTTTATTGCGTGGATTTGGGGCTTACGGCATGATGTTATGGGCTACGTATAGGTATGCGGAGACAGTGAGATGATTACTGTAATGAAGCATATTCACATAGCTATCATTCGCATAGTTACTTTTTTTGTGACGAGCAGCTAAAATCTACTTATTTAACAAAAATCTCTCACACAATACAATTTTATTAACTGCAGGCCTCTTGTACATTAGATCTCTCCATCTGTTCAGTTTATATACCTGCGATGCTGTATTCTCGGATCTGGGTCACCCCATTCCCTCTCCCCTCAAGGGAACCACTTTAGATTCTCTATCTCTGTGTATTTGAGTATATACATGCATATGTATATACACGCATACGTTCCTCATATAAACGAGATCATGCGATGTGTTTCTTTACGTAGCTAGCTTACTTCACTCAGTGTAATGTTCTCCAGGTTCGGTGCATTGTGGCAAATGGCAGGATATAGTTCTTTCTGAATGCTGAAAAGTTTCCATTTTCTTTATCCATTTGTCCATCGATGGACATTTAGGTTGCTCTTATATCTTGTCTATTGTGAAGAATGCTGGGATGAAGATGGCAGTGTAGATAGGTTTATGAGGTGCTCAGTTCTCTTTCTCCTTTGGGTACATATGCGTGCTTTATTCCCAATTTCTTTAGGAGCCCCTGTACTCTAATGGCTGGACCAAGCTACATTTCCACCAAGGGGTCCCTTTTCTCCACCTCCTCACCCACATGTGTATCTCTGGTCTTTTCCACAATAGCTGTCCTTGTAGGCATGAGAGGATATCTCCCAGTGGTTTTAATTTACCTTTCTCTGATGACTACCGATGTTGAGCACCTTTTCATACTCCTGTTGGCCACTTGTATGTCTTCTCTGGAGAGAGGTATGTTCGGGTTCTTTGCTCATTTTTAAATTGTGCTATTTGTTTTTCTGCTATTAAATATAAGACTTTATAAAATTTGGATATTGATCCATTATCAGGAGTGTGGTTTGCCAATATTTTGAGCATCCTTTCTTTCTTTTCTTTTTTTTTTTTTGAGAGGTTTTTGCTATAGGGCGCGTGCGATTGCCAGACAGACAGAGACATAGAGACAGAAAGCGAGAAATCACCCCCCAGGGGGGATAGCCACGCTGCAATCCCTTCTCCTCCATTCTCCTCTTGGGATCTTGGGCACGCACGCACATGCGCCCGGCGTGAGTTTAAGCCACTGGGTCCAGGACGTGAACCGCGGTCGACTACGTGGGAGTCCAGCGACATAGCCATTACGCTAACTGCTGGTCCCTGAGCATCTTTTCTTGATTGAAAGTTTTTAACAGTTTTAGTACAGAAGGAAAATTCCTCAACCTAATAAAGGCCACTTATGAAAAATCCACAGTTAAGATCAATCAACAGGAAACAACTGAAAGCATTTCCACTAAGATCCGGTACAAAGTAGGGATACCTACTCTCACTATTACTGTTTGACATAGTATTCAAAGTACTAGCAAGAGCAATCAGACATGAAAAGATATAAAAGATATCCAATTGGAAATAACAAAGCAAAATTATTTCTATTGGCAGATGATGCGATCCTATATGTAGAAAACTCCAAAGATTTCACATACACACACAAAAAAAACTGTTAGAACTAATAAATTAATATTGTAAAGTGCACAAAATCAGTCATTACAAATCAGTAGCATTCTATACATAAATAACCACCTAGCTGAAAAAGAAATCAAGAAAATATCCCATTTATGATAGCACCAAAACATAACAAGAAATATATTTAAACAAAGAGATTAATGATTTCTACAATGAAAATTGCAGAACACTATTGAAATAAATTGAAGAAGATACAAACAAATAGAAAGATACATTATATTCATGGATCAGAAAGATTAATATCACTATAATGTTCATACCCAAGGCAATCAATATACAAATTATAGTGTGGACACTATCAAAATTCCAATGGTATTATTCACAGACTAGAAGAAATAATCCCCAAATTTACAGTGCACAAAGAAATCCTAAATAGCTAAATCAATATGGAGAAAGAAAAACAAAATTGAAGACATCGTATTTACCAATATAAAAATATACTACAAAGCTATAGTAATAAAGACATTATGGTACTAGCATAAAAAGAGAAGGATAGGCCAATGAATCATAATAGAGAGCTCAGAAATAAACCCAAACATACATAGTCAACTGATTTTCCACAAGGACACCCGGAAGACAGAATGAGGAAAGGATAGTCTTTAATAAATGGTGCTAGGAAAACTGGATTTCTACATGTAAAGAAATGAAATTAGGCTCTTACACTATGCTATACACAAAATTCAACTAGAAATGGATAAAAGACCTAAGTATAAAACCTGAAGCCCTACAACTTCCAGAAGAGAAGAATAGGGAGAAAGTTCCTTGACGCTGGCCTTGGCAATGAGTTTTTTTATATTATACTAAAATCTCAGGTTACTAAAGCAAGAGTAGACAAAACTCCATCAAGCTAAAAGGCTTCTGCACAGCAAAGGAAACAATCAACAAACTGAAATGGCAACCTACGGACTGGGAGAAAGGATTTCCCAGGTGGCTCTCTGTGGCTGGTACTTCAAACTGAGCCTTCAGACCACCACTGGGAGGTCTCTACTCTTGTTTGCTGTCAGGGGCACTTTGGAGAGGAGGCAGGCATGGAGGATGCAGCAATCTTCAGGCAAGAGTATATAAAGAGGTGTGTGTATGTGTGTGTGTGCATGCACACATGTGCAATCAGGAGGCAAGGAAAAAAAGAAGCGTGGTTTGGGACTCCATATTCTGTCCAGTCTCATCTCTCACTTGGGGTTGCACCCGGCTGCTCTCTCTTGCTGGCCTCAGGAAGTCACTATGGTCATCAGGTCCTATCTGGCTCGGACTCAGCCCTTTCCCTTAGTTCTCTCCAGCCAAACAGAGACTGATTATCATTTCCAAAAGGGCTTTGCAAAAAGAGCACAATGAATACCTGATTACATATTTACCAATCTTACATCCCATAGTTACTTCTCAAGATCCAGTCTCCAGTTCCGAGATCCCACAGAAGCAGCAAAGATGTGTGCGGGCCCCTCATACTACCATAAAGACGTATCAAATGCCAACCTGGGCGTGCAAGCATTCTTCTGGATACTTTCTACTGACCAAGGGTCAACTGCAGTCCACAGCATGGAGCAAAGGAAGGAAGGGCATTTCCACATCCTGAATATCCACCCTGTGCTGGAGCTGTGGTAGGAACTTCCATCCATGAAGTCACTCATTCCCCATGACAATCTCGGGGTACAAAGACCAGCAAATCAGCTCATTTGCCTAAGGTCACAGTGTAGGAAACAAAAGTCCATGTGTAGAACACGCTGCGTGCCAGGCGGAAGGTAACCCACGCTTTATATGAGGTATCGCTGGACGTTCCCAAAACAGCAGTAGAAACTGAAGTGCTCTCGTTGTCTCCGTTTTACAGATGAGGAAACTGAACTGAAACTGAAGCTCAGAGGAGAGAAGTAGGAGGTCGTGCTGGTATTCACAGGCAGGGAGTGAGTAAGCAAAGCCTTTTCCACTTATTCTCTTGTCTTGCGGAGGAAATAGGTAAGAGCAGCAGCTCTTAACCACCTGAGGATTTCGTCCCAGTGACCAAAATAAATGTGAGGATTTACAAAGGCTCAGGCTCAATTCAGGCAAGAAGCATGGGGCTTTGGGGGGCATCCCAGAATCCAGTTCTGTTGCAGCCCAGCTCCTTCTCATGGCCTCGGTTGGAGCAGAGCTTTGTAGCTGTTCCTGGTGAGCCTCAGCCCAGTACCCCTGCCCTCCCTCTTCCATGAGCCACTGAGCCCTCCGGCCCTGGCCCAGGCCTGGCTCCAGCCAGGTGCTCCAAGTTACTATGGACCTTATGTTTTCTAGCCCCTGGAGGATCCCTGCTGTCCTCTCCTGCAGGTTGAGCTGGCAGGATGGGACCCGCATGGTTTGTAGTGTAAGGATCTCCAGGCTTAAATCCCAGCCCTACCACACACAAGCTGTGTGACCTCAGATAAGTTAACACCTCTCGGAACCTGTTTACCTCCTACGATACAGGTAACAGAGTACTCTACCCAAAGAGCTGCTGGAAGGCTTTTGTTACCACCGCCACCCCTGCCACTACCTTTTTGTGTTTTATTTTCGGTGAGCACTATTTATAAAGCACGTACACTTTGTGCCAGGCAGTTATAAATATTAGATTGTCAGGAAAGTCATGACATATTTTTCTATTCAAAGATGCGTCATGATTTTCCCAACAGCCCAATTCTTTCTTCCTAATTTAACCCTTACGACCACCCTAAGGCGGTCATTGTCACTAGTGTATTTCACAGCCGAGGACTTGGAGGCAGAGAGGTTAAGCGCTTTGCCCAAGGTCACTCAGCTAGTGAGAAACAGAAGTAGGATTCGAACCCAGGCAGGTTGGCTCCAGAGGTCCTGCGCTGAACTCCCTACTCTACATGTGCACGTAGATGTGTGTAAAGCATTTTAGCAACGAAGGGGAAATGCTTGATAAATGGCAGCTGTAGTTGCAATGTGACCTAAGACAGGTCCCTTTAATTCTCTCTCATGTTTTTCATCCTTAAAATGGGACTAGGAACACCACCCTGACAGGCCTGCGTGAGAACTGAGCGGAGTGACGGATGTGACGTGTCCATCACAGACTCTAACACAGCAGAGCGTGGGCTCTCGGCGGTTCCCCGCCAAGGAGAGGGGTCAGGACTGGTATCAGACTGGCACGTCCTCTGCGTCAGCCTGCGCAAGGTGTAGAAGAACGCCTACCTCAAGGTCCTGGAAGCAACTGGTGGCATAGCAGGGTTGTCCAGAGTACGGGGACAGGGCCTCTGGGGCAGGAGGTGGCATCTGAAGAGGAACGAGGAACAATAATGTGGACACTTATGGGGGCGTCTAACCCTCACAATGGCCCTGGAGAACAGAGCCTCAGAGAGGGGACGTGACTTGCCCAAGACCACACCTCTAGAGAGGGTGCAGTGGCTTTGCATCCAGGACACTGTGTGGGTTCGCTCCCCCCAGCCTGCCCTTCAGCAGGGCGATGGGCCAGCTATGTGGTCAAGGTCTAGTTCAGGAGTACAAAGGTGGGAGCCCCTCCTACAAAGGAGTCCCAGATCAGCAGGTAGCCCAGGAGTCAGAGCCGGGAAAAGGGGGCTTGGCCATGGACAACTGCAGGCACTCCAGGGCAGGGGTGGCCGATGCTGCCTGCAGGCGATCCTGGGAGCGAGAAGGGCCTAGCCAGGGTGTAAGGGGAGGATCCCTGGGACCCAGAGAAGAGCAGAGAGTGCTCCCCCAACTCTACCAGTCTCCCCAGAAGTTTCCTTATGCTCAGTCTTGGAGCAACCTGCAGGGGGACCCAGGGCCACAGGGTAATGGGGTCCCTCTCCAGGGAGGTGCTCTACTGTCTTCAGAGGCAAAAAAGTCACATGCAGCAGCCTCAAGAGTTCCCTGCGGAAAAGAGGCCCTGCCCAGCAGCAAGGGCTCCGATAGCTATGCCCAGAGCAGTGACGGCAGAGCGCAGAGCTGTTTTACCCAGAGAGACGTGAGTGCTCTCCCATTCCCTTGCTGGCAAGGAGCACCAGGACGGGCAGGCTTAGTCCTGGCTGGGCCCGAGCCCAGTGGCCCCAGAGTGAGGTCACCACAGTGAGGTCTGACCTCAGCGTTGCCATGGGGATGCTCAGGATGCCACTGCTGAGTAGCACCTTCCCCCAGGGGGAGCGGGAGGGAGCCGTGACTGCTGTGGAGGGCGATGACGCCTTACCCCAGCTGCTGGGGCTGTTTGCCCCAACGTGAGCTGTCAGGTCTCAGCTGAGTGGGGCCTGCAGGCGCCACTGTGTGTGTCTGTGGGGCGGGCGGGGGTGGAGAAAGGTGTTTATTAGACCTCACTGGGTGCCTCATTTTCCTGTCTCCCTGGGCTCCACTGGGGTGCCATTGCTGTTCTCCTAGTGGACCCAGACTGACATTTGCAGCAACCTGGTTTCCATAGCAACCAGCTGTGACATCAGGAGGAACCCAGGGACCCTTTAGCTGGAGAAGAGGAAGTGTGAATGCATGGTTAGAAGAAGAAAGAGCATCCTCTGCTCCTCCATCTTCAGGCCCCTCGCAGAAGGCTGAGAGGCTGGGGCCTCACTGGCAAGCCCAGCTTCTCTGAAGCTTTTGGGAAGGGGGTCTAAGTGAAGTCTCTCTCTCTTCTTCCCCTTTCTCTTTGTCCTTTAAAAAAATTGTATCCCCATTTCCTCAACTGTAAAATCGACATCATAGAAGCCACTCTTTTGAGACAGATTTTTGCTACAGGGCACGTGCGCTTGCCAGAGAGACAGAAAAAGACAGAGACAGAAAGCGAGAAATCCCCCCCCCACCACCACCACCAGGGCAGGTGATCACGCCACAAACTCCTCTCCTCCATTCTCCTCTTGGGATTTTGGGCACGCACGCATGCACACGTGCCTGGCATGAGCTTCAAGCTGCCAGGTCTGGGACTCGAACTGTAGCTGGCCACATGGGAGCCCAGCACCTTAACCACTATACCAGCTGGTCCCCTCTTTACTGAGTTTTAAACACCCCACAAGGATTTTCTCATTTACTTCACAATAACCCCATGCAGTACTTTCCTCTCAGTATCCCCCTTCTGTAGGTGGAGGAAAAAGCAGCGCAGAGAAAGGACTTGGACTGAGACAGCCTGCCTCCAGAGCCAGCGTTTGGAACTGCTCGAGAGTTGGGGGGGGTTCCTCCGTCTAGCCTCCTGTGCGCCCGGCTACACCTGCCATGCAGGAGGACAGTTCCAGATGTGCTCCCACTCACTCCGTACTGTCAGCACCAGGTGGCTGGCGTTTTCTGGCCCAGGGGCTCATGCAGTGCCCAGCAATGGCTGCTGGCGGGAGCGCACAAGGCATGAGGGTCTGTACACAGACAGCTGCTGGCGGGAGCGCACCAGGCGTGAGGGTCTGCACACAGACAGCTGCTGGCGAGAGCACACCAGGCATGAGGGTCTGCACACAGACAGCTGCTGGCGGGAGCGCATTGGTGTGAGGGTCTGCACAGAGACATTGGCTTCCACTGCACCAACCTCAACCAATGGGACGTGGGCCCGATGTCTAGATGTCTCTGCCAGTCTGTCATCTGGCTGATGAGCCCTGCAGTTCCTCTATACGCTGCTTGGAGGGTCCCAGCAGCACCCAGCCCAGCTGCCCCTGTGGTGACCTGACAACGCACTGTTGGCGGGTTTTTGTCTTTGTGCTGTCTTTTTTCTCTCTTGTACTGGTTCCTTTTTTCTGCTCCCCGGGTGACCTCCAAAATAAACTCCTTGCCCACAAGACCTTGCATTGGATCCTGCTCTGAAGGGACCTAGGCTGAGAGTCGGCACAGGGCAGCCCTGAGAACATCTGAGAACATCTGCTTGAGGGTTGCAGCCTCGAG
>NW_006160074.1:1075954-1081814 GCF_000334495.1 Tupaia belangeri chinensis | reverse complement strand
AAACACCTCTCAGTGGGATGTGGGACAGTGACAGCCTCTGGCACCCTGAGCATCACAGTGATGAAGACTGTCACCCATGGTGGGCTGGGATGAGGCACAGGTAGATGGTAGAGAGTGGAGTTATGTGGGAGCAGGAACATTTGGATAAAACAGGGGCGATGGTGATGGTGTGGACTGGGAGCCTGGAGGGCTGCTGTCAACTGGAAGCACTGAAGAAAGAAGATAGCAGTTTCAGGGCCAGCCAGTGTTGTAGACACGGCTGGATCCCACATGGCCAACTGTGTGGTCCAAGTCCCAGACCCGGCATCTTAAAAAAAAAAAAAAAAAAACCAACCAACAAACGAAAAAGTGCCAGGTGCATGTGCATGTGCATGCATGCCCCCAAAAAACATTTTTTAAATTAAAATTTAAAAAAGAACATAGCAGGTTAGGCTGATCAACTGTCAATGCAGGGGATGTGGGGAAGGCCGACGTCCTCCTTGGTGCTGTTCAAAGGGCCTTCTCCTGCTGCAAAGCAAGCCCAGGATAGCACAAGGCAGGCAGTGCTGCGGAGCCTGAAGGCACAGCCTTGACAGAGCCCCTAAGCCAGCGGAAGCCTGCTGCAGAGACAGTAAGACCCTGAGACCCGAGAGGGTGATACCTGGGTGGATGACTGAGACTCTCAGAGGCCCAGGCCCCTCTGAAATGCCCAACACGGAGTCCCCACAACCCAGCAAGGTGCTTGTTTCCTGGCTGGGACAGGAAGCCCAGTCTGGGCTTCCTCCAGGGGAGGCTGCTGTGTACCCCACCCCCACCCGCACCCTGCCTGGCTTGGGCCCACAGAGAAGCCTGTCCCTGGTGGTACCTTAGGAACAGCACACAGGGCTTGTGTCCAACCAGCGTAGGAGAGCAAAAATACAACCGGGACGGTAGGGAGTGGGCCTGACCTAGGGCTCAGCCAGACCTGGGGACTCCTGTGACTCAGAGCCCAGGCCGATGCTGCCCTGTCCATCTCCTGGGCTGTGAAAGTTGAGGAAAGCTTGCAGACCCGCAGAGCAGCGTCAGTGACTAACCAGGTACTTACCATGCAGAACACTGCCGGCCGAGACCGCAGCCACCCAGCTCTGTCTGTCTGCAGGGCACTCGGCTGCAGCAGCACAATCGACGCAGCCACACAAACCACGCTGCCCGCGACAGCGCTGCCACTGGAGAGTTGACTCCACACCACGCTTTGTGCTGAGCCCTCTGCGCCCTGCTATTGTGAGATCTTCAAAACAACCCTGGAGGGGAGAGGTTTTTCACCCCCGTTCTACAAAGGAGCAGGTGGTAGGGCTGGAATTTGAACCAGACTTCCTCTGCTCTCTGCACTGTCTCCTTATCTCGAGAGGACGTGGAAGCTTCGGTGGAAAGACGTCCCAGATGGACATGAGGGAAAGACTAATTCAACCTCGTGGGAAGGGCCAGGGGAGCTTCCCTGAGGGAACGAGGCAATTTGTACATCTGAAAAGCTGAGTAAGTGGTGAGCCGTGGTTAGCTATTTTAAATGATTTATTTTATTTTATTTATCCATTCACTTATTTTTTAATTTGACCAAAGAGAGACACAGAGAAATAGAGAGAGAGGGGGAAAGTGAGAAAGCAAGCTACCAGGTCTGGGACTCGAACTGTGGTCAGCCATGTGGAAGTATCCAGCACCTTAACCACCATGCCACCTGCAGGTCTCCTCTTAGTTAGCTATTACCAAGCACTTCCAGAAATGGTTCAGGACAACACAGGCAGAAGCAAGTATAAGCTCCTACCGCTGATTAATAAGGAGGCAGGCAGAGGGCCTCTCCCGGGTTTTGGAACCCACTTCCACCTCCAAACCCAGGAGCCCAAACGCTCCTGCTCCCAGCGCTTCCTCTCTCAAGCCTTCCTAGTGAGTGGGCCCTGGGAGTGGAGGCTTTCCCATCCAGGTGTTTTCTGGCCTGTAGGAAGGTGGGCCTCTCTGGTTGGGTTCTAGAGTTTTGAGTCAGAGAAATCTACTCTGGCTGCATTCAGGCTTGTTTCTGAGGCCCTCATGGTATATTCCAGGTCCCCTCCCTCCCCCTAGGTTGGCAGGAAGGACCAGGTCTGGGGAGACTGGAGCTGGGGCTAGCAGACCAGGGCGACCGTCTGGCCCTCCTTTCTCTCAGCTCCTTCCTGCTAGCTGGCTTCCTTCCTCCCTCTGCTAAGCTGTGCCTTGCGTTCCTGAGCCCGTGTCAACCCTTCTGACTGGCGCAGCCACTCGAGAGACCAACTGGCTGTGTCCTTCTTCTCTTCCCAAATCCAAAGGCTGGGAAAGAGCTGATTGGTCCAGAGTGGGTCACGTGTCTGACCTGAGTCTGATCACCTCTGGTGAGGGTGCGGTCATGCCCTATGGGGAGTCTTCAAAAGGCTCATGGCAAATGCCTGTGAAAAAGTAATGTGTGGATTTTTAAAAAGCAGCCACATAAACTCATAACTTAAATTCCATTTCTCTGCAACATTTTGAAGTCCCATCATCTAATCCTGCATCCTTAGGGATGGGGAGGGAAAAGTTGCTGTGGAGAGGAGGGCCTTGGGCTCATGCTGTGCAGACTGCTCCCAAAGTCTGCACGACCAAGGTTCTACCCCCGCGTCCACCTCTTACTGCCTCTCCCCACTCCAGTCAAATGCCTGCGAAGGACGACTTTAAAAGACGTTCGACCATGGGGCCAGCAGGCGGCGTGGTGGTTAAGGCGCTGGACTCCCACGTGGCTGACCATGATTCAAGTCCTGGACCCGGCGACTTGCTTTCTCACTTTCCATTTCTTCCTCTCTCTCACTCTGTCCCTCTCTGGTCAAATGAAAAATAAATACATAAAGTTAAATAAAATAATTATTTTAAAAAAATTGAGTGGTTGGAAAAGTCATGATGTATTTAAAAAAAAAAAAAACGTTGAATGGACCCTCAGCTTTGAGAAATCTGTAAGTTTTTTGCTAATGCTTTATCCAGCGGAACTGATATTATTTGCATCCTTATAATTATCGTTATCATCATCTATCATTTATTGAGGCCTCCCTGTGTCTCAGGCTCTCGGCGATCCTCTTTGCACGTCATCTTCACAACCACACCGTGAAGCAGATGCTGTTATTATTCTCGCGTCTTGCGCGGCTTGGGGAGACGAAGCAGCCTGCTGGAGTTGCCGAGAGTGCCGGCGCTGGGATCGGGAGCGCCCCTAACCCGAGTGTTCACTCCACTCTGGAGAGAGGCTGCAGGGACAGAGAGCCGCAGGGGGTGGCCGCCTGCCCAGAGGCTCTGGTCAGTGGTCGAGGCCTCTCCCAGTGCAAGGAGGGGATCGTGGTCAGCGAGGGAGGGCTTCCTGGAAGATTGCACTTGAGCCTCAAGGGACGAGACCTGGGAGTGGAGAAGGGGGCACTGGAGAGTGGCTGGCCTTTGGGAAGGCCTGCACAGAGACAGCTGGCGGTGGTCCGGGTTGGCTGCAAGGGAAACTGTGGGCAGACGTGAGAGCAGGTGGGCAGGTGGGCAGCGCGGAGTTCCAGGGCACCATGCCTCCTGCTGCACCCCGGCTCCCAGCACGCTGCAGAGGTGTGGCTGCTCCAGGCATGTGTTGAATCGAATGGACTGAAATAGCAAGTAAAGTGACCCAGAGCCGAAGAGTGAACGCTGCAGCCCAATGAGACCACGAGGACCCGGTCTGTGTGTGCAGTTTCTTCCCAGGTGGATGCACAACCAGTACTGCCACCAAGGGCCACTCTCATTCTCAGAGAAGAAACCACGGAGAGATGAAGCACCGCGTAGGGCCACACCACAGCGGAAGCTCAGACTCGGTACTCACCACTCCAAGCCCAGGGATCCCAGGAGGAGGGCGTTTGGATCACACCTGGGGCAGGTTCCCAGTGTCTGAAAGAAACCAGGCAGGACTCAGGCAGCTGGAACACATGGGAAAGGGCCTGGGCTCGCGTCCTGGGACCCCTCCGAGCACACCAAGATGCACGACCCGGCCAGCTGAGACCGGGTGGGCTGCAGCGCGAAGACCCTGTGGGGTGCCCTCTCTCTCAGTCTCACCGGAGAATAAACTATTTTTTAATGCGACATTAGGACACTGACATTTAGAGGCAGAGGAAAGTCTGGAGTCGCAGGGACCTGTTTTGTATTCGGCCTTGTCATTTCCTGGGTGAGCTTGGGCAAGTCATTTTTCTCATCTCTGAGAACGATGACAGCTCCTCGGGGCCTCCTTGTGGGATGAAAGGGGCCAGTCGATGCCCTTGCCAATGGCAGGGAGGAAGCCCCCCGATGTGCTGCTCAACCTCCCAGCCTTGGTGTTCTCAGATGGGAAACGGGGCAAGGGTACCTCCCAGACAGCGCTGCTGGCAGGATCAAGGAAACGGCGCACCCAAGGCCTGCCCTAGTGCCCAGCTGGGCCGCGCTCACTGCTCCTGTCCGCGGCCTGTCAGAGTCACACTCCCGCTAATATAAATGGCACAGCGCGCAGGAGAGATCCACGTGTGAACGTGAACGCTCAGGCGTGAGCTCAGGAGGTGTAAAGCGCTTTCTCCACCTGGGAGGGGACCCTCCATGGGCCTGGGCTACCAGAGTGGAGTCCAAGGGGATCTTGGTGCCAAGGGCTCTGGGTGGATGCAGCTTCCTGGGTTCTCCTCGGGCCTGGAGATACCATTAACAGGGCAGAGCAGTCAGAGCCGGCCATAGATCCGGGGAACTTTTGCAAGAACACCCTTTTGGTCCGGATAGGGCAGAATGTGCTGGACACAGGGCAGGTCTGACATTCCTTTCTGGAAGACCCAGCTGTAGACCTGATCTCCCCCCCCCACCTTTTTTTAAACGAGCCACAAATTAATGAGTATTTAGATCCCAGCCACTACCATCTCTGTCTCTAAGTCTCTCGGTCCCCTCATCAGGGCAGGGGGCTTAATAATGCTGTTGAGACGAGGAGTGAATGAGTACATGCATAAGCAAGCTTAGCGACTGAGTGCTAGCTACATTTTGGTGTTATTTACGGACATTCCTCAATTAGGAAAGGGGCCAGTCGATGCCCTTGCCAATGGCAGGGAGGAAGCCCCCCGATGTGCTGCTCAACCTCCCAGCCTTGGTGTTCTCAGATGGGAAACGGGGCAAGGGTACCTCCCAGACAGCGCTGCTGGCAGGATCAAGGAAACGGCGCACCCAAGGCCTGCCCTAGTGCCCAGCTGGGCCGCGCTCACTGCTCCTGTCCGCGGCCTGTCAGAGTCACACTCCCGCTAATATAAATGGCACAGCGCGCAGGAGAGATCCACGTGTGAACGTGAACGCTCAGGCGTGAGCTCAGGAGGTGTAAAGCGCTTTCTCCACCTGGGAGGGGACCCTCCATGGGCCTGGGCTACCAGAGTGGAGTCCAAGGGGATCTTGGTGCCAAGGGCTCTGGGTGGATGCAGCTTCCTGGGTTCTCCTCGGGCCTGGAGATACCATTAACAGGGCAGAGCAGTCAGAGCCGGCCATAGATCCGGGGAACTTTTGCAAGAACACCCTTTTGGTCCGGATAGGGCAGAATGTGCTGGACACAGGGCAGGTCTGACATTCCTTTCTGGAAGACCCAGCTGTAGACCTGATCTCCCCCCCCCACCTTTTTTTAAACGAGCCACAAATTAATGAGTATTTAGATCCCAGCCACTACCATCTCTGTCTCTAAGTCTCTCGGTCCCCTCATCAGGGCAGGGGGCTTAATAATGCTGTTGAGACGAGGAGTGAATGAGTACATGCATAAGCAAGCTTAGCGACTGAGTGCTAGCTACATTTTGGTGTTATTTACGGACATTCCTCAATTTAATTATCGCAGTGACCTTGAAAGGCAGGAAGAACTGTCCTCTTTGTCACCTCATTCCTG
>NW_006160074.1:1075204-1075936 GCF_000334495.1 Tupaia belangeri chinensis | reverse complement strand
CTTTTGCTTCTTAATGAGAAAATGAAAATTTAGAGATGTTAAATTAGTTTAGAGGGTTTCGCGTTTGTTTCCTTTTTAAATTTTTGCTATATGTTGTGTGCGCTTGCCGGAGGGAGGAAGAGAGAGAGAAAGTGAGAAAGCACCCGCTGGGGGGATAGCCACCCCGCAATCCCATCTGCTCCTTTCTCTCTGGGGCTTTTGGGACGCACGTACACGCACTAGTGTGACCCTCAAGCTACCTGGGCCTGGGGCTTAAACTGTGAAGTTGGCCACATGCGACCCAGCTGGCCAACCCCACGCCACTGGCTGCCAGCTTAGGGAGGTTTCTAAGCACCTACCGGACCCCGTACGATGATATATGGAGAGCAGGTGACAAGTCGGGTTCCTGCAGGGACCGATTCCGTGAGTGTGACAAGGGCCACAGTGTTGCGTGCAGCTCAAGGAGCAGCCCCACTGAGGCCGGGTTGGGTGACCCACAGAGGCCCAGAGCTGGCCAAGGACAGAGGTGGGATCTGAACGTAGAGCTGGGACCCCAAACCAGTATTACTTGCTACAAAGAGACCTCCCCCTGCCGACCGCTACTGACCGTTCTCTGCCACTGCCCGGGGCTGGGGTCCTGGTGGCCCTTTCTGCAAGGAGCAGGGCTGGGCAGGACGCCCTTGAGCAAGACGGCCCAAGCAGCTGCATGCCGGCCACCTTCCTCTGTCACGGCTTTCTCTGGCCAAAACACCC